>NC_080671.1:420999572-421344856 GCF_030247195.1 Topomyia yanbarensis
CGACGTGGGTCTATAGAAAGCACGGAGAGATGACCTTCCACCTGAAACAGCTCCTACCGAGCCACGGCTGCTTCAGGAGTATCTTCATCGGTGTGGGTACGCAACGTCAACACTGTGCCTGGAGCGTCTTTGAATGTACGACGTTTAAAGTCTTTGAATGTCCGAGGTTTGAAGTGACGTGCAGGGAGCTACTTAAAACGGGAGGACCGGGCATCAACCCGGATAATGTAGCCTACAGAATGACAAGCGAGACGTGGAACGCAGTAAACAGATATATTATGTAGATAAGTGATTCTCAACCTGGGGTCCGCGGGCCCCAAGGGGGCCGCGAAGTCATTGCTGGGAGTCCGCGAAGAAAAATATATTTTCCGAGTGCATATTGAAATTTCAAATCTTGTTTCCTAACAAATTGAAAATAACATATTGATAGCATACAAAATTGATGTTTATCTGTGGGGGTCCGCAGCAAGCCAGTGTGATATCTAAGGGGTCCGTGGTACGAAAAAGGTTGAGAACCGCTGATGTAGATCATGACCGTCTTACAGCGGAATGGACATCGAACAACGGTTTCGGGAGAGCAATCACCGCCAGGGAATTCTCCGCAGGTATAAGCTAGATCCACGCCGAGGACTGGTCGAATAGACTGCAACAGAGCAGCGAGTATGAGTCGTCGAAACGCCAGCGAACCGGACGTCACGCTCCATGCGGATTCGCCAGACCGACCACGGCACCCCACCGGTTGTTCTGATAGAAAAATAGCGAAAACCAAAGAAGAATCGATATTGGGAAAACTTTTTTGGCCAGGGAACTCTCCGTTAGCGTAAGCTAGATTCAGCGCTGGGGACTAGACTGAGTAGACAGCGACGAGACACCACTAGTTGCGAGTCATCGGCGCACCAGTGCATCGGATACCCGAGAACTTCTCTCGCCGGGGAATTCTCTGTCGGAGTAAGTCAGGTCCATCGTAGGGGACTAGACCGAGTTGTTCGCGAACAAATCGAGGACTGAATGGACCATCAAGGAAGTAGTGCTGAATGGCCCAAGAAGAGAACTAAATGGCTTAAAGGAGTTGCGGTGCTAAATAGCACCGGTTACAGAGTCGAAGGGCTTAAGAAGTTGTGGTACTGAAACCAAATAAGAATCGGTATCGAGAGAACTTCTTTCGTCTGGGACCTCTCCGTCAGCTTACAGTCAGATTCACCGCCGGGAACGAGACCGCGTAGACTGCGACGATACACCACCAGTCACGCCGGGGCTCCATCAAAGCCCTACTCTACCGGAATCGCCGAACTGACCGCAGCACCTGGCTGGTTGGCTCGAACTTCTCTCGCCGGGGAACTTTTCGTTGGAGTAGGCTAGATCTATCGTCGGGCACTAGACCGAGTATTTCGCGAACCAGTTGGAAGCTCAACGAGGAAGTGGTACTGAATGGCACAAGGGAACTGAAGGGCTCAGTAAATTAGACAGTCTGAAGTTTACCGCCCAGATTGTCCTCGTAGGGGAAGAGCATTTATTCTATACCAACAGCTAGCTTTCCTACCTTGACTGCCCAAACCCGTTCCCTGAGTTGTTGGTTTTTGAACATTTGTTTCCTGCTCAGAATGTTTTTGAACATTTTTTCTTATATATACAAAAAAATTTCATATACCCCCCCCCCATCCCCCAAAAAAATTTCTTACTACGCCACTGTAGATGCAGAAATACTTTGATTACCTTTTTTGAGAAACCAGTTTCTACATTTAAGAAATAAATGAAACAACTTCAATTTCAATAACAAAATAAAATTACTGTTTTACAATCGAACCTTTACCAGAAACCTACCTTATAATGAAGGATTAACATAACTGAATGTTTTTAAGCCGTTAGACCCCCCCTAATGGAAAAGACTGCGCACGCCTATGATCTTTGATACATATGTTAAAATTTTCAAAACAAACAGCTTTTACTAATGAATTTTTTTTATAGAGCTCCACTGTCCACAGATAGAACTGATCTAGATCATTTCCTACTTACCTAGACCAAAACCAAAATTTTCAAAATCATGCTCATTTCTATCCAAAAACTTTTTAGAAGACATTAATCCTCAAGGATACATACACAGGGCGCTATGGGCTATGTGGGAGCGAAGGATAAAGGACTTCGTGTCAATCATGGGAAGTTATCTTTGGGCATTTTTGCATTGCGCTTTTTATGAATGGTTCCTAAGTTGTTCCGCATTTCTTAGGAATACGACCAAGACTGTGGCAAAGTGCTCCCAAGGTCTTGAACAAAACCTCAGATCCCTTCCTAAATTGTCGCTGAAAGCCAATCAATTCGGCAAAACAGTTTAATACCGTATATCGGAGAAGTCGCTAGTCTTAACCTACCTTACCTGTAATCGATTTCAGTCGAAGGTAGTTGGATATCTCGGTACCCGTCGCAGTATGGTTCAAACAAGACGACTTTTCCCCATGGTCTTGTCAGCGAAGGTGACGCGGAACGTACCTGCACTTCTCGAAACGAAATCAGGCGTTTTTCTTATCAAATTATTTTAATGCAGAAACGGTGTTCCCCAGCATTGAGCCCGAAAGGTGTTAATCTGATAAACGATTTTCGTTTTCTCCATCCCAGCCCATCCAGTCGTTCGGTGAGCATGACTTTTTCCACGGCGAATTTACCCAGCCTGCTGCCTGTTTTGTTGACTGAGCAGAAGGGTGTAGTGATTCAGCACCAAACGAAATCCATGCATGCTTGCGTGCATGCAAACCAAGGCCCAGTGCAGTGGAGCCGTGCGCGAAGTGCAGCATAATGTTGTAATGTGATTATCATTCCCACCGTTCCCGAGCTGCCAGCACGCCAAATACCTAGTAGTAGTGCAGCACCATCGGCAGAGCGAACCTGCCGATGCAAGCAAGGCAAGTGTGTTTCTGTTGACTTTTCCCAGCTGCCGAGCGAATAACCAGGCAACGGGAGACTAGCTGGAGTCATTTTATGGGTTCGTGAGTACTGTTCTTCTCGAAACGCGTAGCGGCAATGTTATGAAATTGGACTCCGGCAGCAGCTGGTCCTTCGGAAAGGAAAATCTCTTCGAAAGCGGTAGAGGGATTACTCGGAAGGTAACTTTCGGAGACGTCGGATTGGAAACCGGGATGCTGCGGGGGCTTTTAAGGGGTCTCATTTAACAATGATTTGTAGTCATGACAAAATTGATAAGGAAAAGACCCGGGGCCATGCGAGGAACTTTGACGTTGCTGCCGACGTTTCACACTTTGGGGTCTACGAAATAGGGGGAAGGTAGAATGCCCCGAAGCGGAACACAGCGCGAAGTGCGAAATGCCGCCAGGAGATAACGTCCAAACTGTCAGCTTTCATTAGCTTCGGCATGCAGATAGCCACTCTCACTGCTGGCTGGCTGACGGCAGTTGGTGTAGCTTCAAGTGGATTTCCGCGACTTGTTGTCCGGATCTCAAGAGTTTCTTACTGAAGTGAAGTGAAGCAAAATCTTTGTTTTTATTTGTAGTGTTTAAAATCTACCAGAACCTGTGTAAAATTTTTTGAAGGTAACACATCCGATACGACAAAAATTAAAGATGTTCTTAAACATCACTAACAATAAAAGTCTTCTAGCAACCTTAGACTGAAAAGTCTCGTTAATAGCTTGACAAAGCTCAGCTCCTTCCCCATTCGGAACTCCGATTCAATCCTTAAACATTATGATTTGTTCTCTCTCGGGGAATAGCACAAAAGCGTCGTCATTTGACTAATAAAATAAAATAAAATGTGTCCCCTTTCGCAGGGGGCCACTGCAGGGAAGTGGATTCAAATGTGTCACCTTTCGCACCGATTATCCTGGAAAAAGTGGGAAAACCATAACATATCGCCCCACTGGGAAATACCAAAACATTTATCTGCATAATTTTCCACCGGCAGTCACACGATTTACGGCGCACAGAATGTCGCAAATATTTTCGCAATCAAACAGAGTACGGTATTATTAAAATTTGCCACACTCGCCCGCCGTTTCCGTTTTCTCCCCTCCCTCCTCCACAGAAGCACGGATCAACAGCAAGTTCAAACCAAGAGAGACGATCTGAAAATTCTTCCATGCACGCGTCCGCCTGGAATGTGATTCTTGAAATAACTCTTGAATCGTCTCGGGTGGAAAAACCAGGAAGGAAAAACTGTTTGCCCTTCCGCTACCGAGTCTCGATCCTAGTCACGCACCAGCCACTTTTTTCCCGCTCCCCTTCTCCGGCTAGATATGTGGCGGTGGTGAGTCTTCCTCGGTAGGCAGGCAGACAGGCAGCTAGTAATATGCCCATGTGCACATGTTTATGATTTTTATTGCATATTATTGGCATATGATTTTTACGAGCGACTTAACGCACATAAATACAATTACTTACTGCCAGTACTTGTTCTGTTAGCTTCCTTCGAAGATTTGAACACAACGGAAAATACCGTCGCCTCACGGCCACAGTTCCTTGTGGATTGCACGTGACGTTCTGACGGTGCTCACTAATAGCATCCAGTCAGTCGGTGCCATATTATACCACCTTCGGTGCAGATTTGGGTGGGTTGTTATTTTCCCATTCGGGCGAAATGTTTCATCTGTATACGTTGGTCGTTCAAGGAAGTTTTCAGAATCTCGCTGGGGCCATCTGGTGGAATGTTCTGATCTGCATAGAGTTTATGACTTGTGTCACACTGGCTGGTTGTTATTTGTTGGCATGGAAAGAATATTTTTTCTTGAGAGTTCAAAACTAATGCTTCTCACGGATGATCAACGCCCATACAAAATATGTTAATCTCGGGATATGGTAGGTGTTAGCTCTACCGATTTTCCATTAACTTATTTCAGATTGACAGAAACCTAGGAAACCACACGAAGTTTGAAGGCCCTTAAAACCGCGATGAAGTTATTTAAAATAAATTAAACATAACTTCAATGTTCAAAGTCCCAAGGATGATTTTTTCTCCAAGAAAAAATTTATTTTTTTTCAAAACATGCTGTAATAAGTGAACAAAATTGAATACGCCCTGTACTATTTAACGTGGCAACCCTATACGTAATGCCGCTTTTTCATGGTACTACTATTTAGTTCCTGTCAAGTTTGCTACGTACGAGTGACAGTTAAAAGGCGAAAAACTTTTTCAACAAACAGGACTTTCATGACGGCTGGAGATGCTGTGCTGTGACTAGCGTTGTAAAGCGGAAGGACCAGAACAACTGAAGGTAAGGGAATCGAAACCTAAAGTCCCGCCTGAAAGCCCACCCACAACACATGCATTTTTGCTTTGCCATCAGATCTCGACTTCATGCAATTTAGTCGAATATAAAATTTTATGACTTTTATTTATTAATTTTTTTTTGCTTTTTTATTTTCATTATTTTATTAATTTTATTAGTTTTATTAATTTAATTTAGTTTTTTTTTCATTGTTTATCTTATTTGAGTTATTTTTTTATTTTATGGGGCCTTTCAAAGGTGTATTCCTTTTTTTCAAACAACAAAACGGAATGTGAAAGAAAGGTAATACTATGAAAATAACAGAAACAAATCATTCATCGTTATTTCTAAGCAATTCTCGCTCTTTTTTCTATTTATGTCGCTTAGGTATTGGCTGGAGCACGACCTCTTAAGTAAAGGTCTTGGCTAACTGACACCACTAATTCTTAATCCGATCAAAGTAGCGCTGTTGAGTTATGCCTTAATCTTCATTTTCGACCATTGCTTGTCTATTGGACGAAACTGGAAACAATTAGGTGAATTCAGATTTTTTTTTGGGATGAGCTGTGCCAAAACGTAACTAGACCATCATGGGACTTAATTGAGGGTGAAGTCTGTTTGTTATGGCAATCCATTTTTAAAACTTCGTAGTCTTATCCGTTACAAAAACACTGGATTTCTTGTCACAGGAACAGATCCCTTTCCAAATCATACTTCTTTTTGGTGAAAACAAACTTGATTCTGCCACGAAAGCTGTCGCGATCAGAAGCTTTGAAAAATTTGAGCTCCAGAATTTGTATAACATCAGTTTTCGCAGGTGGTGCCTTATCGTTCAAGGAACTTCCATTGAGATTCATCAGCATCTGGTGGTGCAGTATACGTTCTCGGATTTTGACCACTGGATTCGCCACTGACGTTAGGCATAATATACGTTGGGCATAAATTGTCATACTGAAGTATTAGTTAACGCAACTTTTTTTTGCGGTGATGGCCTCAGGTGGTAAGAGCGTGAATATTTGAACTTATTTGGTGTAGAATTACTCTGGAAGCCGGTCATGCTCGATCAACGCCACTGTAGAACTTTCTAAAAATCGATTTTTTATTTATTGGCCTAAAATGTGCTTTAGGATATTAAAAATGATATCCCAAAAAATGAAAGACGAAAACAATATATGAAAGGTCAAATATGTTTTGAAAACTTTAACCGCATTTTACTCAAAACCACTTTTTGGAGCTGACCGAAAATGTAACTCGAACGCATGATTTTTGATCGCTTTGAAATTTTCATATTGCAATCGAAAAAAAAAATTGTGTGGTTTATTACTTATGGTATTTAACAAGACCTGGATTCATTTCTTTATGGCTTCGAGAAATATTTCCAAAACATGCCTATTTCTCATGCTCTAAACGCTTTAAAAACTACAAGGGGCAGCCCTATGGGGTTGCACGAACTGTAGACGTAGGACTATACTATTTAATGTAAAATATGTATTTTCTTAGTACTTAGTTTGTGGGAAAAACACCCGGACCGGTGAAGAAAAATCAAATTTTAGACAATATAATCACATCTCATGTATAGACCAAGCTTTCTAGTTGCTCTCAAACAGATCCTAAAAGTTCAAACACCCTTGGATAACCCTAAGTTTGTAGATGTGTTTGGATGCCACAGGATTGTAAAATGGTTAATATTACGTCATGAAAATTCAATTCTTCCGTGACATTTTGTTTGCCTGCAAAATGCCCTGTGTGTATGCAAAGCTCATGATTTGTTGGGATCATTGATCGAAAAAATGCTTTCCAACGCTGCGCATTGCATACATACAGGACATTTTGCAAGTCACCAGAAGCTGTTCATTATACCACATGTTCAATTTACCCACTCGCTATAAACATGTCTCATTTTTGGACATGGTTAGAAATCAAGAATCATGTTTGAAAAAATATGTTTATGACGAAGTATGTTTACTAGATATGTACAAAACATGTCTAACAAGAAACATATAAGGTGATTGTAATATCTCATTCACTTATTAGTTAGAAAATAATGACTTTGCTTAACGTGTTCATTTTACCGCCAGTTCCCCTACCTACCAACACATTCGCCCCAAACATTGAACCCAAGCGTACAATGCAAAATTAGTCAACGCTGATGATGATGGGTAGAGCGAAAGAGACAACTAGTACCACCACCACGACACTATTAGCGCATTTCAACAAAATTCAACGCGGCCATTCCCGATTGAAAGGAACGGCCGCGCTTAGCCCATCTGTCATAATATCGTGATTTTGCATAGCGAAGGGCTGAATGATAACACATTTTGTTCCAAAAACAGCCCTGCGTTATGCAACACTTTGTGCAGGTTGATTATACCAGTTGCAAGTGGAGCCAAATCCACCAAGTTCCGTAAAATTCCTTTTAAATTACAGAATTGATAAAATTGCTGGGATGAGCTAAACTAATTAATCAAATCCTGTTTTAAAAACTGTCCTTGCGTTTAAACCAAAATGGGAAGCTTGTTACTACCACTACATTACTTAATTTCAAGCGCAAATAGCAAATACATGTGCTAGTTAAACCAAAAATGTATTAGCAACATTACAGCGGCATTTAGGAAGCAGTTGGAGCGGTCGCCTGTTGGACGACACAGTGTAGCGTCCCTCCGCAGCCAGTGTAACGGACTTCTAACTCAGCTATACTGGCTGTAAAAAACACAGCGTCGTGATCTGCTTCGCCAGCCGTTCAACAGGGAACTGAGCGTGTCTGGCCAAGTCCGTTCTTTAAATAGTCGATGATGACGTCATTCATAGAAGCGGTGCGCGCTAGGTACACCAATCTGTCGTACAGGGCCTGGGAAGCGCTATCTTCTGTGTGTTAATGCGCGATATTTTGACAAGGTTGTATATTATTTAACTTTTTAATGGTATGATATCAAAAATCTTTGGGTTTATCTGTTGGAATCTATTCTTAGAAGTATCTCGGGGCGATTTGTGCAAAAAATTTGAAAATTTATCGTGAGATGGCTGAATTATATGCATTTAAAATTAGACCACTTTTCGTTACATACCATTTCTGTAGAATTTGCAGAGTGCACCCCCATATCGAAAACAAAGACGTAGTCCTACGTCAAAAAATTGACGCCACAACTTTGTATATAACCCCTTAATATAACATTCATTAATAGCCCCAAACGCTGGGCCTTATAAAGGGTTAAAATTATACAAAAGTTTGAAATTGTATACAGCAACCTGAAAAAACGAGCGTAAGATTGAAATCTCTACAATAAAAAACTTGCGATTACTTTTAAATGTATGGATTATGCCTAACGTCCATTGTGCCTAACACACATTATGCCAATCGTGCATTATGCCTAACGTATTTATGCCAAACATCGCGCACCCTGCCCAGAGCACGTGTGACATCCGGCCAAGAATTGAGCCACTGGGTTCCTGCTCCCATGTCGTAGGAGACGACTGAAAACAGAAGTGCCTAAGTCAAGATGTACCTCCGTGTCGAGGACTAGATGGCTAGAGGATTCAATTAGCTAGAGATTACTGGGTAGGGAAAGTTATGAAAATTAGAGACATAGTTCTCAAGTGAGATCAAGGATGTGAAGTAAACAGATAGGAAAACTAGAAGTGGTAGGATCATTAGAACAGGCTTAATATTGTACGGGCTTAATTTTTGTCTTCTGCTAATGAGGGTCGAGCTTAGGCAGCATAACTACGAATCACCCGAGCTCACTAGCATGTGTCCTGGTATAGATAGTGTCAACACCGCTGGGCACACTGGAGTTGACCCAATCGACTAATGTGCCGAATCGGTTGAACCCTCTCCAGATTGACAGAGGATATGTGTTGATAAACAAATAGTAGCAGAAGGAAATCGTGAATTGAATTGGCAAAGTGTAGAAGAATTTTTTTTTGATATTTGGGAAAAGTAGAGATTTAGTAGTTTGTAGTTGTTGTGTCGCCCTGTAAGTAAAAGCAAAATTGTGAGTCGAGTGTATTTAAGTTTAAACAAACGGTTAATTTAATTAAATTATATTCACAGTTTGAGCTGCTGAAAATTAGCTGCTACACAAAGGGTTTTAGTTCTATCCGAACAATCTCAAAAATTTGTGAGATGTCGGACCCCATTTCTATCACCGGTGTCGGAAATGAGCTGGATTTGACGCTGACTCCGTGCGCTGTCTGTAGCCAAACTTCCACCGAAAATGAAGCGATGGTAGGCTGCGGCGGTTGCAACCGTTGGTTCCACTACCGATGCGTCGGAGTGACCTCAGCGGTGAAAAAGGAGAAGAGGTGGTACTGCACTGATGGTGTTTGTCAAGTGCTTGCTCAAGAGTACCTGAAGAACAAAAGGCCTCGGCCGAAGAAGACATCGGAGTCGTTGGAAGCTTCCGTTTCGAAATCCGGTACGCTCACTCTAGAGCAGAGACGAAAGGCTTTGCAAGAAAAGTAAAGGCGTCTTGAGCAGGAGCTCGAAGATGAGATGTTGCTGAAAGAGCAAGAGAGCAACATGGAGCGTGCGTTAGAGAAAAAGCGAATGCTTTTCGAGGAGAAAATGCGCCAAAAGGAGCTGCAGGAAAGGAGCATCCTTTATGCAGAAGCGTTGCGAAAGAAGCAGGAGCATATAATGCGGATGAAGTCCAACCAGAGCTCATTTGAGAAGGCGATGGCTGCTCTGGATGAAGAGCTAAAAAAAGTCAAAGTTGAGAACGTTAAACCGCTATAAGTTTCCATCGTCGAGCAGTTGGAAAAAGACGCCGGTGAAAGCGATACTGCTTTGGAAAGCGACGAAGAAGACCAACCTTGTTCGGTAATTTCGGAGATTCAATCTGCGAAAAGCGTCGAGCGTACTCGGAAACGATCTGAGCAAGCAAACGATGGAAGCCAATACGGGCTGGGGCAACATCGGACCGGGCCGACGAAAGCTCAGTTGGCAGCCAGAAATGGGATTACCAAAAAGCTTCCCTGCTTTTCCGGAAAACCAGAAGAGTGGCCACTGTTTTTCGGTACGTATCAAGCCTCGAACGAAGCCTGCGGCTACACCGATGTCGAGAGCCTTGTGCGACTGCAGGAGAGCCTTAAGAGACCGGCCCTAGAGTGGGTGCGCGGCCAACTAATTCTTCCGCAGACCGTTCCGAGGGTAATTATCAAGCTGCAACAGCTGTACGGTCGTCCGAAACAATTGCTACAGAGCCACCTGGAGAAAGTCCGCAAACTGGAGTCGCCGAGAGCTGATAAGCTTGCCAGCTTCATCCCTTTCGGGAACGCTGTGGAGCAACTGTGCGAACATCTGGAAGCAGCAAATCTCAAGCAACACCTCGTAAATCCACTGCTTATCCAGGATCTCGTCGACAAGCTTCCTGACAGTGAAAAACGACAGTGGGTTCGCTTCAAGCGGTGCACCGATGAAGTAACATTGAGGACATTCACAGAGTTTCTGTCAGAAATAGTGGCGGACGCTTGCGAAGCGAATGTAAGCATGGAGTACAAGCTCGCGACTAAACCTGCAAGCGGTGGTCAGTTCGGGAGAGAACACGCAAAAGGGAGAGGAGCAATGTACTACCATAGTGAAGAGGAGAACTTGGATGAAACCGCGAACGTCGAGCGGACAAGCTTTCGGCCGTGCAAAGTGTGTCAGTGTACTGACCATCGTCTGCGGCATTGTGCAGAGTTTAAGAAATTACGATATGTTGACCGGCTGAAGGTTGTGAATCACTGGAAACTTTGCTGTGTTTGTCTGAATGATCACAGCGGACGGTGCGGTTTCAAAATACAGTGCAATGTGGAAGAATGCAGAGAACGACACAATCCGTTGATGCATCCGGTGAATACCGTGGTTGGCAAAGTGCTCACATCTGGAATCAAACGAAAGTTATGTTTCGAATGATTCCCGCTCAGTTGCACTTTGGAGGGCGATCGATTACGGTACTGACGTTTTTGGACGAAGGAGCGTCCGTTACACTCATCGAGAAAAGGATGGCAGATCGTCTTGGACTTGTGGGTGTCCCGGAGAAGCTGACCATTAAGTGGACAGCAGATATCACGCGAGTGGAGAAGGATTCCAGCCGGATGAATGTGTGGGCATCGGCAGTCGGAAGTAAGGACAAGGTGCTGCTGCACACGGTTTGAACGGTAGAGAAGCTGATGTTGCCGCATCAAAAACTGGACTCCAAGGAGATTGCAACCCAGTTCAAGCACATGCGGGGATTACCGATCGCGTCGTACGATGGACAACCCGGAATACTTATAGGGCTCTACAATGTGCATTCATTTGTGCCGTTGGAAGCGAAGATCGGTGCGACTGCAGAGCCAATAGCGGTGAAGTGCAAACTTGGATGGACTGTGTACGGCCCGAGACAGTCGAACACTGCCTTTGATGGTGGGTATATGGGTTATCACCACGAAGTAAGCAACGAGGCCCTGCATGACCTGCTGAAAAGCCACTACGCTCTGGAGGAATCGGTCGTGGCGGTTGCGCAGGAATCGGCAGAGGATAAACGAGCGCGAGAGATAATGGAGCGGACCACAAAAAGGGTGGGAAATCGCTTCGAGACCGGACTACTGTGGAGGACAGATGATCCACGATTTCCGGACAGCTTTCCGATGGCCCTGCACAGGATGAAGCAGCTGGAGAAAAAACTGGAGAGAAATCCGGAGTTGCACAAGAACGTTTGTCGGCAGATAGAAGAGTTTCAGCAGAAAGGATATGCACACCTGGCAACTGCAGAAGAATTGATCCGTACGGAAACAGATAAGGTGTGGTACCTACCGTTGAATGTGGTGACAAATCCCAGAAAGCCTGGCAAAGTGCGCTTGGTATGGGACGCCGCAGCTTCGGTGCAAGGAGTGTCACTCAACACGCAGCTACTGACGGGACCCGACTTGCTGATTCCACTGGTGCAAGTGAGAGTAGGTTTCCGGGAGCGACGGATTGCATTCGGTGGCGATCTTCGAGAAATGTACCACCAGGTGAAGATCGTCGAACGCGACGGACAGGCTCAACGCTTCGTGTTCCGGAAGAATTTCGGGGAGAAGCCAAGCATTTTTGTAATGGACGTTGCGACGTTTGGCTCTACATGCTCTCCTAGTTCGGCACAGTACATCAAAAACAAGAACGCAGAAGAACATGCTGTTCAATATCCAGAGGCGGCAGCGGCCATAATCCATCGTCACTACGTCGACAATTATTTCGACAGTGTCGACACCGTCGAAGAGGCCATCAACCGGGCGAAGCAGGTGCGTACAATTCACAAAATGGTGGGTTTGAAATCCGGAACTGGGTTTCTAATGTACCTGAAGTTCTCCGAATGCTGGGGGAAGAAAAGCAAGTCACGCCAGTACACTTTGGTCGGGACAAGCAGAGTTGCAGTGAACGAGTTCTTGGCATCATTTGGGATCCAAACATGGATGAGTTTTCCTTCTCTACGCTGCACCGTCCGGAGATGATGGCGTACTAATGCAACGAGAAACGACCCACGAAGCAGATTGCATTAAGCTGCGTGATGGGATTCTTTGATCCGATGGGATTGCTGTCTCCTTTCACAATCCACGGCAAAATAATCATCCAGCACCTCTGGCGATTGGGCTGCGATTGGAAGCAGGAGATCGACGACGAGAGCTGGCGCTTATGGAAGCGATGGACTGGCCTGCTGCCAGAGGTGGATGCAGTTCGGATCACACGCTGCTACCTCGGGAATGCTGCGTCTTCAGCCGTTGAGTCGCTGGAACTTCACATCTTTACTGATGCCAGTGAACACGCATACGGATGTGTAGCGTACTTGCGAGCGGTGATCAACGGAAACGTACGATGTAGCTTAGTGATGTCACGAGCGAAAGTGGCTCCACTGAAACGTCAGTCGATTCCACGGTTGGATTTAATGGCTGCCGTCCTCGGTGCTCGACTGAGTCGAACGGTTCTAGGGATGCATTCCCTGGAAATTACACGTTGCATTTTATGGACGGATTCTCGTACGGTGTGTAGCTGGCTGCAATCGGATCAGTACAAGTTTAAGCAGTTCATAGCCTTCAGAGTCGGCGAAATTCTTGAACTGACAAGGGTAATCGACTGGCGCTGGTTGCCGACGAAGCTGAATATTGCGGATGTGCTGACTAAGTGGGGATCATTCCTGTATTATCCGGAAGAGGAGTGGCCGAGCAAGGTGATGCCGTTTGAGGAAACTAGCGAAGAGGCGAGAGGAGTAGTGCTATTCCAAGAACTGATCGACGTCAAGGCTACTTCGCGGTGGATGGCACTGGTGAGAGTGACTGCAAGCGTGGTTCGCTTCATTGCGAATTGTCGGCGAAAAAAAAATGGGACAGACGATCGTGACGTCGAAAGCCACGGAGACTCAACAGCGGTCGATTAAGTCGAAGTATTTGGCGATTGTAAAACCGCTCCAGCAGGAGGAACTCCTGGAAGCCGAAACGATCCTGTGGAAGCAGGCGCAGTTCGACAGTTTCCCGGACGAAATGAGTGCGTTGACCAAGAATCTCAATCTGGAGCCGGGACAGATGCCTTCGAAAATACAGCGGTCGAGTACCCTGGTCAAACTGACTCCGATACTGGACGATGAAGGTGTGCTGCGGATGGGAGGAAGATTCGAAAAATCGGACGACATCTCGATCGACCAGAAGTTTCCGATCATTCTTGCTCGGCAGCACGACATCACCAAGAAGTTGATTCAGTGCTACCACGAAAGGTTCAGACATGCGAATCGAGAGACGGTTTGCAACGAGTTGCGTCAGAAGTTCTGGATTCCGAATATCCGTGCAGCGATTATGGAAGTGATGCGGGAGTGCATGTGGTGCAAAGTCCATAGATGTCGTCCACAAGTACCAATGATGGCGCCACTCCCGACTCGACGCATCAGAGCAGGAATTCGTCCTTTCAGTTCGGTCGGCTTAGACTACTTGGGACCAGTAGATGTATCGGTGGGAAGAAGAAAAGAGAAGCGATGGGTGGCCATGTTTACGTGTCTCGCCATCAGAGCGGTGCATCTTGAGGTGGTGAACAGCCTGACAACACAATCGTGCTTGATGGCTATCCGCCGGTTTTCCTGTAAACGGGGTGCTCCTGATATTATATTTTCAGATAACGCCACTTGCTTTAAGGGTGCTAACAACGAGATGCTGAAAACGTTACATGGCGATTGTGAGGACGAAATCACAACTGCAAGAACGGCCTGGCGATTCATTCCGCCTGGCACCCCGCACATGGGTGGTGCATGGGAGCGAATAGTTCGTTCCGTGAAGGAGGCAATGAAGGCATTGGAAGATGGAAGGAAGCTGACAGACGAGATTCTGGTGACAACGCTGGCGGAGGCAGAGGACATGATAAACACATATCCTCTCACGTACATGCCTCAGGCGTCTGCCGAAAATGAAGCTCTGACACCGAACCATTTTCTACGAGGAATTAAAAAGGGCGCAGATCTCCTAGTGGACAGCGGTGGGAATCTAGCGGAGGCTTTGCGTGACGTGTACAAGCGATCGCAGTAACTGGCAGACCGGATGTGGGAACGTTGGAGCAAGGAATATTTGCCAACGATAAACCGTCGCACAAAGTGGTATGATGAACGAAAGCCGCTGGAAGCAGGCGACCTTGTCTTCGTCGTGGATGGTAAGGACCGGAAGAATTGGTCTAGAGGAATTGTCGATGAGGTGGTTCAAGGGTCCGATGGCCGGATACGAGAAGCGAAAATAAGGACTGCGGCAGGGATCCATAGATGAGCCGTCGCGAATCTGGCGGTGCTAGAAATCAAGGATGGTAAATCCGGATGTTCCGAGGAAATACCGGATGTTACGGGCTGGGGTGTCAACACCGCTGGGCACACTGGAGTTGACCCAATCGACTAATGTGCCGAATCGGTTGAACCCTCTCCAGATTGACAGAGGATATGTGTTGATAAACAAATAGTAGCAGAAGGAAATCGTGAATTGAATTGGCAAAGTGTAGAAGTTTTTTTTTTTGATATTTGGGAAAAGTAGAAATTTAGCAGTTTGTAGTTGTTGTGTCGACCTATAAGTAAAAGCAAAATTCATTTAAAATTAAGTGTTAGGCGAAACAGTTTACTTACCCGTTTGTAACCTACCTGTAGACACACCTACGAAGGAATCTAGCAGAGAAGAGGAAAGAACACGGAAGAATCTGGGATCAGGTAGAGGATAAGGAATTGACATTGTAAGTAAATTGAATTTATTGAAAATTTATCTACTGATACTATTCAAGAAAACAACAGGATAGTATATTTTCGGATTCATTACACCGGACGGTGAGAAGAGATCCAACTAGGGTAAAACCACAAATTGTGAGTCGAGTGTATTTAAGTTTAAACAAACGGTTAATTTAATTAAATTATATTCACAGTTTGAGCTGCTGAAAATTAGCTGCTACACAAAGGGTTTTAGTTCTATCCGAACAGATAGACATGTCCATCTTTACCGTGACAACCGAAATCTCTAGCTAATTGATTTTCTAGCTCTAGCTAATTGAATGTCGTTAAAATGTGAAAAAGAAAATGTGACTAACATAGTCGAAATAAAAAAGGAAAAAAGTATCTCGACTAATGCAGGAAGGTAAAGCTTCCATAGCATTGGTTCGAGAACCGTACTTCCATAAAGAAAATCCTATATTGGAAAGTTACTTAACATTGCTTTATTGCTTAAAACAAGACAGGCATGACTAATCTACGTGAAATGCCTCGTGCGTGCACTCTTGCAAATAAAGCTATTGACGCGTGCCTTATAGTGGAGCTCAAAACTCGCGATATCTGTGCTATCACAATTACTGTCGGTAACATTGGCAATATATATTGTTCGGTATAGCTGCCGCATAACGAAACATCACCTTATGTTTTCAAAAGCATTGTATCATATTGCTGCTGAAATCAATCTAAGAGGTTGCTGTTTGTTTTTGTGCTGTTATTTCGACTTCCTCCCTGCTCCTTCTCCATTCCATTCCTCATAAAATGAGCAGACACGACATGGCACAAATCCCCGCCTGCATACCATTTGTGCCAATATATTCTGATTCCTGTAGTTAAAGCTAATACATTTGTATTTCTCTTCTAATTTTCTTGCTTCCATTTTAAAAATCGTCAATGTCTCCTACTGAAACGCAATTAATCGTTTAACAAAGTTCCATTTAATTTACGACCATGTTGATGGATTTGTCTCCATAGCCCATCAACATCCGCGCCCACTGAAAACCTCTTAATTCAAACGCGAAAACTCGAGATACCATTAAAATTGAGTGCAGCGACATATTTGCCCCTTTCTCATTTGCTCGCCCATAAAATTTCTCCACAAAACTTCACTTAATTATCTGATGGCCAACGATGATGATGATGGGACACATGACGAAATGACAGAAGTCGAAATGAAATGTCAGGCCACGAGGAAAGCTGGGAGCAGAAATCCATTTACCATTTGCGGGAAGAATCGAATTGACACCCGTGCATTAAAATCTGACACATTCTTGGATCGTTCGGTCGGTTGAATCGGTGATCCGTCATCGTCGTCGCTAGTTGCGATGACGACAAAGACGACGAGGACGACGATTACTTTGGCTGTCATGCGGCAGCCGGTGGTATTAGGGTGACATTACCTAAGACCTGACTTTCAATCTCAACTGGCCACGTAGTAGAATCTATTGTAAATCATTTCAATCGATTATTATAATGCTCATGAAAAAAAAAATATTGCAGCCATTCGTTGCAATTGGAAATAACCTTTATCTTACTGCTGAATAAAACTTCATAAACCCAATTTCCATAACATCTTCCCGATGACCAACCACCCTAATGAACCAACCCGACTCGACACGACTCGTCTGCTGGCACCACTCATCGCAGGCGGCGTGTAAATTCGAATATGACAATTTATTTCGATGTCACCTAATTATTGACACGTCCCGATCCGCGAGCAGGCCAGATCCGCACTTCCAAAGCGATCAACTCGAAATCACTTAACCTTAAAACCAAAAACCGAACCGTCGCCAGGCCGCGGCGTGTCAATCTTCCGTTTCGTTTAGCGCTTCCATTTTCGTCAATCGTCAACCGCGGATTTAGTTGCGTGTGCGCCACGATTTCGTTTCTGTTTACCGTGCCCTGGATGTTAACTACTGTCTCCGATCAACGGGCGAGATTCGATCGTCATCAGTAGCTGTGTCATTGGTATTTCGTAATGATGCAAGCCGATATTCTCTATGCCCCTTCTTGCCCGGGTGATAGAAGGCAAACCTACGTAGAAGTGGATTGGAATGCGAAGGCATCGGGTGGGTGCTCTGAAGAGAATTAGTTTTGACAAATTAATTGCTTTGTAATTTATGACAGTGTCTACAAATTGCTGGCGCTTGACGAAGAACATAGGCACGTGACAAGTTGGTTGTGTTAGTCGCAATCGCGGAGGATGTTTTTGACGATCTACAAGCTTCTGCTATGTTTGAGTTTGTTCATTTTGTGATTGATTGATGAGTTGGAATTAGGAATAAAAAGTAATAATTTGAGCTCAGCAAAAAATGTAAACAAAAGATTTCAATCAAATAAATGTTGTTCATCGTTGAAGATGAAATTTGATCGCAGCAAACTTCGACAACAGATGTGATTTTTATTCCCGTTGGTATCATTAAATGACATAGTTGTATTTAAAAAAAAGTATGATATTTTGAACTGGACGTTTTCACTCATACTTTAAAGAATGCATTTTATTGAGAATACAAATACACGTTTGATTGATATTTCGGATTTATAGGAAGTGTTTGGATAAGGATTGTTAGAACAGATATTTTCTTCTGAGCTTTTCAATATTCCATCAAAAATTCTTCTGATTTGAGCATTAAAAATAGCATCTACGATTTGTTCCAAGGTTCGTAAGTCCCATGCAGTTATGGGACAATTCGTAAATTACTTAACGTTTTAAGGGACCACTTCAATGGAAAAAATGCTTGGCCACGGAAAATATTTTAGGAATACTGTTGATTACTTTGATGCAAGATGGGAGAAAGGTGGGAACATTTGACACTTTTGAGTGTATTAGTTAAATACTTGCAAAATTAAGCATGGCGGCCGGGGCCCTTGAAGTGAACGAACGAGCATTCTGATTCTTTGGCGCACGATGAAAAATGAGAAAAGGCCGAGCTTCACCTCGGATCTACCTATTAGAACACTTAGTGACACTTTTTACTTCGAAAAAACCTATTAAATTAACTATGACCGAACCGAAAGAAAACTTATGACAACAGAAAGGCCCACTACGTCATTTGTTTGTGCTTTTCTTCTTCATATCCTCTTCGGTTTCACCGAAGAAAAATGACAACCGCACTCACACACAGAAAAAAATGTGCACACCTGTATCCGTCTTGACTTTGATGGTTCTGACAAGATAGACCAAGCAAAAATCTAGCGGTTTATTTGAAAAAGTTACTAGGTTTGTTCCAGTACCAGGAGAAACTGGAAGTACTCCGGAGCAAACAGGGAGAAAATCATTCCTGTACTATCTTCTTCTCTTTTTTCTTCTTCTGGTGGCAAATCGGAGTGAAAAGGAGCAAGAATTTTTTGCTCCGGAGCAACAGGGAGTAACTTCCATGTATTGAAACAAACCTACTTTTTACAAATTTGTATACACTGAGAAAAAAATGCAGAGTTAGCATATTTTCTGTTTCCGTCTCTTTTATTCTGCTGTGATTTTTATGCATTTTTAGCATGTGCTTCTAGGAAGCATTCATTGATGGAAAGAGCAATTTACAGCTGAAGAGGCAAGAGGCAGATAGAAATATATGCACTCGATGACTAAACAAAGTTTCAGTATATTAACCCAAAATTTGAGTACTGAGCGCATAACCCAAAATTTATAACGAGCGGATAACCCAAAATTTAGGTTTCCAATATATTTTATATGGATGCTTGGCATTCGCACTAAGAACAACCATCAATATGGGTATCATTTGAAAAGTAGCCATTCGTAGAAGCAGTAAATTGATGATTGGCGCCATTTTGAAATCCAAGATGGCGGCTTTCCGTTACCACAAAACACTTAAAACCACCATCAATATGGGTGGTTACCCCTCAGGTTTAAGAACAGTTATTGACTAGTGGTCTATCCCCCATACGCTTGCTCATATGTCAGTGGCGCCATAATTGCAAATGTGGCCACAGTCCCAACTACAAATATATTTGAAATGAATTAATCATCAACAAAAAACAAAAAAAAATGAATGCACAATTAAAATACTTGTCTCTTAGACAGCCAGAATTCTATATTATATTCCAGCCGGTATGACTAAAGTCAAATGGAATTGTAGCGGCTCGGAGCTCGGGTAAGCTACAGTCTTGTTCAAATGTTCCGTATTGCTCGATGTATCTGAAGTCAATAACCGAGATGACGTTGTTTCACCGGTGTTGACTATTGGAAGCCTCAGTTTGACATGACTGAATAGTTTTCTGCAAAAAATGTTATTATATATACGTTATACCACAACCGATCATCTTAACCATACCTGAATACCACGCAGATGCGAGGTCATCTAAACGCAACCAAGGCCCATAGCAACAGGTGGAATATCGAAACAAGCCACGCGGCTCGCTACCAACGAGTTGACGATCCACGAGGCAGCACGGCGAAGCTACGTGAACGGAATCGAACGACAGCAAGGAGTGCAGAGGCAGCAGAAATAATCTATAAAAAGTGTTTAATCCACCTAACAGTGTGATGAGACATTTCTTATAACTCTTATCACTCTTCGGATATTATATCGTTTGAGAACATTTAGAACTTGATGCTTCGCGATGTTTTTGATAACACATACTACATGGGATAGTGGCAGGACTCAGAGAATCGCTCAAATCAGCATAGGACAACATCAGTGCTAGAAATCTCAAACCAAATCAATGGGAAAGCGAAAAAATGGCCCATAAAATAGACATACCAACGAATTATTGTTAATGCTCTGTTAATAAAATATCTATATTGTGGTGGGAAAACTGAATTTTCCTAAAGGGGTTATATATTGTACTGAAACAAAAAATGAATCGATTTGAAGTTTATATTTTACTCAAATTTCCAACGCGACTGAGAACTAAGAAATCAACGCGTTTTCTTGAAAAGGGCGATACTAGCAGTGATACCATTCAAAGAAAATCAACGGTGAATATTTCCAGACTTGGTTTTATTTCCTATTTAAGAACTATTGTGTTTTTTTACATCCTAGATTGCATGATTCAGTGATCGAAACCCAAAACTTCATAAAGTATTTGAAATTATTAAATTAAAATTTGTTTTTGCTACTGAAATTGACAAAATAATAGTATCGCCCTTTCGGTGATTGTTTACTTTTTCGGTCCCAACTTTCAGCATTGAAGTATCGCCCTTACGTTTTTTTACAATAACTACCGTTCTACACCACCGATTTTGTCCGTGTTTTTTTAATAGCGATCATTGTTACTATTTACAGCTGGTATCAGCTTAATAATCCTAAAAAATACGAAAATAACAGTTTCTCCTCTAAACTGCTAGCAAAAAAAGCCCTGTTTGTTTGCATGGAGCGTGGAGGGCGAAACTTTAAATAAACAAACAAAAATACAGTTTCGCCCGTTGTATTTTTTGCTGTAGTTTAAGAAAGCAATATCGTAGAATCAAAATTTTTAGGTTAATTTGTCGCGTTTCAAAGCCCTCATTCGCATGTATGAAAAAAGCCCTATGTTTACATTTGTAAGTATCGCCCTATTCACAAAAAAGCGTTGAAATGAAATCGCAGCTCCTGATATCACGCTATCTCTGAAGTGCAAAATATCTCCCACACGGAGAATCTTATCTTTACAGAAGAAAGAACATTTCTTTGCATAGTTACAAATTTTACTTCGACATCGACTTTTTATTATCGCTAATCCTAATGCCAAAGAACAAATAAAAACCTCACGAAAACGAACCGTTTGGGAAAATCATCATCATTACTGGAATTTTCATTTTCACGAAACTTTTCGATAACCTCCGTCACTTGCGTTACTGCACGGGGTGCACAGTGCTCTGAAAATCTAGCGAAATCGTCTTAGGGCACCAGTGGGTCTGTAAAGAATACTAAAAATTAATTTCTATTCCATAATTTTCAGTTCAGCTCACCGCAAGCCATGAAAAATAGACGTTGTGAAGCGATGGTCACTATTTATTAAAAAATCACGGTTAAATAAAAAATAAAACTATTAAAAAATTTCAAATAGTTTATAATTTTCACAAACTTATTAGGAAAATTTGTTTAATAAGCTTTCGTAATATTGTGTAGGAAAAAATCTGAAAATTTGAAAATAAATGTGAGGATTATGATTGATTACAGAACTCTGGAATTTTCTATTGGAATGTTTTCAGGCAGGAATTTGATATTGATGCTATTAGACAACTGTGAAATCAAGATCAATAGATCAGTTACATATCAGGACCCCATTCCGACAATTTATCAAAAGTCTTCATGACGTTTACAACAACAGGTTATCAATCTACGGATCAGATAATTGTTATTGTAATATTGAATTAAATCAGTCTGCATCAGTAAATTTTCAACTTCAATCCAATATTTTTTTTGGGTGTGGTGGGGGGGGGGGGAGGGTTGTATGGTGTACCCCAAAACCTTCTCTTGGCTACGCCGTTGCTTGGAGTTATTTATTTCGCTTTTCATTTCCCGATATGTTTCAGATCGATCCGATGGTTATAAGTTAGAAATATTGCAGTCAGAAGGTTCGCACAAATGAACATTTTTGTACTGATAAGTTATCAAGTTCCTTCCAGACAACTTGGAAGTGTTCGGTGATTATTTCTAGCGGTTGCAGATAGTAAAATGAAATACAAAATTCGTTTTTTCGAAATAATGTTTGGCTTATTTCAATGGATTATTACTATACTGAACAATAAATAGGCGACAAAGAGTAATCAACAAACAACAAGCCATAACTTTTAAAGTATTCAAAATAGATATTTGAAGTCTTCAGTAAAGTTATTCGCAAAAGTAAGTGCTACAAATTTGCTGAAGGCATCATTTCGATATAATCACTTCCAAGAAAATTTGTGAAAATATCTCACTCATAGGGGGATTAATCAGCAAAAGCACAATACCAAAAGAAAGGGCATATTACCTCCATTAAATTCTCCGAAGATACTATTGACCTAAAATAAGCCGTTTTGGCGTTAATAATAGATTACATGTTTTTGGTCATATTTCTGGCAATGGGAAATGATAAAAATCTATCGTCCGCATTTAATGTTAAATATCTCTTTTGATAATAGTCCGATTTCAACCATCTATAGCTTGTTCGAAAGGTATTCGTTGAAGCTGTCTAAAAACATATAAATTGTTAATCTGTATTGTCAATTTCGGCAGATAATTTAAAAAAACTGCAAAAAACGTTCAATTTTTAATTTTTAGTTTGTGTAATTTTGCAACATTTACCCTTTAGATAGATTTAATAGGTGTTTGAAACAAGACGACCTAAAATGCACGGAATAAATTCTTCGATGCCGCACGCCATATTCTTTAGATTCGGAGTCACAGTTTACGTCATTCAGAAACTTCCCAACTGCCATTATCCAAAAGGAAATGTTACCCGAAAATTCAAAAAAAAATCTGAAAGTAAACGCAACACTTTTTGGTTCTAATCACCTACATTTTTTTAGGTGAGCACGCGCAGAAAAATAATTATTAAAGTCGAATAATATGAGGGTTAAAACAACAAATTTATCAAATTGTTCTGTGTTCAATAAAAAAATGTTTGTTAATTTAAATAAAACAATTGTTGAAATAACTCTGAATAATTTATTGGGTCAAACATGAAAAAAGTTGAATCAAAAAAATGTTTTGTTGATCTCATCATAACAACAATCGAAACAAAAATACAAATTTGTTGTTTTAATAAGTCCGTTTGGTTGCTTTAAACAATACAAATATTTGTATCAATACATATCAAACATTGAAATGAAAAAAACTATTTTATCAATTCAAATTGTACATTTCGTTGTATTAAATATAAGAAACGTTCAAAATAATGGTTTTGAAATGTTGAGTCAACACCAATTTTGTTGCAAAATGTAATTATATTTGTTGCAGGGCATATAATTTCAACCATCGCTCCTTCACCTGGTACATTCGCATCAACTTCAGTAGTAACAATCGGTATATTTTCCGTGACATAATCGAGTGTTTCCTGTTCATCTGCAGAATTCACTTATTCTGTGCTAATTTCAGTAGCATCTATAAGGACTATTTAAGCGTGAAAAAACATCGCCACTGTCGCTGTAGCCTGACGAATATCTCGTACTACTAGAACTGTGTCTTCTGCAGAGTTATTCTATAAAATGAAGTTGAAAGCAAGCAAGACTCTATGGATGCGATCGTCTCTGTTCTATTCTTTGACGCGTCGAAAAATCCAACAGCAGATTTTTCGTAGCATTCGTTGTACCTTCAAATGAATAAATTGTTCTCAAATCATTGCGCAAGACTAAATGATAAGTAACTTACCACTGAAGAATTTTGTTATGTTTAGAACCTTCGGCATAGCGACGGCCTACTCGCGTAAGACCATTACTTCCGCGGGATGCTTTTGCTCAGTTAGTTCCTCGGTCAAATGCTCGCTTGATATCGACATCGAACGACTCAACGAATCCGGCAGTAATGCCAACTTGACCTTTGTTGCTATTGAATCCAACAAATCGCTGGAGAGTATATTTTCTTTGGGATTTTGTTTTCGATGTAACGCATCAAAAACAAATTACTTTCGATCGCTTCAGAATTCGATTGTTTGTCGCACGTGTAAACAACGTTCTTATTAGTTAGAACAAACTTTTATCTCTTTGTTTCAATCCAGCAAGGATTGTCGAACTAATACAGGAAGACTTTTGGAATCAATCAGACGCATGTTTATGCTTCAATCACTGATTTATTTGAAATAAACAATAATTTGGTTGATCTTTGAAAAACACAGATAACAAAACCTGTAAGATTAATGTAATAGATATTTTGGTTGATCCAACCCAAAAATCCATTTTAGTTTAATAAATTCCTTGATTTAAAATGAAAATTTTATCTTGATTAAAAGTGAAGAAATAATTTGTAGAATCAAACATAGATAATTCTTTTTCGTTTAGTCACTTTTTTCCATCTTACGGTGACCGTCGTCACCCAAAATGATTATTGGAATCGCTCTGCCAGGTGACTTCTGTCACCTTGGGTGACTATAGTCACCTAAGTGACTGCAGTGATCGCTTTTTCGCTCTCACCGCACCAAACTAGGCGAGGTGACGCGTCATAACGGTGAGAATACATTATTCTGTTTTTTAAATTTTAAACTTTTGTTTCATTAAACTTTTAGTAACATTGGAACCTTTGTTATTTTCAATCATTTGCTATATTCCACCTTTTATCATTCAACATTTCGTCGCATCTTTTAGAATTACCCCGTTTACTAAATTCACACCGCTCGGAGATGGCTAGACCGATTCGACTAAACTTGGTCTCAAATGGAAGGTATTGCGTCCCCGTAAATGGCTATTTAATTTCATCCCGATCCGACTTCCGGTTCCGGAGTTACAGGTTGTGGCGTGCGATCATGCTATTGTTACTCATTACTTTAACCTGCGTGTGTCAGTGGCAACAAATGTCAATCTAATGGGCCCATCGTATGTAAGAGCGAGAAAATATTTAATCACCGCTAGCCGCTGCCATTGCCCTCTTAGGGACGTTGCGATATTTTCGATACTAGTACGGAATCGATACTTCTGTTTTCGATACTCGATTTTTGGTATCGATACTTCAAGCACGATACTTTACTGATATCGATACAATCTTTACGATATCGAAAAGAATCGAAGGAACCAGTAGTTGGAAGTATTCGATTCGGAATTCTGAACGATTTTGAAATGATTTCCGTGTGAAATGTAATTACCTATTCAGGCTGAACCGTTGCGGAATCGGTTGTTGTATTTGAGTTGCTAAATAACTGGAGCACCGATCGCGTTTGATAAAAAAAAACGATTCCGAATATTGTCCATTATTTGACAGTCCATGAGACTTTCTGATCAGCCAACTAGTTATTGTCTATCTTGTCTGACATTCTACGTCTAACAGAATCGTCGACAGATCAGACCAATAAAAAATATTTGTCGAAAGATTTTTTTTCTTTTTGCAGGAGCAGAGTAAAACGTTGACTGACAAAACCCACTGCTGAATTGCCAAACAACGGTTTGTAGATTACCTAATTCAGGAAAAGCTACTGTAAAAGTTTGGAATCGAATGGCGATACTTTCAAGTATCGATACTACGACTACGATTATATCGAAAGTATCAGTACCTGCATTCGATACCAGTATCGATTCTAAGTATCGATGTATTTTAATATCGAAACGTCCCTAGATATGAGCAACTCAACATGAACCCACAATCAAAAAATAAATAACGTTTCAGTACTCACCGACTCATGTTTTAGATCCAGCGCTAATTGTTTTATCCTAAGTTTCTAGGCTGAAATAAATTAATCATTAATTTTAATTGAAATTATTGCATTATGCATTATAATTACCATTATTTCACAGAGCCACTACATGCAATTCACAACAATAACAATGGCTGTCAAAAACATTACCTACTACTTTGTTTGAAATGGGCTACCCAAAATATAAGTACAAAGCGATGAACTTGAATTTGAGTAGACGTCATTATTCAATTCCTACCGAACACGAAGTTCACAGCGACCAACTCAAATTATGGGTAATCGCCATGTTCAAATTTCTACTTAATTTTGGGTTGCCCATGTATAAACTTCCGCAAATTTAACCCAAAAAATAGGTAACTTTGATTTTCAGTGTAGATAAAAGCATTGATGTCAATGAAGTCATGTCATTTGAGTCAACAAGCAAGCCAAATTGAAGCTAGATGGCCATGGAATATCATTATACGCTAAATGTTTTCACAATGTAACAAATGTTCGATTACGAATGGTCATTTATGTAGGGACGTTTCGATATTAAAATACATCGATACTTAGAATCGATACTGATATCTAATGCAGGTACTGATACTTTCGATATAATCGTAGTCGTAGTATCGATACTTGAAAGTATCGCCATTCGATTCCAAACTTTTACAGTAGCTTTTCCTGAATTAGGTAATCTACAAACCGTTGTTTGGCAATTCAGCAGTGGGTTTTGTCAGTCAACGTTTTACTCTGCTCCTGCAAAAAGAAAAAAATCTTTCGACAAATATTTTTTATTGGTCTGATCTGTCGACGATTCTGTTGGACGTAGAATGTCAGACAAGATAGACAATAACTAGTTGGCTGATCAGAAAGTCTCATGGACTGTCAAATAATGGACAATATTCGGAATCGTTTTTTTTATCAAACGCGATCGGTGCTCCAGTTATTTAGCAACTCAAATACAACAACCGATTCCGCAACGGTTCAGCCTGAATAGGTAATTACATTTCACACGGAAATCATTTCAAAATCGTTCAGAATTCCGAATCGAATACTTCCAACTACTGGTTCCTTCGATTCTTTTCGATATCGTAAAGATTGTATCGATATCAGTAAAGTATCGTGCTTGAAGTATCGATACCAAAAATCGAGTATCGAAAACAGAAGTATCGATTCCGTACTAGTATCGAAAATATCTCAACGTCCCTACATTCATGGAACGATGTTTTCAGAACATTCTACATTATAAATTGGGAAAAATTCATATCAATATTGATGATCAAAATGAAATAAGCTAGTTACAATGCTTATTTTATTGAGATATGTGATTATATGCTTATAAGCACATTTTACAATATTCAACATTTTCTTTTGACCATATATTATCCCCATTTACGCTGTGCATGCAAACTATTGCAAACATGTAAATAAACATCCCTTCACCCAAATCTTTCGGACAGGAAATTCCGATTTTTGAGTACTTTTTGTGGAAGCAGTGAATTGAAAAGGTTTCCTTGGAATGTCACAAAGGGATCGAGGTAAGTTCAGTATTATCTTCTATTTATTTATGGAGATAACCTGACTAGAAAATTGAGCTACGGAAATGAGCCATTTTGATTGGATTCATACAGGACCAACAATTTTCTGGACAGGAAATATTTTTAATAAATGCATATTTCGCTTTTCGGTGAATTGCTAAATATTGGTATGAATGTCTTCTTGACTGTCGAGCTTCTATTATGAGGAGTTTTTCGGCTAATCAGTCATAAATTAGACAGCGAAAACAACAATATTGCTTTTACTTCCAACGTTTCAATGGATTTATTCCACCTTTATCAAGGATTAAAAACTTTGTGTTTTCTTCACAACATTACACTTTACAAGAAAACACAAAGTTTTTAATCCTTGATAAAGGTGGAATAAATCCATTGAAACGTTGGAAGTAAAAGCAATATTGTTGTTTTCGCTGTCTAATTTATGACTGATTAGCCGAAAAACTCCTCATAATGCTAAATATTGGTTCAACTTCATTTTAGGTAGTAAGAAGATTTCAACGAAATTGGAGCGATATATACGGAGAAACAATTTGTTTTGCGGAGACGTCACATAACCACAGTTTTCATTGAAGTGGTCCGTTAAGGCCCCTGTCAGAGACTACCCCATCAATTTCTACTTCCCGGCCGGGAACGTAGACAAAATATGCAATTAAAATTGTTGCTAATTTGAACTTAAATGGAGTAATTGGTACTTAACAATGGAACATTTATAGTATCAGTAATCTATAAATACATTTTCACTGAACCGTCGGAGGTACAGTCCGTAAACGAAGGGGGCTTCTAAATAGCCACCAACTATTATTTGGGAATTTTTATTTTCACTTACACACGCCAAGTCTGAACTGTCGTCACTACGGGTACAAATCACTCCGAATTTTACTACTCACTCCAGAAAAAAGTGTTCCGCCGGACCTAGTTCCTAGAGCTTCTAAACAACATATATTAAATTTAAATATTTACAAATTTATATTTGAATCAACGTTCTCAAATCAATTAATTATAAAGTTTATTGATCTCAAAGGTGACCTTCGTGATGAATTCCCCCAAGCCAGAGTAGTTATTTTCCCCACATTGAAGTCGTACCCATTAATATGAATGCATTTGGTCAGCTACCTTACACCATCAACGCAGATTGCCGACTGAAGTCAGCTTCCCGACTACAAAGAATCAGTGCATCGGTTCGCTCTGGTGACAAACATTCGTCGGTAGATAACTTCAGTTACCATATATTTTCGCTACTAATGCAAAACCTGAGTTCGTATTAACATTACCTCCGGCCGTGTCGCGTTCCCATTCTCTCCGATTCACCCCTCGGGATGAATCGTTCTACACCGCCAGAACACTGGCAAAAGCAAATAACATACCTGCCAGAACGACAAGGGCAAATTCCTCGCTTATCATCATTACCGAGCATTCAATCTTGCCCTTCGCCGCTGCTGGACCAGAATATCTCCCACCCGGTCTAATACAAAAGTACCGTCCCGGCGAGACGAGAGCGCCCGTAGGAAACAAGCAAGATTTAAAGGGACACTCTAAGAAATTAATTACGAAAATCAATTTGCATATATTTCTTTTTTCCTGCTCATTTTCCCTGTGCCGAACCGGCTCTCGACTCCCTTTCGCTCAGCCCGAAAGACAACCCGACGAAAGTGCATCCATTTCAATTACGCTTTAAGCTGCTGCCGTTGATTCCGTGGCTTCTATAAGCGGAAAACCCTCACAACCATTACAACCATCCACACTGGCGACCGAACCGGACCGGACCAACCAGCCAGAGTGGCTACACGGAATTGATGGTTCCCCTGGGGATGACGATGACGGCGGCGGGTAGCAGTGAAAAAAAAGAAAAACAGGTCGTTCTCGTGTGCGCCTTGCCCTGACTGAACTCCGATCCGAATGGCTTTGATCTTGGTCTCGGCTTGGCTTCCTGGTCCTGCGCTTGCGAAATGTGCAATGCCATGCCATCTCGGTTGGCACACTGGTTGCTGGGAACTCGGTCGTGTTTCTTATCAGCCGAAAAATTAATGTCCAAGCGATAAGAGTTGGAGGTACGCTTCGGCGGTACGGTGATTGCTGACTTGGGCGACGGTGGTGGTGAGCAACGGTAACACGACGATGCGACACAATTCAAAGTGGGTTCATAAATTAAAGCTCATGCTCGTGTCCTTCAGGCGGTGTTCGTGGTGTGAACCTGCTGCGAAGGCGAAGGCATATTCTGAGTGCAGTAGGAAGTTGACCAGAATCTTTGTGTTGCGTGATGAGCGATCGGGTGTGGACGGGGTTGAAAGGAATTGTTGCCCGGACGAGAAAGGTTTGTTTGCAAACTGTTGAGTATTATTACAAATATGCTGAAGAGGAAATTTTAAACCAATAACAATAATGATTAATTGGATTTGAAAGTTTGAATTTATAGAGCGCAGGCTGCTAGTCAACTAGGTATTGATGCAACTATTAATGATCAAGTGGATTATGAATTCAGGAATCCCAGCATTAAAATATTAAAAAAAATTAAAATATTTCGAATCGATGGGTGCCAGTACTTGTTTTAAAAATGCCTACTATTACATTTACTTGAGTTGACGAAAGTAATTCAGCAAAACTTTAGAAAAAATGATTAATGCTCCTCCATTTTACGGAACTACATAAAATTCATATTGAAAGCTATTACATTCAATATCACAGTGTCCTTTTCCAACTTTAGCTTTAATGATTATTATTTTCTTTCTAGTGCAATTTTCAGAGGTACAAAGCCAGTATTAAGGGACCCTTTTCAGAAGCTTTAGTGCTGCAGAGATGAAATAATACTGAACTTATTCCATCAAATAATATCGGTTCACATGGTAAAGTGTGACAAGTCTCTCTTTGCCTAGATACAGGCGAATAAAAAACAAGGTGGAGCTAAGAATAGGGAAATATTTTTGGAACTTATTTTCATATTTAGCTATAGTGGTTTCAAACAAGCTAGAGATATTCGGTAGAACATGTTTCATATGTTTGTAAAAATAATGTGAAAATAGTGAAAATTGAAGGAGCAACGGCTATTTCCTAACGTCTGCGGTGGTCGTATTTATTTTTCTGGCTTAAAATTGAATTTTTCATTTTTTCACTAGCACTTTTCTGTGTAATCACAATCATAACGCTTTGCAAAATATTCAAAAACATAGATAAATATTCAATTTTTCAAAATCACTTAAAATTACTGTTTAAAATATTGGAGTGGCAAAACGCACCCTTGCGGGGGTGAACTTTGCCATAACAACGAAACAAGATGCACCGCAAACAAGCTAGTAATTTTGTTTTTCATCGAGATTTCACAAAAGTGTTCAATTAAATCGCCTTAACTTATGCAATTATCAATATTTCAGTACGATAATTCTGCTTTTGATTAAAAAATCAGCAAGATCAAAGAAGCATCTTCAGCATTACATTTTGCCCCAATAGAGCAAATAGATGGAAATGTAACGAGAAAATTCAGATGATTTTTCATATACAGAGTGTTTGGTTCAAGGTTAAGAACCTCTCGAGGGGTGATTAACTGTCATATTTGAATAAAAAAAATGGTTCTACACATGCAATTAAATCTAAACCGTTACTAAGTTATTGAACTTTTTGTAATAAAAGCGGGGTTGTATTTCAAATCTTTTAGATCCATTGGATAGGTGAGAAAATTCCACATTGAGCGATGTCCTAACATGTTTCATCTAATGAGGTTAAGTAACCTTTTCAAAGTAATTTATTTAAAATCAAGGTTGTATAATTTTCATTCGCCTGAATGCGAAATGAACTCATCTGCCGAATGGCTTCAGGTGCTAGATTTATCGGAAGGCAATACTTGAAAGAACCATAGCACAGATTGAAACCGAGAGCCGAAATCAAGCTCGAGGGAGTGAGAGCTTCGGGAGAGAGAGAGTATAAATAAACTCACAACATAGGTTCATTCATACAATACATTTTCGTTTAGGCTGTGGGTCCACACGCGCACGAATTTTCGGAGTCTAGAAACGTGAGAATAAAATTCGCAATAATTGAGTGAGTCGTATTCGCATGAATGCCGTTCGTGAGCGCCATTTCGATGCCGGTACTGCCGCTATTCTTGTGCGGGTTGGTTGTAGATCCTAATTGATTCGGAATACTGCTAGTGACTGGTGCCTATAATGTGTTCTGCCTCCGTTCCCCGAGTAGGAAAGAACTGATTTTGGTGGGTGGCTGCCGTCTCCGGAAATTGAAATACTGCGTGCAAAATTACCCAATATACCTAATGAAAGCGCGCTTTTGTCTGTCGTTAAATGGAGCGCAGTATTCAAGGCATACCAATAACATAAATCATAAATTAATTTAGTGGAAATGGAGATCAATGGCTTGTACATTAAGGAGTCACACAACTGTAGAGCGCAAAAAAGAGGCATATTTCGGGAAATTTTTCGTGGCGCAATAAATAGATGAATTGAGATCTTGTTAAATGAATAACAAAAAAATTCGAGTAATTTCATCACAAGTTTTCAGCAAACTTGAAGTGTACATAAGAGACGTTACAACAGAATTGAATATTTAAATATTTATATATTGCTTTCATCTCCATTTTTTTGGGATATCATCAGATACAACACATACAAAAGCATACAAAGTATCCTATCAACAATTTCTATCTAAGATAAGCGTCTCGTATGGAGCACAAAGTAGCCAAAGCGACAATTGGGTAATCTAAATTTTGTTTCTCGCGAAAACTTGAATTTTCTGTATTTTTTTCTTCACAAAGTCGTTCTGTAAAAAATGTCTTTAAATATACCCAGTAAAGTTCAGTTGGAAGTGATCCGGCTGGTTCTAATTCGTACTCCTACACAACCGATTCAAGTTGTGTCACTGGAGCCGGAATACGAATTAGAACCAGCCAGCATTCCGACTCATTTTCTGGTTTAACATAACTGGGTAGAGTTATGGAGTATAAACTTCTTTAGGGGAGGTAATTTTTTTTATTTTGGACGTAAATAAGGTAAAGTTTGTTAATTTTTTGTGGAATAATTTGAAGACCTTTAAGTATTGATGGTTAAATACGCTTATTATTCAAGACTTCGTGAAAATTAGTATCCGAATGAAATCGAAAATGGCGATTTCCCTCTGCCACCAGCGCGAAACATAGGCCAAAAACTACGAGCTTGAAGTTTCTTGTAGTAAACCAAAATCAAAGATCATTATAATTCCTTAAAGGTCTATATTTTCTTAAAGGTAATGAAATTCTGTATGACTTATACCTAAAACTAGTATCAATAATGATTTATTTATAATTTTAAAACGTGATTCAGGTGAAAAAGGTGACATAAAACTTTATTTAATAATTCAAATATTTGTTATGCAATCAATTCATCGTCAAAATTCAATCCAATTACAAACTTTAGGAAATTACAATGATTTTAGTTTAGTACAAGAGGCTGCAGACTCGTAATTTTCGGACCATGTTTCGCTCGTAGTGGCTGATGGAATTCGCCGTATTGAAGCCGGCAATTTGAATTTCACTCAGATACTGATTTTTACGAAGTCTTGAATAATGAACGTATTTAATCAGCAAAACCAAAAGATTTTTTTAACTATTTTACAATAAAAGCAAACTTTTATGTATTTTCTTCCAAAAGGAAAAGAACCTCCCCTTAAAAGTAAATCTTTGTGTTCTCATTTATCTGTATAACAAATTAAATTATTCGGCAAAATTATTGTATATTTCCTATGTCTTCTAGAGATTTGTATTTTTTAACGAAATACTATTCAATAATTAATTTCAAATATATCACTCAGGTGAATTTTTTTGATTGCATATAATTTAAGTTTCAAAATTTTTGTTTCTATTGCTCTATTTATTGTGTATTTTATAATTTTATACTCACAATCCAATTTGCAAATTATCACAAACAAAAATTTTTACACGCAAAGCCATAAAATAAGTATAATTAAATTAATACCAATAAATATCAGAACAGGTACGGGCATAGCGTAGTGGGTAGATCGATTGCCTTGTACGCAGCTCCCCTGGGTTCGATTCCTAACCCCGCACATAAGATTAGTGATTTTTCCAAAAGATATTTCTCTAACCCGTAAAGAGGCGAATGACTCTAAGGGTAAAACCTCTATAATCAAATATAAAATATGAGAAAGGCAAAAATAAAAAAAAAATCAGAATATGTTTGTGTTTACTCGTGTGTAATGTGTAAATTACATAACATACATATTCGTCGTTCTCGCAGACAACTAAATCGATTCATACAATTCCTCTCGTTAAAGGGCTAATCAGTTATAATTCATGTTTAACATACCGGTAAGAAAGGAAAGATCTCGTGTTCAAAAACAATCTGATAAAATGATATGATTATTTTGCATAGGTGGTCCAGGGCTGGAGTAATTCGAACTTCTGATCTACTTTTGCACTTAAGCGTCACAATAAAAGTAAGACATCGAAAAAGCCGTATCAGCTAAAATGTGCGCAATTGATTAGGCTTACCAGGAAAAAAATAAGTGCAGCTAGCCGGTGAACACATTTCAGATCTATAGCTCATAAACCCTTACTAGGTCCGAATTAACCCAGGTCCCCCTAAGCCTTTCTCATTGACCGACTGGATATTATATCGTTCTCATTTGCACATCGATCTTTTGAATAAGCTTGCTAGATGTATAACCCAACTTGTTACGAAAACAACATTGTAATAAAATTCTGTTATTTCATTTCGATCAGATATGGGTATGAAAACTTGTAAATGTTAAACTTATGTAATACCCAGAACTGTGATTACACTAGTTTACAAATTTTGGGTTAATTGCATGAAGTTAAGAAAAAAGGTGTTTTCTAACTCAATTTTGAGTCGCTGAGCACGAAAATCATATCCATTTTCTTTTTCAAAAAACCATTTTAGTGATTTAAAAAAAAAAGGGTTTTTGAGTATTTTTTGCAGTTTTTGGTCAATATCTGAGGAACAAATCTTCCGATTAACACAAACGAATCATCATTCGAAAGGTATTGATGTGCCCATTCCAAAAATGTATAACATGTTAGGATAAAATATCAACAATTTAGGATTAAGAGCAACCAAAGTCAAAAAAGTAGTGTTTGGTAAAATTACTAATTTTTGGTTGATTTTTAATAAAAAATAAATAAGCAAAAAAAATCTTTTAAAACTTTATGTGACAGGCAAACTTCTTACGTGAATATTAAGCCTAAGATCACGAAAATCCGACAAAAACTGGTGATGTTATTGGGCACCGAGTGAAAATTGCTCTGTTTGTCACATATCTCTTTTGGTCTTAAATAAGATTACATTAGTTTACAAGAAAAATGAAGTTACGAGAAAAAGTGTTTTCTAGATTAATTTTGGGTCGCCGAAAATAATACTCTATTTCTCTTTCTGAGAAGTTCGAGTTTAAAAAAAAGTTTTTCTTTTGCTTCCGCTTTTTTGTTTTTGCTCTATTTTTCATTACAGAAAAATAGTTTTTCATATTTTTTGAAGGTAATCGCGATAAGCTAAGAAGGAAGGTGTTCCCTCAGTTAATTTTGGATCGCTGAATACGAAAACCAAGTCCATTTTTTTTTCAAAGAAGCATTTTCAAGATTTCTTAGAAAAAGGTGTTTTTGGGCACTATTTTAGTTATTTGTCAATATCTTGTTCGAATAGGATCCGATCGAAACAGTTCGAAAGGTATTGATGTGCCGTTTCCGAAAATGTATAATATGCGTAGATCAAATCTCGATAAACCCGCTAAAATCCGCTAAAATCATAAAATATCCATTTCGCTCAATGTGCCATAGCATCAACATTTTCTATCCGATGTCAGTGATATTAGGCTTAAAATTAACGTAAACATATTATTTGTCATCTTAGATTCTAAAAAATCCGAAAAAAAGTTTGTTTTTTGGTTAAAAAATCATTTAAAAATGAGTAACTTTTAAAAATGGTCAAAAATGCACTTTTTTAAACCTTTGGTCGCTAGCAGCACTAAAAATTTTACATATCATCGACACATATTATATGTTTTTTGGAAAGGGCATCTCGGCACCTTTCAACCTGCATATTGACTAAATTAATTGAATGATTTTGACACGAAATATTATCTAAAAACTACAAAAAGTTTTTTTGAGAAAATTGCAAAATCGCTTCTTTGAACAAAAAAATGATTATTGTTTTTGTGTTCAGCGACCCAAAATTCGTCTAAAAATACTTTTTCTTGAAGCTTCATTTTTCTTGTAAACTATTTGATCAGATAAAATGCCAGTTTAAATGCAATGTATTTCAAATTATTCGGTTTATCAAAGTCAACACATTCTAAAATATGGTTCTTCTACATTGTAGAACCCGTATTGCAACATAGAATTTGTACTAATCACTCATTTCAAACAGATTAATGCGTTATGTGACTATATAGTATATTGTATATTAACACATTCAATTACTGTTTCCGACTCTGTACTTGCAAGGATAGTTTGCATTACGCCTATAGATTTCCGAATAACCCTATCTTAAGCTGTGCCAACTATTTGATAAAGAAAAAAAGTTTTGATGAACATTAGCAGTTTAAAATCACTATAGCATCGTGTAGTCATAAGTGTGCAGAGAACAAAATGTATTTCCTTACCAGATTGTTATAGAGTGAAAGATTGCGATAATTTTATTCCCTTATCCTTTTTTGACTCTTCAAGCAATGGCTCGTGATTATAGTTAGCGGGTAATGCTTGATCAAATTTTAATAAGAGAATAAATGCAATCCGCTATACCCAGTGCTATGGGCGGTAGACCTGCTAGTAATACATACACATCATTGCATGCGCGATAATTTGATTCCAAATCACTGTGCATCTGCACACGCTATGCATATGGTAGACTTTTAATCCACTGGCTCTTCATCCTGCAGCTAAACGCAATACACATTCTTACAAAAAAAGATTCTCACGAGTGGCGAAAATCGCATTCGCATGAAAATGCTGCCTCCAGATTCAATGAGCGTGGCATTCGGGAGAATTTGCTTCATCCATCGAACGAAATGCTGTGTGAGAAATTCTAAGCTAGATTGAGTCAGCCGTTACTCAACAACGCCACTCATCAGGCATTGTATTCATCGCATGAACAGATAGCTGGGGATGAACAAACTATTATGAGATTCGACGTAGGGGACCGCGGGGCAAGTCCGACACCTTAAGCGCAATAATTTTTCTAAAATTCCACAAAGCCCCTAAAATTTTATATTCTGTGCATAATCCTTGTTTAGGTGGTTCTTAACAAAATATATTTTTTTAGCGTTCCAAAAAATTGAGTTCATTAAAAAATTTTGGTTGCCAAAAAATGGAGAAAAATGACATTAAAAAAACGTTGCGGGTAAGACCGACACCCCAAAGGGGTAAGAGCGACCCCCTTTTTAACTTTCTTTTTGTCCAATTTTTTCCATTCAAAATGTGTTGTGTGTGTGTGATAAAGTGTAATTATGTGTATATGAGTCAGGCCCGTAGCCAGGATTTTGTTTCGGGAGGGGCTTAAAAAAATTTGCATAAAGCTTTTAATTCTGACAATTTGATATAGTCACTAGAAACTAAATTAAATTTTGAAAAGTTCATAATGAAATCAATTCCAAATCAAAGACAATCCTAAAAATATGTTCATTGTCACAAGAAAGGTTATAGTACTTACTCTCGTTACAACAAAGTATATTCTAGGGTTCACAGTATTTATGCGCTAACCGAATATGACAATGCTTGACGGTGCTGGAAAACACTAGGTGTTCCAAGCTACACCTTTAAAAGGCGTAGAAGATGCTAAACCGAAATGAGTAGAAAAATATCCATAAAATGTTCGAACGAAGAGAATGTCGAAATTCGTACAAAATCTTCTGATTTAGCAAGCGATTTGTAGATGCGCAGAGACGGTTCAACTTCTATTTTCTTTGTCTGGTGTTCTGCGAGTATTACCAGTTCCAAGGCATCATGCTAACACAATTTTTTGATATATTCTATTTAAATGAAACTATTTTCAAGACTAGCCTTGGTCGGGTAGATTAGAACCCCAGTTAGGAAGGATTTTTGGTAATCAATAGGATCAAAATATAAATTTAAATGATTAAATCAACTGAAGGAAACTGCCCACAATTTAATTGATTAAAGAAAATTGTCTACAAATCGAATGAAAACACTGATTACTAATATCTTCTAATTTTCCTTTAAATCGCCAGTCGCCGTGCATGTGTCGTTCACCGTGCAGTTTCAAAATCACGAAATTTAAAGAACTAGCTCCCTAAATCCATCGGAGAGATCCAGATCCCAAATCCTTTCGTTTCATCGTTTTATTGAAACATTCCAACTAAAGTTGAATCAAAATTTTAAATACACCGTAAGTTGATCATATAACGTGCACTGGTGCCAAACAAATGTCCTCAACTACTTATTCTCGTTTTGTTGGTAATAGTTTTATATTATTTCTAAATTGTGACGTATTTAGATAGGTATTTTTACAGTGACTATGAGGGCGGTTTTCATTTTGATAAAAAAAAAAACAGGATTTGAAGTCACGTCAAATCCACCTAAACGCACGGTAACTGGGGACTTGACGGTTGTTACTATTATCTTTACGAATTCTACGCGGACTCACACTTTAACTACGGTTTACGGTACACTTCAACACGAGCATTTGGGTCGTTTTCTGCGGTCTCCAGGAGAATTTCACTTGGGCGGACTATCAACCCTAAATACGGTGGTCTCTGGGCAAAGTAAACACTTCTAAACACAAAATAGCGGACTAATTCACCTCAAGGACGTTACTAATTATACAAAACAGCTTATATAGACGAGACCTTACATTTTATTACGACAAACACAAAATTGAGAATACTTGCGCATAGTATATTACTTCGTACAGAAAATCGTTGCGGCCGGGACGAACGTTGGTCGACTTGCTGCTTCGATGGGTTTCCGGGGACGACGAACTGGTACTGGAACTGCAGACGAGTGTTCAGACCGGGTGCTTCCGTCGGTCGGGATCCAGATGCGGCGGCAACTCGGCCGTGTAACGTGTGGCCTGCGTTTCGATAATGGTCCGGGAGTGGTACAATGGCTCTACACTTTCGCGCACTTCTCGACACCTATTGTGGCATCTTTTGACCAATAGTGCACTCGCGTCGCTTGTGGTTTTTTTGCCTTTGCCAGCAAAACACTATACTAGGATCCTCAACCGTACCGAAAAATAACGGGGGGATCGTTCTTCGGATCTGTCTGATCCCACTTTTTGCGCAAACTACAAAACGGATGAAACGCACAGTCCCGGTATTGCGATGGGACGACGCTGCCGCGGTTCTTCACTCCACGGACCGAACTTTAGTGATTGATCCCGTTTTCAACGCGGGAAACCCTTTTTATTCCCCCGTGCCCCCGGAAACCATCTCCACTCACGACGATCGATGACCTCTTCTTGTATATAGCGTAGCAGAAAAAAAACATTGTTTACAAACGTGTATGGGTTGGTGCCCCGATAAAAAGTTTAACTGAATTTTTAGATCGGATTGGTTGCATGCATAACCTTTACATTGTATAATTTTACTTTTCACCAAATAAACAAATGAACAAAAATGTAAATAAACTCTCTGACACATAATATAAACAATGGAGTAAATAAATAGTGTAAATAAATAAATATGGAATAAATAAATAAATAAATAACAAGCAAATAAATAAATAAATAACCAGAAAATAAATAAATAAATAACAAGTAAATAAATAAATAAATAAATACTGACGGGCACCAACCGAAGACTACTAAACATGAAATAAACATCCTTCAAACATGTAAACACGGAAGCTATGACATTTATTTCACATTTAGACATTTACTGACAATATTTACAAATATAACAAAATTTTCAAGGGGTCTATATCAAGCTGGCCCAGCGACCACGGATTTATTGTGACCAAAAAAAACACAGGTCACACGGTACGTGAAATTTGTTAAATGTATTACCAAAAGAACTAGAAGGTCTACCTTCTGATGTCGCAAAAAGCAAAAGCAAAAAAAATTGCTACGCTATAGCAGACTACAGGCACCAGTGAATCAAGCTAGCTATTGTTCTATATCAGTGCACATACAAATTGTATCGTTGCCCCCGGCTGCGGAGTAAAATGAGTTTGCCAAATGAAGCAAAAGTGCCTGTGCTACGGGATAACACGAACAGTTAAGGAAGTGGAACAATTAGTTAAAGTGAAAATGGAGCTTAATCTCGCTGAAGTTACCTACATTCAGCTACATCACGTAAAAACTGTGTTTTGATCACGTTTAGAAGCTTAGCACAGGCCGAAAACTTTATTGCAAAGAACAACATGCAACACGAGGTCGAATTTAATAACACCAGAATCAAGATCCCCGTGCATATGGAAAACGACATGGTGGACGTGCGTATCCATGATTTGGCCCCGCGCACGAAGGAGGATTTCATCAAACAAATCATGTCGCAATATGGAGAAGTAGAATCTATTACGAATGACACCTGGAGAAATTTTTTCTCCGGCATTCCCAATGGCGTTCGTATTGTGAGAATGCGAGTGACTAAACCAATACCTTCTTACATGACTATCGAATGCAAATCACCGAAGGATGGCGTGACCTATAAGCAAACAACGCTAATTACATATCCCGGGTAGACCCCAACATGCCAATTCTGTAACTATACAGTCTACTACGGAAAAACATGCGCCGAAGCAACTAGTCAAAACTCATCTACTACAGCCAACTCTAACAAGCAGCCACCGATACCTTCAGATAAACCTAAAACAACGATCCAATTACCCAATAATGCAGGTACAACGACCACGACAACCGCTCCCAAACCAACAACTAGCATCGCCAATAAAGAAGCAAATACCGATGAAGACGGATATACAACAGCGACCCATAAGAACAAGAAACAAATAAGAACCTCTGATCGTGAACAGGAAGAAAGCAGTACCGATGACGACATGGACGGGAACGATAACGCGAGAGAAGGCAGACTGAATGACCACCAAGCGGCCTCACCGCCAAGGAAAAAGATCTCAACACGCAGCAGCAAACTGCGTCAACAAGATCTGGCAGACCGACATTCTTAGAATTTTTTTATTTTTACTTATTGTAAAAAAATTTAAAAGACCCACGGATCAGTTGTGCTAACGCATTGAGCCGTTTCAAATAAAATTTTAGATTGAAAAAAAAAGAAATATTATAAATATGAACAAGCTCAATAATTTCAGCATCTCTTTATTCCGACATATGGACGGGTATACATCGCACTTACTTCACCTCTGTCGAAGAGTAACGTAGGTGTAAGGCCAACTTTCTTTGATGATTTCTGTTGTTCTGTAGTTGAGTGCCCAGAAAATATAGAACAGCTGCTCTTGGGTCGATTTCAATTTATTTATTATTTATTCTCTCTTTTTCTTCGTGATCTCTGCTCATCTCTCTCATTTTATTCCATAACGAACACAAATAAAACGAAAACATGAAATCGAAACATTAATCCCAATTTATTGACTGTAGACTCAACTAGTTACAACATTTTAGTCGCTCTCCGTGATAGGCTACTGATGTTTGTTCACTGTATCGTCACGTCGTTTTTAGACTTACATGGACATTAATTGGAAACCATCGAAAGAGACAGAAATGCTGCTGCTTACAACATTAAGTTTATTATGATTGATTGACTAATATGTGGTTTAGCATCTATTGACATCCGTTGAAAAGTAAGGATAAAATCACAACAGATAGTCCTACCGCTACTATGTACGTTTATGTATGTGAACAACATTAGTAATATACGACGGTATACAATTCTTGGGTTGATGAACACCTCAGAAAAACCGCTGTTTTACCACTTTTTGGCTTGTTTATTTTTTGGCATTTTTCTTGCTTATTGTTCGATTGTTTAAAATATCACTACTTTGCGGACTAATAATGTTTAAATATGGACCGCATTCTCCGCATAAAATGAAATTGAGTGTCAACAGAAATACTATTGCATTAAAATGACGCGAAAACAAAAACTGTCTTCTCGACTATATTGTCATCAACTAACGGAAATGTTTTTGTCTAGCACGCTTGAGTGAGATGCCTGATGTTTCTACTAAGCGTACAGTGCACTAACCTATTACAGAAATTCGATCTGCTTATGCTTTAACTAACTTTATTCTGGCTAATATATAACATAATATCTGAGTTTTGTTAGACACAACCACTAGCGATAAAGTTCTCATTTTGGGACAGTTTTTGAGCTCACTTTTCTATAAAACTTCTGCAATTTTATTATATATTTCGTTTATTTTATTCGGTTCAATGCATTAGCTAAATGAAGCCTTGTGTCTTCAATATATTTCCATGATGTGAACAATGAAAGTAATAAAACGTAAATGGTTGTCCTACAGATCTCGTGCGAACAACTAGCGATTGCATGTGGAGAACTATTTACTAGGCTGAGAAATATTTTTCCTAACCAACAGTGTCGCGGTGGTGTTCATTTCTATCTCGTACACTTCCTTATCATCATAGTGGTTACTGCCATGTACATGTTCGCGAATTTCTGACGGGTCACGAGTGTCGACTTCCTCAATGATGGTGCCGACCGTTGATTTTGAGATACTAGACGCAGTTTTTGCCGTCAATATTATCCGAACAGCAGCCAAAATTTGGCAAATGTTTGTTTTTCAGGAAATGGTTTTGGAGACTATGTATATGCAAAGATATAATGTGTAAAATAATACTATCGCATTCAGTTTTTACGTGCAGGGTCAGGTTGGAGGAAATATGTCTGTTCACCTAGATTTTCACCACAAAAACACCATTTAATATACTTCTTAGATGTGTCCTTTATAATGAATACCATTTTTTCCAAATGTGACAGGAATCTTTTAATAGCCACGGTGCAAGTAAGTCATCGTCCATATATATGAGGATCAACCACATGTTACAAGTTATGCAAAATGACTGGTTTCGCCTGGGCTAATTTGTTAAATGGCATCAGCACTGAACGCCTGACATGGTTAAACTCGTTAAAGGCGATGTTCGTAAGCATAACCTCCATAATCACCTTCAGCAAATATTTCACATCATTAATGTTGCTCCAGCCAAATACGGAGGCTATTGACTTCAGGTCTTTTCGCATAAGATCGATCTTATGCGAAAAGACCTGAAGTCAATAGCCTCCGTATTTGGCTGGAGCACTACTTCTTGCTTCTGCGACTCAATCATTCGACAGATCCCCACAGCAAGAATTAAAGTAACAGTTTCGTTTGTCTTCCGACGAGTCACACAATATGAAGGGAACTGTTTTATCACACTCAGCATACTGAGTAGATATCCTGACCGCTGTCTTCGGTGGTTCGAAATAGCAATCTTCCTCACAATTCTCGCATTAATTTGTTGAAACCAAACAAGATACAATTTTTTTAAGAGTCACCGAAAAACATGTTGTTTCTTAAATTTATTTTTGAAAACTTTCGGGGGGGGCTTTAGCCCCCTAGCCCCCCCTCTGGCTACGTGCCTGATATGAGTATGTGTGATGCAAACGCATGCTTTCTGTAGTTTCATCGCGTAGCAAGAGGAAGAGCATTCGAATGCGTGGTGTTATGAATAAATAAAGTTTAACGCATGGTTTATATTATGGTACGGGTTTTCTCAAGTAATTCTTTCGAGCTTAATTGCCACTAACGAGGAAGAGCTGTTCTGCAAGCAGATTATATACGCTATTACTAGGATTCATTCACTTAAAAGTGAAGCACGCTTCGTAGTAAGCTATCCGGTTCGTGTTGTGATTTTTCGGAACACTGTTGATCAATTTCCGGCGGTCAATGAAATTTTTTCATCAATATCATTTCCAAATCTCATATTAGATTATACTTTTCGTTTCTGTTTGTAATATAACTATGAATCACTTTCAATTTAATTCTTAATTTTTTTTATCGGCTTTAAAACAATACTGATAAATAAAGACAAAAAACATAGTTTCCGTGTATTTCAATTATTAACATGACGTAATTATAGTATAATTGAACACAACAAATATACCCAGTCGTTTGTATCGATTCAAAAACGAACCCAATCAACTAAACACCGTGTCGGTCTTACCCCACCCAAAAACTGTCGGTCTTACCCCAACAGCGCACATTTTTGTTAAATGCTCAATTAACAGTATTGAAATACTCAAACTTATCTTACCCAGGGTGTCGGGCTTACCCCCAGTTCCCCTATGCATCATCACAGCACAAAGCGAAACGGGAAAAAATCGACGTTCACTCAGCAATCAACAAGCTTGTTTAAAATTAAACAATTTGATCGATTTTTCGTACTGTTCTCGAAAATGTTAGTAGTTAACATCATCATGTTAATAATTCAGATTGTTAGCCATGCAAAACTGCATATTGTTCATTGACATGATACACTTATCTTTTCTTGTTTTTATGTGTTTGGATTAGTGAACTTGGATATTTTCACCTCATTTTCACTAATACTAGCTTTAATTGAAAAAGTATCGCACTTATTGTACCTTTTCTTCATGTCATTCGAAAGACAGGAAAATTTTGCGGAGAAAAATGTTTTAATACCTTTCAGTTAAGTGATTTTAGTATTCTTGTAGAAGTAAGTTAGTTTAAAGTTAGTGTTATTATTAGCATTTTCGTTATTTTCTTAAAATAGTGAATAATAAACATCATCATTTTTATCATAGAATTAATGCATCTCAGCAAGTTCTACCATTCTTTCTTTAACTCCATTCAATTATCTCTTTTTGTTTCGACGCAAAATCATTTTTATCACCTCGTTTCATTTGCAAAAACAACGATTTCGAACCCACTGCATTTGTGATGAGGCCATCCTGTGTTAACAATTAAATTGCAGCGAAATGAAAAGAGATGTAGACAAAGGATATAGGCATCAAATGAACAATAGTAACGATAAATTTTGTGGATTAATAATTAGAATAATTACAAATCTCTTCAAAAAACGCTAATTTTGAGTTATTTTACTAGTAAAAAGTCATTTAGTACACTTAACTAAAAGATATTTGTACTTACATCGAAAGGAAATTTTCTCAGCTTTCCAGCCTTGGAAATAACGATATAAAGCATATTTTTTAGATTGGAGTCACTTGCAAGTGGATTACAGAAAAACTTAAGTAGCGAAATTACAAAGAAACCAGAAGAGATAGGAATATGATGTTGAAGCACAATTTATGAATCGTCCTAAAACCCAACTTTTGGAAAATAGATATTGCTATAATCATAATTCATTATTTTGAGAAAATTAACAGAAACCTCATCAAAAACACTAACTTATAACTACTTTACAACTAAAAGGTAATAGAAACTAATTAACTGAAAGATATGAGAACACCATCCAATAGAAAATTTTCTCACCTTTCCAATGACACTAAAAGATTTAAAATACTAACTTTATTTTTCGAGTTAGAGGTATTTTAAGAAAAATAACTTTTTTACACAAAAAGTTTAATAACTCTGTAACGGTTGAGATCTGATGGTTTGTGTAAAACGATTTTATTCTCCAAATATGACAGTCAATCACCCCTGGAGAGGTTTTTAACCCATTCATGCCCGTGTTGTTTGTGGACAACAACGTTTGTAAACAGCTATAGCTTTTGATTGAGGCAAGATTTGCTAGCAAAAACAAGTAAGGCTAATCAATGTGACTATTGCCTTTCATTTAATCATTAACAGTTACAAGGATCAGCTCTAGAACTGAAGTTATTGCAATTAATCTGATTGGATTTTGATGTAGCAGTGCTGCCAGGATAGTTTATGTTGATGACGGAAAATGAATTTTTCAAATATCTTCGTTATGGTGCAATATTTTTGAAAACTGATAAAACTTATCAATTTAGTCTGTCTTTGGCTATGTTTTCCATACAATTGGACTATTGTAAATATTCTAGGAGAATTGTATTGAGCATTGGAAGGTAAAAACTGAGCAGTTTCTAGCACTGCAAGGGAAGCACCTATCTTTATGAAAACAGACTTTTCGTGATTCTTGATCTCACCGTTTTCAAGCAAAAATAACTTTGAAACCCTACATGCACTAGAAAAAAGTTGGGCATGAAAGGGTTAATCATGAACCAAACACAGTGTATGTTTACTATGGCGGTGTTACGTTTTTCTAGAAAATTTTCACCAAATTTTGATATAAGCAAGGGGTGCATTTTGCCCCAGAAGTGCGTTCTACACCATCTTCCTTTAACTCTTTCATGCACAATTTTTTTCCTAGGTTAGGGGCCGTACACTAATTACGTGAGGCTTTTTTAAAGCTTTTCAACCTCCCCCTCCCCCCAGATAAGAGTTCGTAAGATTTTGGTGAACTCCCCCTCCCCCTGCATAAGATCTTATCATGATTATCGTAATTAAAAAATCGAATTGTTAATTCATCAAATTATAAGATAGCGAAAACGATATGTGTAGAATTATTACAAGAAAACTCACGACAAAATTTAACTGTGATCATATGCATGCCAATCTCGCCCAGTAGAAAGAATAACTGTTGTCAGATATTGAGTAACTCCAATTTGGTACACATGATCTGCTTTGCTATATTCCACTTCCTTTTAATCTATTTTCTTGAGATGTAGAATTTGAAAGATTTTTCAACCTCTTCTGGCATGAATTTATTCTGAGTTCCAGCTGTGACGCATAGCTCCGAGTTAACCATCTTCGAAGTTTCTTGAATTAAAATACAGTTCACACTCTGGAAATATTCGACATTCAAGATCTTTGACAATCGCATGTTAGAACATTTTCCAGATACCTTGCGGGTTTAAATCGAACGTTTGAAAAGGATAAAGTTGGTCTAACAACACGAAGGGTATCAACACTTGTAAGGCATATTGTGATTCCAGTTCCCAAACAGAACAATGTACAACCAAGAGCCAAAAAATTACTCATTATGTTTGATATACAAGGATTATATGGTACAAATGAAAATAGTTCCCTTTTCTTATTAAAAAGAATATTTTCCTTATGGATTGAATTTTTTAAACTTGTTTTTTGATACTACGTAAGAAAGGACAAACCCTCCCTCCCCCTCAGATAAGAATTTGTAAGAAATTTTGAAACTCCCCTTCCCCCCATATGCCCTTACGTAATTAGAGTATGGCCCCTTATATAGGGTTCCCAAACTAGTTTTGCTTTAGTCTGATGAGATCAAGAAACACAAAAAACCTATTTTGATCAAGTTATGTGTTTTTTCTGGCAGTGCTAGAAGTTGTTCAAGTTTAAAATTCCGGTGCTCAATATAGTTCTCCTAGAATTTTTAGAATAGCTCAATTGCGGTGGAAAAAATAGCTGAAGACAGTCGCAATTGATAGGCGTAATCGTCTATGTTTTCAATAATATTGTAAGTCAACGAAGATATAATAAAAAAAAGATTTTTCACCGTTAACTGAAACTGTCTCTGGCAGCACTGCTCCAGCGGAATCCAACATGGTTTATTGCAGTAACTTTAGGTATACATTTAATAATTACATCTATTAGTTCACAAATGGAAGGTTATAGTCCCAGTTATTAGCCTTGCTTGTTTTTGAGAGCAAATCTTGCCTAAACTAAGAGGTATAGCGATTTAAAAATGGTGTTGTTCATAAACAGCATGAGCATGAAGGGTTAAATAGCATCTTCAGCATTACAAATGCACAAAAAAGTAGTTTTTTAAACCACAGACCCAAATTATGTTGTTTTTTTTGTAGTTTAACCTTTTGGTCATATGTCTTTTAGTGGCTCAGTTACATGTAGTTATTAAGATTAAGGTTATTCAATTATAGAATAATAAAATTGAGTTTTGGTTGGAGTTCGGGGTGGTTCTGGGGGTGTTAGCTTGAGATGGCTTACTTGTTTCTTCGCCATGGGGGACGTCCCCAACACCAAGAGGGGTGTATCGGAGGACCAGCAGTGGGTTGGGGTGGTTGGGTGATTTGTTGGTCGGTACGGTTGGTTCATGGGTGGTTTCCTCAGCGCAAATGTGGTATTATAGAGGGCAAGAGGTTGGTAGGTTAGGTGGAGTGTGGCGCAGGGCCCGCAATTGGATCTTGGGGTAGTGTTGATGCTGCTTGGTGATTGTATTGGGTCATGGGCGACCTCTCCAGCACCGAGGGGTATGGCAGAGTGCCCCTCGTTGATGTGGGTGTAGAGTTCAGGCTTAGATGTTGTCAAATAGTTCGGCATCTTTCATAAAGTTAAGGACGACCTCGTCCCTTACAGGGTCGTCGGCCAGGATGTTGCGGATTGAGAGCGGGAGGACGTATCTTTCTCGGAGATCCTGGAGTTCAAGACAGTTGGAAAGAATGTGTTCAACTGTCTTCCGGGTCTGGCAGGTGGTGCATACGAGAGGTTGGACATTGAAAATAGTATGAGCGTGGGAGATCTTTGTGTGCCCGGTTCGAAGTGTGGATAGGACCTTGTATTGTCTTCACTCTTCGTGGTCGTCCTATTTTCGAAGTCCTTTTATCTTCTGAAGAGGTCCCTGTATAGTCTACCAGTGGTCGATGAAGTTGTTTATGAGGACTCGGATAAAGTGTCGGAAGATGTCCCCATATGTTGCGATGCCCGGGGATCCAGCAGAGGCTGGTGAAATGATCGATGTTGATTTCAATGGCCTGGAGGAATGGGTGTCGTTATTCAAGCGCTCGAAGTACCGAGAGGGAATTGATAAAGATAACGATTGCTGTGTTTTCTGATGATTGGGATAGGACTTTGGCGATGGAAGCGGCTTCAGCGTAGCAAAACGGAGCATTCAGATGGTTGGTGGAGGAAGAGACCTGTTCCATTGTTGCTGACTCCGATTCCAACCTCTTCATTCTTTTTGGATCGGTCCGTGTAGATGCGTGTAATATGGTTGGGGAAACGTGTCTGAATGAGTTGGTTGTATGCGGATCGTGCGATTTTTGGGCTTATTCCGGCTGGTCAGGGATAGTGTTGTGTCGATTTTGGCGGAATTCATGTTCCAAGGGAGTGGCCAAACTCGGCGGATCCGTGTGAGTGGTGGTAGTTGGGATTCCTGATATATTGCTTTGACTGTTTCATAGGTTACGGATGCGTCGTTTCCGGATTTTTTTTCAAAGATGGATCTTGCTCCACGGACGGATACCGGAGCGATGTTCCAACGGAAGGACAGAAGGTCGCTGGGTAGTAGTTTGGAGGCCTTCCGAATGGATCCGTTGTAAAGAGGTGTTAGGATGTCCGTTGTGGTTACATCCGGTGATTTCGATCCGGTTGTCGATTATTGCTTTGCTGGTGGTTACTGCTAGGCTTCGATTGCAGTTGGAGTGTTTGGCGCATATGGTATCTACAACCCTTTTCCAATTCGCGCATTCATTCTTAATCTACCGGACTTGGCGGACGAAGGTGGCTTTGCGGTCCATTGTGATTCTGAGAATATTTGACTCCTTACAGTACGGGATCAATGTTTTGCTGATTTGGGTCGGACGATCGGTTGCTCGCTGGTGAAGTTGGAGAAGTGTGACTTATAGCTTTTCTGGATTGAAATCCTGAAACCTGCGAATGTAGCCCATGTGGATTTTTTTTTTCGTCGACGCAAGTAGCTTTCAACAGCTTCCAGGATTCCAGGTGGTAGACATTCGAAGATAGATTGCCTGCATGAAGAGGGAGACGACCAGGAATTTCCGGTTTCGAAATAATCGTTGCATGTAGTTGCCGAGGTTGCCGCGTGTGCCCCAGCGATCGAGTTGTTGAATGACTCCTTCCTGCCCTACTGTATTGTAATATCCAAGGTGGTGATGCCAACGTAAAGGCCTTCGTTTGTTGCCTGGTCTAGGATCTGCATGATTGAACCTGGTGCCTTTTCTTTCCGGAATGCGTGTTGCCTGTTGTAGTAAGTTTGGCTGCGGAGGAGGCTGATTGACCTGAAATCCTTGGGTGTGCGTGTCCCTTGAGTCTTTTTGGGGATACAATACAGTCTGCCAGGAGTCTGAGAGCGGTGCGCACTCCCATATTTTATTGTAGCTTTGCAGCAGTGCTTTTTGCTTGGGGCGGTAGGTTCGTTAGTAATGAGTATCCGATGTTGTCCAGTTCAGTCAATTGCTCACGCCCACTGGAAAAGGTGTCGGTGAGTACGGGTTCGGAGAAAGGTTGATCTTACTTGAGTGTATGGGCAAGCGGAAAGTTACGGTGGTTGCGCTCGAGAATAGGCTAAGGAATTCGGGTGGCAATGATGTGGTTGCGAAGTGGTATCCCAGATTGCTGGCAATTTTTGGGGTTTTTTTGGTTTCTACGTTGACAGTTTGGAATTCATTGTTTTGCCGATTCCCACTGTCGGCGGTAACTCTTCCCCAAATCTCCTCTGCGCAACAGTTAGTGTGGTGTCCGTCCAGAAAGTTGCTCCAACCTTGGATTCGATAATAGCTTTCCTAGCTTTCCTACCGGGATTGACGGAAATACCCTTGTTGGCCAGAGATCGCTATCCGTCGGTGTTCTTCGGAGCTTTCGTAGTGCTTGTCGACAGATTGGCTACTTCAGGGCACCACCTGTAGACGGGTAGGGAGAGGGGTACTGGTTTTGGGGAGCTTGCATTGGACGAAGTCGAATATTACATCAGCTAAATCGTTCTCTGGGTAGTTTTATGGGGGTCTAGGTCTAGAATTTTTCGTAAATAGCTCAATCGGCTTCCTGGTAGAACAACCAGAGCCGGTGCGATGTTGCTGGGGAGGTGGATTTGTGTCTAATCAGGATGAGGCAGTGGTGCTGGTTGAAGATGTCTGGGAGTACTGATCAGAAGCAATCGGAAGCGAGAATGATGGACCCTATTGATACGTCGATGGCGGATAATATGTATCCTCTGGTGATTCTGAACTGGCTTGATAATGTCGTTTCCGCGACGCACAGTGTCGCCTAGCCGGACAAAACCTCAAAATTTTATCTTAGATTTTTCGTGATTTAACATTTTTCTCTTCTTCTTAATAGGTTGAATAGAGTCTTCTCAAAATATTAAGTCCCGAAGACGAGAGTTCAATTTTTTACAGAACTTCAAAGGTGAAATAGATGATGAATTCTGCGGAAAACTCTTTTCAAACCTAAGTTATTCAAATAAATATATCTTTTTAGTTAAGATTCCGATTGGGGTCAAACTGATTCCATTTGAAAGGTTATTCGCTGTACTTATGGCTGCCATTCGATTTAGTCGATACACGCCTTCCTTCTCGCTCAGACATGAAAAACAAATAATAAATCAAGCAATAGTTTAAAGTTATAATATTCAAAGTGGCTGTACTTTTTTTTTGAAACGGTTCGGAAAGATCGCTTGTTGTTCATTATACTTGAAAATTAGTGTACTTTCCGAAAATGAATATCTTGTTTTGCCCCTTTCTGCCCCGAGGTACGAAAAAATGTGATTTTTCATGATACGTCTGAAGGAGACGCATGGTAGACTTTGACTACCCAGGGTTCGCAATATAATTTATAGATGTGTCTTATCATTATCAACAATTGAAAAAATGTGTACTCTGCTAAAAAATTCACCGCACCTAATTTTTTGAAAATGAATTTTCGGAAATAGTGCACTTTATATTCGTAAATGTTGAATTTTCGAACCACCCTAAGTGCCAAAATTTTGAGGATTTAAAAAACAAAAAAATAAACATCAAATATGAATTCAGCGTCACAAAATTACCCTAATGTGAAGTTTTAATCAAATTCGGGCCACTTTTGAGGTTTTGTCCGACTTTTGTATGGAAGGTGATCACTGTGCGACGGTTTGGTCGATGTGTCCCTCAGACAGGGTGGTGAGCGTGCAGGTCTCCCATTGTAAGATATGGTGGCGGGATTTTAAGTTTCTTGTCATCCTCTGTGACATTTCGAGATATGTAGATGGATATCAGGGTGCACGGGCTGGGTATACGTATTCTTCGACCAGTAGTTCAGTGTCAAGCTGGATATGTTCCCCACGGAGATCAATACGATCGTTTGGAAATGTTTCCTCCGTTTCGTAAAAAGAGTCGTTTTCCTAGCCAGGTGGAGATGTCGGTGTTTCTTAAATTGTGGCGAGCGATGATAGCCTGAAGGTTCCCGAGATTCTGCCCTAGTCCGTTGGTATTCCATTGGAGCGCCAATGGACTGTGGTCAGTGCGGTGGGCAGGGTGCGGGCTAACGGATAAATAGGAATAGTTGCTTGTATGTCGGCTTTTGGCTTCTGGACACTGAGTCGTTTTTGCTTATGGATTTGTAGAGAGGATTTACCCGGAGGAGAGCCGGATCCTTGAATCAGCAGCCGCCAATCGTTCATCGGTTGTGACCGGTTCGTTTCACGATTTTCTTTTCTTTAATGAAGATAAACTAGTTTCTGTCTCTAGCTGGGAGCGGTCCGATAAAGTTAATACAGTTTCACACAAAAAAACTTAATTTTATCGTTGATGTTATTCCAAACTTGCCACAATCTAACAAACCGTAATTGACGAAATGGCGAAATATTACAGTGTTGTAAAATTAAAATGAAGCGTAAAACTATGTTATTTTTGACACTCGTATATGTCATGGTCAGGACGATTTACACGATTTTTTTCTAGTGTGCATGAAACAGGGTTTTTTTCCTTGATTTTTGGAATCAATATTGTGAACAATGCTTTAGTGCCTTGCTCAGGTGCGGGTGTGGGACTATTTCAATTTAAAGACCGGAGGAAATTTACGTTGAACTCTTTGTTGTAAATATTTTTAGGTGATGTTCGGAGGATATAGTGTGTTACTTTTGCTTCTTTGGTGGCTTTATTTACGTTTATTAGTTCCATTCCAATGGCACATTTTTGAGAGAGAGAGAGAGAGAGAGAGAGAGAGAGAGAGAGAGAGAGAGAAAGAGAGAGATGAATTTCAAATGGGTTGGCAGGCAGGTTTGGGTGTTTCCTTGTTCGTCCTTAACAGTTTTTAGAATGATAATTTGTTCATGTTTTTGTTGTTTCGACTAGGGTTCGTCGCGGTTGCGGTAATTACCGCAACCGCGCGGTATTTACCGCACCCGCACCGCAAAAACTGCGGTGCGGTGAGATACTTTTTCCCGCGGATGCGGTGCGGGAAATGAGCATTTACCGCGCGGTATTACCGCAACCGCGCTTCAAAAAATAATTGATAAAGTATGCAGTCTGCATTAAAAAGTGAATTAAAACTATGACTTTTACCATTTGAGAAGGACGCAACTAGATTTATTTTCTGAACGAATGCTTAGCAATCTCATTATTAGGAACATCTCTCTCTCTCTCTCTCTCTCTCTCTCTCTCTCTCTCTCTCTCTCTCTCTCTCTCTCTCTCTCTCTCTCAGAACGTTCGATTTTTATTTATTACCCTACAATAGAGAAACATGATAAACATTTAATTGCTCTAATTTCCATAGACTTGACAATGATTTGAAAAGAAATCTGAATATAATCTGTATTCGACCTATCGCAATTTGATTTTTTACATTTTGGTCATTCAAATATGATAAAACATACTGTTACTAAGAAATAAAATCTATAAGCTGTGCCCAATATAATTTGGCACCATTATTTTTACGACATATTTTGAAAACTATTTGTTTTATACTTCAAAGAAAAAAAATACAAACGAACCTTTTCAAATACATAAAACGCAAAATCCAATCATTGAAAAACAATTGAATTTTTCTGTCAAATTCAATTACAAAATGCATCATTTCTCCTGATTCCTCTTGGTAATCGTGGAATTATGAATCCTTTTCAATGGCATTTTCTCGACAGTGAATTTTGATTAATTTGGAGAACTTAGAAATGAACTAATGATACTATGACTTAAAAACAATCCAAAGAATGTAATTATCATCATCAAACCAAACGAATTTGGAGGAATTTTTTTTCGCGTGCGTCCATCGTTCGTCCAACTGGGAATATTTTCTACCATATTAACGAATAATTTTTTCAGTTAGGAGTATTTTGTAACTTTTTGAAAGTAAAGCTTTCGAAGTTAGTGTAGGGCATTGCGATTTTTGTTGTGTTTCTCAAAGTCTGCCTCAAGGTCTGCTGACAAATGTCAAAGTTATCCCAGATGCCAAATTTTGCATGGTTTGGACAGTTTTTGCCTTAATTGAAAATTTATCTCGAAACTTTAACGTGGGGGTTAGGTATTTTTACATAGAATCTGTATACAAAGTTTGAAAGAAATCGGTTAAGTAGTTTTTGAATGGAAGGTAACACCGCAAATCATATTTTTCCAGATACCAGATTTTTGCATGGAAAAATTACAGCATGTTATTGAAATGATACACTATAATGTATAAAAGTTTTGATCAGTTCGCTTCACGCAAAGTTTCAAAAAAATCGAGAAAAAGTGTTTTTTTCACGCCAAAACCCTTACCACTCTTAATAAAACTTGCAAAGTTGAATATTTTCATAAATGTTACATTCTGAGGAGTCCGTCAAAGGTAATTTTCGTGTAAATAAGAATAACATTTTACTATATATGGCTACACAAAACAAATGATTAATTTTTCAACACAATTTTTATAATGCATAATTTTTACCGCATTTACCGCATTACCGCGCGGTGCGGTGCGGTAAATGCAATGCGGTTGCGGTAAGCGGTGCGGTTTTATTATTTTTTTGCGGTTGCGGTGCGGACTATCTATTTACCGCCCACATCCGCACCGCGACGAACCCTAGTTTCGACGCTAGTGTTCAGGAATCTAGGGATTGCATGACTAAGAGACGGTCCTCATGGGGGAGTGGGGATAGGTGTTTTGGTCGACTTCCATCATATTGAATTTCGATAGCATTCTCGACATTACAAATCTACACGCAGAAAAATAATTTTTAAACCCAAATAATATGAGGATTGAAACAACAAATTTTCCAAATTGTTCTGTGTTCAATATAAAAAACTACAAGGGGCAGCCCTATGGGGTTGCACGAACTGTAGACGTAGGACTATACTACTTAATGTAAAATATTTATTTTCTTAGTACTTAGTGTGGTAAAAAACACCCGGTCGGTGAAGAAAAATCAAATTTTAGACAATATAATCACAGTTCATGTATAGAACAAGCTTTCTAGTTGCTCTCAAACAGATCCTAAAAGTTCAAACACCCATGGAAAACCCCAAGTTTGTAGATGTGTTTCGATGCCACAGGATTGTAAAATGGTTAATATTACGTCATGAAAATTCAATTCTTCCGTGACAATTTTTTTTTTGCCTGCAAAATGCCCTGTGTGTATGCAAAGCTCATGATTTGTTGGGATATTAGCATTGATCGGAAAATGCTTTCCAACGCTGCGCATTGCATATATACAGGACATTTTGCAGGTCATCACAAGCTGTTCATTTACCACAGCCACATGTTCATTTTACCCACTCGCTATAAACATGTCTCATTTTTGGACATATTTAGAAATCAAGAATCATGTTTGAAAAAATGTGTTTATGACGAAGTATTTTTACCAGATATGTACAAAACATGTCTAACAAGAAACATAAGGTGATTATAATATCCCATTAGAAAATAATGACTTTGCTTAACGTGTTCATTTTACCGCCAGTTCCCCTACCTACCAGCACACTCGCGCCAAACATTGAACCCAAGCGTACAATGCAAAATGAGTCAACGCTGATGATGATGGGTAGAGCGAAAGCGACAACTAGTACCCATGACACTATTAGCGTATTGTGTGTGTGTGTGTGTGTGTGTGTGTTAACCTTCCTATCTCCCACTAGCTGGTAGTGATTTACAGAAAAAAGATGTTTGCATGTATTTAAACATTCATGCAAATAACTTGGTTCACGGATTTAGGAAGGTGTTAGCTCAATTGACTTTCCGATGACCCATTTCGTGTACAGTGCCAGACATGTTCCGAGGTCATCGTTCCATCAACTAGCCCCGCCTTACTGTAATGTTTTTATCAATTGGATTATAACATTACAGTAAAACTTTCGATTCCATGTAAGCAGGAAATCGACGCGTATTTAGCATATTGGTTCAATTTGTATATATAACATAACACATGTGTACTAGAAAACTTACCATTTTTGGCAGTTTTCTACCTTCATTTCTATCTCCCATTTATGTCCCCTTTGACTCTCATCCACATTTCTTGAATTCCTGCTTATTTAAGAAAGAAAAGGGGAAATAATAAAAAAGAACCGATAGACTCCGTGTTTTCCTCATCGCTTCCGTTTCTTTTAGTCTGGTGTCACTGCCTGTTGGACTTGTGTAAGTTGTTCCATTGGAGATCTCCAAGGAGCTGTAATTGGAGGAAGATCTGACTTCTATCCAGAAGTATCAGTTTTTCACATTAATAGATTATATGTGTGCACTACAAAACAATCCCGTGTATAACGCAACCATTTTTTTAACATTTATATGTACAAATACACACATATACACATACACATATATACATACATAGATACACACATGTATACATAAAAAATATACACATGCATTCATACACACATACATATACAAATACCTACATACATATACGCATTGTCCATACATGTATACATACATACACACGTATACACAATTACATACATATACTCGAGTTGAAGGAGGACCCCACGATTAACAGCTCAGCTATACAAGAGATTATTACCACATCACTGGGTGAATGGGCAGAAGTTAAAGCCTTAAGCCCGTAGACAGTGATTATGTGTATAGCCCAGGATGATATCAGGACTGTGAACGAGCTAAAAGTTGCACTGAAGCTGCATTTTAACCTTGTCGAGTTGCACATCTTTCCGAGCAAGTGAAGTCAAGTGAATTTCCACTCCACTCCACCGTCGATGTGGAAAACAGGCTGGGGATCTAATCAAAATACTATACTCGAAGAGATCGCAGCAAAGCGTTTACAATCACTTTCACCTGACACGGGGTGTATTCTTTGGTAGCGGGTAAATTTCTCTGGCGATCTCAATGTTATTAAAAAAGGGTTATCAGTAGATTATGCACAAACGTCGCGAATCACGAGTCACGAGTTTGCTAAACCAAAGCAAAATTAGCGTACGCGAAGCGAAGTTTCCGTTGGTAGTTTTCATATAATCGAAACATTACTGTATATTAAAATAAAATAAGTTATATTATAATATGGATATATAAAAAATTAGAAGTTTGTGTACAAGCGACAGCATATAGTGAGAAAACGTTTAGACGTTTGTTTTTGTTTCGGTCTCACTCCAATGTTTCCCTATATCAATAACTTGACGAAATGCTGGATTATGTCGAGATAGATAATACAAAAACTAAAATATTTATCGAAAAATATGAAAAACTAACTTCGAAACACGATTTTGTGCAGTTGTATTGCAATCACACATAAAACTTCCATTGAAATATTTAAAAAAGAAAATATAGAAATAAAAAAATCAATCAATCAACATCATTTGAAAGAAAACTAAAATATTTGATTATGTTAATTGAAACGAGCTCCTACATCACTAGTATTGTAATACATTTATATCATTAATCGCTTCACACCTGCCGTTTCTGTTCAGTAATGACAAACGCCTCGTGCGAATACACTTAATTAGTTGCTAGTAATATTCAGTCTGAAGCAAGCCATAAACGAACAGAAATTCTGACAATAATCAACCTACCCATCATCACATACACACACTAACAGCCTGAGGGTCGCATGAAAATATTGATTCCATAAAGCTTTCTTTATATTGACGGCTTGATGAATTGATGGATCTCCCATCAATTTCACTTGAATTCACATCGTCAATCCAACTTTTTTTTCATTGTGGCTGTGGTTTTTTCATTGCGCAGTAGTGTTGCGTACCCCAGCTCGGTGTGGTAGTGTGATAAAAAATCACAGCCACTTTTTCAAAAGCACCATCCAGCTAAGCCGATGGTTTTTCCAGCAGGTATTTTGTATGAATTGAATCGTGATGATCTAATAAATCGACTGATATTCTTCTTTTAGAGTTTTGAAAAGGTTTAAATGGATAATCTGGTGGCAAAGCTGAACACAATTTTTCTTACGCATACTACCAAGCCTTGAGGTAACTTGAGCCTTAAATACCCTTGTTAATTTTTTCGAATATCAACAAAATGTTAGACGCACAACGGCCGCTTAACTTTCAAATAGGATCACGCATATACTTTTCTCCGCTCATGTACGTACACGTTACATGACACAAACACTACGTCTCTAGCTGGTGGAAAATAATAAACAAAGACGGTAAAATCAAGTGGGACAGTTTTCAACCAGGAAACTGCATAAGTGTTCGTGAGACCGAGCGACAAGAACTCAATTGAATCACCAAACTCTCCTACTTCACCAACACACCGATCAACAAATCTACTACCCCTTATATTGTCCTCATACACGCTTAGCTCGGGGAACCTATTTTTGGGTAAAAAGTACTCAACTTTCAACTAAACTTCATTGCATTAAAATTAGGTAATCAGCTCATTACAATTTTTTGGGTAATAGTATCAGAACTCAGTAATAAGTATATTTTACCCAAAAAATGTTTTGAAAGTGATACTCAAAATTAAGTTATTTTTCCCTAAAATTAGATTTTAGAACTAGTTTTTCGAGTGCGTATTTTTTACCCAAAAAATGTTTTGAAAGCGATACTCAAAAATAAGTTATTTTTCCCCAACAAAAGATTTTATAACTAGTTCATCGATTGCGTCTTTATTACTCAAAATTAGTTGTTTTAACATTTGTTTAAATTGGTTAGTTTTTACTCAAAAATGGGTTTATCGAAAGAAGTTGCCGCAGAAAATTTTCAATATGGAAATTAACAACCGAAAAAATAAAAGACATGAAACATGACTATTGAGTTTTCTGTTTATTTTTGTGTAAAAATACCTGATTTCATGTTGTGTGTTGTAAAAAACACCTGATTTCATGTTGTGTGTTGGTTAAGCTCTTCTGCCCGTTCAGCGTTGTCCAATGCTTTTAACACGTTATTAACTGTGTTGCGTGCACTAGGTGTGGCCAATTTATGAATCTTAATTTTAAATATTTCGTAAAGCGGATACACAAAAACCGGCACTTTAACTCCGAAAACAGCGAATGATTTAAAAAACACATCTAAAGTTTGTATTGAGCAATCTCCGCAGTCTATCGCTTCTCTCTCAAGAACTACGAAGTATATTCCTCTTCCTTTTGTCTTCCCGAAGCAAGCGATATGCGGCGGGTATATACCGGCCGTGAGGTGTGTGTGTTGCTTGTCTACCTAGAAATAATAGAAAAGAATAACACAATTATTGAATTCACTATGGTTAAAGCTCCCACTGATCTTATAAAATAAAAATATATGATCAATTGAATTACAAATTACCAAATAAACTGCCCATAATCACGGCAGTCCCACTTCCCATGATCACGTCAGTCCCACCTCCGATTATAGGCAGTATCGGCGCAGTAAACAGATTTATATTAGGGCTATTGAACTATATTCGTTTGAAAGATAGTGTGGGTTAGAAAGATTTAGAAAGATATTTACATTAATCCAGCGAACAAGCGGTGCTGCGAAGATTTCATCTGTAGACAAACTTGCATCTTCTTTCGCTCGTTTAGCGCCTCGTACTACCATTTCTTTCATAAGAATCAATGATCCGCGTATATAATCTAAAAAATAATCATTATAAATATATGCGCGCTCTACACTGCCACTATACGCATAACTGTCCCATGTGCTATGGGATTCCCTATACACATGGAACAGGTGTGCGTATAGCGGCAGTACATATCTTATCAAACAGGTGGATGAAGGAATACACATAATTGTAGCTGGATAGTAACGCAATATAGCATATCGTAGTCGTAATTATGAACAGTATTTTCCTTAACGGCTAATTCTTCACTTCGATTGAAGAAATTAGCAATAGTTGGGATACGGAAGTTTATTTTAGTAAATTACTGTGAATCACAAAAGTTGTATTCATTAGAATGGAATTCTGTCGCGAGTTTAAGAAAGATGCATCAAGTATTCAGCGAAAACCAGTTTTAATCCAGTGAAGAAATTGATCGTTAGTCTTTTCGTAATCACAAGTTGAAGAAGGTGTTCGCAACGCAAGTTTTTTGCGCATATTGGTCATAATTTCTTCTATGGATAAACAAAACTTACCATCCTCGACATCAGTGAATGCGTTTCGATTCAATAACAGCCCTTTTGATAACAGTCTTCTTATATTAGTATCCATGCTTTGAATCTGATTTATTCTATTGAATGCTTGTTGAACCTAGAAGTTATGAAATTGTATTAGTTTTTCTTTCTCTGTTTTAGTTATGAATATGGTGAAAACTGACTTTGTTAAACCCATTCCGGAACCGGTTCGGAATCCTGAATGGATTCCAGCTCAAATGCCTCAACCGATTCCAACTTAATCGATTTCGGAATCGGTTGTTGTGTTTGAGCTAGAATCCATACAGGATCCGTTAATGATTCCGAATGGTGAAGAATTCAAGAAAGATCTTTCATTAGGACCAAATTCACATATGTAAACAAACTGAGTTTTTGCTGTAATGACATTCTGTTCTTGTTGAACACAAACTTACAAAAATTCCGATATTTTCATAAAATTTGAAGAAAAGATATACGCGCCCTTTAGGTAGTATTGGGTTTCTTTACACGCACTTGCTGAGCCCTTCTAGGAAATATTTACAGTTCCTATATTCATAGTTATGTGGTGACACTGATGTCGTTTTTCATTGAAAACACCTATGCAGTGGATTGCACTGCTTTTGCACTTTCTAGTAGCAGTGGGAATGAAACACGTCCAGTGGCCTGCTCTTCTGCTAGAAAATGCAACACCAGTGTAAACCACTGCTCCAGCGTTTTTCAATGAAAAACCCCATGAGTGAAGCCAATTGAACATGGCAAATACCGGAGTCGAACGAGCGCGACCGAGAAATGTTCGTATAATTATAAAAACACATCATACCTACCAATTCGTTTCGTTATACGTGCATGTAAGCAATTTCCCAGTTAGCTTAGCCAGAAAATCACCCGGAATGCTGGCTGGTTCTATTTCGTATTCCGGCTCCAGTGACAAAACCGATTCTTTTTACAATCGGTTGTGTCACTGGAGTCGAATACGAATTAGAACCAGCCGGAATTCCGGCTCATTTCCGGCTAACGCTAGAGCACAGAGATTAGACATCCATCTTCAGCATTCAACTTGTGTAAAAATTCTAACGGATTCGAAGGTAGTTGGGATATCTCCACCAGGTGCGCTATTGTCGTCATGTTTTTTAGTGGCTGAATTAGACTGAATTGACAGCGATTATACCTCTTTCCATTGAAACCAATCCGGAACCGGTTCGGACTTCTGAGAGGATTCATTATGGATTCCAACTCAAATGCATCAACCGATTGAGTCGGAATCGGTTGTTTTCTTTGAGCCGGTGTCCATTCAGGATTTCGAATCGGTTCCGGAATGGATTTGACTTTGTAGTTGGGATAAGTTGATGTGGCGGCGCTAGTGTTTTAACGTATATTCATTCAAAAGATTACACAAGTTTTATTAACATTTGTGTTCGATCATGGATGTCTGTTCTCTGTGGCAGGAGCTTGAACATTTGCATGGAATGCCGTGTTTATTTCTGAAATAAAAGCTACCAGTTTTCCAGCTTTTGTCTCTGCCTAACTATGAATACAGGAACTATAAAAAGTCTATAGTCTACTATAGATAGTCAGTTTAACCCATTTACCTTTCATATATACGTTGAAATTGTAAGGGGGAAACCACAACTGGAAGGTAAATTGGGCGTATGTATTATTTTAGTTTCTAGCAAACAGAAATCAAAATCTCTTATATTGTTATGAGATTTAACCACAGATGCTTCATTAAAAACAATGTCATAAAATAATTTGTACCTACAATAAAAGCTACATTTGAAAAGCATCGTCGAATTTAAAACTAATTTTTCTCCATTTGAGTACTGTGGGTCGAGGCCCTAATGAAAGATCTGTGTCCAATTATGCCGTTTTTGCTTGACCCCGAAGCTAAGTTATGTTATAAACCCAACCGTTGTCAGTTCATACATTTTGACAGTTGGGGCTAGAACCTTTGCGTCAAGTAAAAACAGCATTAAAATGTTCATGAATTTTCTTTATGTTTTACGCGTCAGCATTTTTTATAGCTTGAATTTGTGAAACTGCGGGTTTCTTATTGGTTAACGACGCTGAATCTTTGGTATAAATACTCGACATTTCATTCTTTTGTTTACCATTTATCTGTCAGTGTCATTCCAATCGAGCACGGTTTCAGTCAAAGGCACTCGTTTGAGAAGGATTCGAAGAGATTTTTTCTATATTGAATACCTTTGACAGGTCTCGTACTCGATTGGAATAACCTGGGATGGGACTTGCGGACAGATGTTTTCTTTTTATTTTTTCCTGTTCATTCTATCACTTGTTGAGACCTCTCTTTTTGCCTTACATAGCTTAAATGGAGTGGCTGCATTTGACAGTTTCCCCTGGCTGCATTTAACATTTCATTTTTTGCTATTTGCATGTCTCGTCTCAGGGATAAATATAAATTGTAAACAAAAAATAGATATCGATTATTTTACTCAGAAATTCAGCGTCGTTATTATTGGTAACAACGGTTATAACAAACAACTTACCATTAATCCATGGTACGATTTGAAGTGTGGAAATTGAAGAAATATTTGAGATACGGAAGCTTTTTGTTTCAATAAATTACTGTGAATCACAAAAGTTGTCTTCATTAGAATTGAAATCTGTCGCGAGTTTAAGAATGATGCATCAAGTGCAGAGCAAAGATCTGCAGCCGCCACTATATCGTCAGACACAATGTCTGAGGTTGTGTTCTGCGAATTGCGGTTGAACTTCCGATTCTCTTTCGGAACTTCCTTCCGTATATTGCAGATACGCTGCTCAATATATCCACTATGAGTCCCCTTGGACTGTCCGTTGTGCTTAAAAAAACATCGACTGCCAAAAAGAATAATTTTTAGAGTAAGAAAATTATAAATCAATAAAATACATACTTCAGCTGGCGCTCCGCGCGAAGCAGGCCGAGCTAATTGCGGGAACGCTTCAATAATACGCTCTGCAAGTAGCTTCTTTTCTTGTGTTTTTGGGTAACTGCAACAAAAGACCATAAAATGTAAAATGAAACAATCGTGGTTCTGCGACTTGATATGTACATATTGAAGGAACTAATGGCGTTTTTGCTTGAACTCGAAACTGAGTCAGGTTCTAACATTTTGACAGCAGTAGGGGTTAGAAACTGACTCAGTTTCGCTTCAAGCAAAAACGGTATAAGAAACCGCTCACTGTGCTATTGTGCTTTTCACCGAAGATTAGCACGCGACGGAACCCGAATAGAATTTTACAATAGCATTTACCCTACAAACAATCATAAAACAATAAATATTATAGTTATTCCTGTTTCAACATTGTTCGTCGCAGAGATCTCGCCTAGGGGCAGATCACTCTAAGAATGTTAACAAATTTACATCAAATTAGAAAAAATGCATTGAATTTCCATTTTTGCATCAGCTTTGCACTCCCTCGCAAAAAAGTTTGTTTAACAAACGTCCTACGCTGATCCACGTTGTTCGACGTTTTGTTAAATGTAGGGCTTTGACGTCTTACACGCAACGCAAACAACATTGCACGCAACGCAAAAACATTGCACGCAACGCAAAATACATTATGAATTTCTATTTTGATGGAAATAAATGCATTTAATTTCGCTGATTTTTAAAAATGCATCACAAGTGATCTGCTCCTAGGCTCTCGCAGTAGATTTACAATAATATTTCATGTAACAATTAATTTTACTGTTCAGAAAAAAAACTGATGCAGTAAATTCACATTAAATTTTATTGTTTTCGAGAAAAAAAAATGTATGTAGAAAAATCGATTTTTTTAATGTTAGGATACATAACCACCCCCCTTTTCACTGTAAAAGTTGATTTTACATTGAAATTTACTGTAGAAACGTTAAAGTTTGTTGTTTTTGTATTGTAGCATAACACTAGAACTTATTGTAAATTATTGTAAAATTACTGTACTGTCACAATGAAAATAATGGTTTAGTTACTGTACATTTCTATTCGGAAATCGAACCGAAATAGTGAAAGAATTGGTTCATTAAGCTATACATATATAGTTTTCCGTTCCATTCGGTAAATTTTAGGTACAATATATATAACATTATTTAAAAAATCGTTGTAATACGTTAAAATGATTTTTTTTGTTTTTTAAAATAAATCTCATGTAAACATAGACAACCATACATAGGAAAACAGTGGTTGTTTACATTGACCTATCAAGACAACTTCCAATATGAAAAAAACTATATACATTGGATGGTGTTTATGTCAAATAAAAATAACCCTGCGGGAAAACCAGGAAAACATGTACAGTCGTGTTCGCTGGTTGGGCCACAGCCTTGTCCAACTAACGAATTTAATTCGTTAGTTGGACCGACTGACAACTGTCAAAAACTCTCCAGAGGAGATGTTGGCAGAATAAATGCATCTGTGCACATACCTAAATATTGTCAGATTGATTGTCAGAGTAAATTTGACAAGAGATTTTGACGTTCAGATGCTTTTTAGCGGAGGTCCAACTAAAAAGCGGTCCAGTTAAAAAGTGTCCAACCAGCGAATCACGAATGTATTCACCGGGCCTTATTTGTCGTGAAATTTAATAAGTCAAATGCTTCTAATAGTGTCAAATCAAGACTGTCAACATATTTCTTTATTTTAAATTTAAATTTTATTTTCACGTTTCCTGAGTTGGCAAAAACGTTGTAATCACAAAAATCAGCTTTATCGATGTATGTAATAAAAAAAGATTTTTTTTTTCTCATTTAATGACCCAATTAAGGGGATACTCGCAAAATGGGACGACCGCCTTGTATGTCAATTATCAGTGCAGACATCCATGACCGAATAAATATATTAACACAGATAACAGACGTTTAGGCTCGATTTGAATTGTGTATAAATACCTGCTACTGAGATTCCGAATAAATCAGACGTTTGAAACACGTTTGGCAAACGTTTGTAGATGGCGCAGTGATCGATACAATGCAGTTAGAATGCAGCTGTCAAACACGTATAGCAAACAGTTGCGCAGATGGCAATAGTGAAACACGGATTTCCAACGTTTATCAATTTGAAAGTTTACACAGGTTTTTGAAGAAATTTTGTTCTAGCCTAAACGTCTGTTATCTGTGATATTAATAAAACTTGTGTAAGCATTTGCACGAATATACGTTAAAACACTAGCGTCGCCACATCAGCCAAGTGCCCCGTAAACCCATTCCGGAACTTGTTCGGAATTCTGAATGGATTCAGCATAGATTTCAGCACAATCGGTTGTTGCATTTCAGCATTTGAACCACTCAGAATTCCGAACCCGTTCCGGAATGGTTTGGTTGGGCAGAGATATAATTATGTTGACCATTTTGAAATCTCTATGTGATCCGCTGTTAATTCATTATCCCAAATACTTTCGAAAATGTCATCGAATCTAACACAACTGGAATGCTGGAGATGGACTCTGTTCTCTGTGGTATTTGCTTGTATAGCACTGATAACTGAAATACAAGTCAAGTTTTCAATGTGTGTAAGAAATAAAACTGCCGTTTTGAAATGCCATCAGCGAGTAGCATTTTGCCACTAGTCGGCGCTACGATCAACCAGCAAACGCTATACAGGTCTTGCGTGATACAATGGTGATTCACGCATGCGAACCTGATGGTGATTTTCAACATATTTTCATTTAAATGTCTACACAGTTTTTTGAGAAAGTTTGTTCTAGCTTATATGTCTGTTCTCTGTGCTTGTAGATATTTGCTGGGACACTTCACAAAAGTTCGAACAATATTCATAATCTAAATAAATTAAATATTGCCATTGTGAATTTCACTAAAATTTCTTCTGCAATGTTCTCAATGTTTACGTTTAGCAGTTAAGCCCATATCAAAAATTTGGCTTGAAATTCAATGTGTATTCACCGCAAATGAAAAATTGTGGAAGAAAATGTTTTTATTTGTTGCGTTTGCGTACGATTTAAATTGTTCCAACATCGTCGCTGTACACCGGAATATTCAACCAGCAAGTTAATGTAATAAAATGAATAATTTGTCACTGTGCTCATTATTAAATATGTATTACCTTTCAAATATCTCTACCACACCTCAATAATGCATCATTACTAATTTCTTTTTAGGCTTACTGAAGATGCACCTGTTCCTGGCGATGCAAATATACAAAGGCATCATTTATCAACGGACGGTGGAGGTGGCTGTTCCGATAACACCAACATGTTTGTGTATGCATTTTAAAAATAACAACATAGAAGTAAAAACAAAAAGTACAATTGATCAAAAAACTAAACACTTTGGCAGAGCTGATTCAAAACTCTAACGAGTATCACGGACTAGTAAGCGAACAAATCTGTGTTTCGGACAAATTAGACTGCCGGAAGAGGCATCATGCTCATTCGTGATCTATGGTTTGGTCAGTTGACTTCGCATTTAAAAGAAATGCCCTCTTTGTAAGATACTGAAACTAATGAATTGCAGACATGATATTTAACAAAGTATGTGATTAGGCGTCGATGCTAATATCTAAAAACTGTAGGCCGTTGGCGAATCTGCTGTCCAGATACAAGTAATATGTACGCTCGTATGAGGGAAACCAAACATTTGTTACGTGAGAACCTTGAGCCACGATAGAACCATCAAGTACCAAACTCTATCCATTGGATTATTCGCTGCTTCTATTAGAGTCTATAAGTGGCATATGTAATTGGTGTACATTGTTAAATGTATTCAATAAAGAATTGTCTTATTATTTATGAGAAACCAATTTGTCTGTAGCACAATCATTTAATATAACAGTTTTAAACTGCGGTATCATGATTTAAAAATGTTTCAAGGACCTATAGAGAAATATTAAGTTGAGAAATTCCTAATTTTGTGGACTTTCAAAAGCTATAATACTATGCCTTAAAGCAGGAATGACAATGGAAAAGTTTGAAAACAGACTGACACATATACAGACTTTGACAATAGTCAACATATGATGGGCCCAGTCGGTTCTAGGCCCATGCAATAGCATTGGGTGGTTTTGATTTTAACAAAGGCAGATGTTGGTTACGACAAAAAGGACGCCTAGCAGGGGGCTGATCATTGCCAACGTAAGGAGCGGCTTAATTGTCGATGGTTTTGGAGCAATTTCAGTAATTTTTTGACTCTGTGGTACATTGTTCTGATTGGGAGCTGGGGTCACAATCTGCCTTACAAGTTAAGAAGTGTTGATTGATACCCTTCATGTTGTTAGGCCAACATCCTTTTCAAACTTCGCTTATTTTTTTTGTCATGTGATTGTTAAATAAATTCACGCCAGAAGAGGTTATAAATTATTTTATGTTCTACATCACAAGGAAATAGATTCAAAGGAAGTGGAATATAGCGAAGTAGATTATGTGGACCAAATCGGAGGTTCTGAATATTTCCTAAAGACCTGAATTTTCTCGTAATAGGTCTATAAGTATCGTTTTTGTAAACTTATTATTTATATGAATTAACAATATGATTTTTTAATCGCGAAAATAATGATAAGATCTGATGTAGGGGGAGGGAAAGTTCACCAAAATCTTACGAACTCTTATTTCGGGGGAGGTTGAATTTTTTTTAAAAGCGTTACGTAATTAGTGTACGACCCTTTGGAAGCAATATTGCTATGAATAAAAAACGCTACATTCAAAATTTCTTGTTAAGTCCAGCAATTAATATTTTGTGTTCATACTTACTCATGCTGCTCTCTGATCCGGTTGCCGAAAAAATGATCGCACAGGATTCGAACCATGTGTAGTAATTCCGTATGGGAGGGAACGCTACTCAAGTTCAACTTACTGGCAAGTATGTTACGGAATTTGCTGTTTTGGTTCAACACATTTACGATCTCGTTCGTCTGAAAATATTTGGTTGGTTATAGAGGGGTGAGTTGGTAACGTGCTGTTATTTATTTCGTAGATAGTAATTGTAAGATTAACTTAATAACGTTAAGATTTAAACTGAGGAAAGAATTTAGCGCTTGGTCTAGTAATTACAAGTCCCAAAGAAAGGGTTGGTTGCTACTGTTGTAGGTCTTATGTGAATGAGACTGGTATATCAGAATTGTCTTATGTAGCAATTGATATATGATTCTGTTTTTTGTTGGGATTCAATAAAAAGGGTACTTACAGAAATTTCGTTCATTGCTGTGCTTGTTGATGGTTGACTGACATGTCCTAGAATAAAGATAATGAAAATAGTGTTTATACTTGAACGTTCCAAATTAGAAAATACAAAAGGTGGTGCGTCATATGATTTAGAACATTATAGCGCTCATTATAGTGTGTATCATAAGATCCCAAACTAGGATTCCGTCAGTTTTCATAAAGTCGATTTCAACCCAAAATCCATAAATGAATGCGCATCATAATATCCGGGAAATCGTGATGCACAAGTAGTGTGTGATAAGAGCCAAAACGTACGTCTTCCGGTCCTAGACGCGTGCTCGTTTTCGGATCATATGACGCATTCCTTGAGCGTCAATTTTGGTTTGTTCTAGAACCAGGAGAAACTGGAAGTACTCTGGAGCAAACAAAGAGAAAGTCTATTCTGTATTTATTCCTTTTCTGTTTACTTCTTTTGGTAGCAAACTGGCGGAACAGAAATTTTGACCCGAGTACTGGAACAAATCTAATGCTTCAGGCCTTATGCTCTGAGACTTTGTGATAGTTATTATGCGTCATAATATCCAAAATACTGAGTGTACCGTATGTTACTGAACTATATGAAACAATACTCCTGTGGCATAACACTTCAAGATCATTGAGGGTTAAAAGAGGTTTATTCAACTACATGGAAGCTACTCTCTGTTGCTCCGGAGCAAAAAGTTCTTGCTTCCTTTCACTCCGGTTTGCCACCAGAAAAAGAAGATAATACAGGAACGATTTTCTCCCTGTTTATTCCAGAATACTTCCAGTTTCTCCTGATACTGGAACAAACCTAAGAATATCTCGGATATTTTGCCGCAGAACCTAAACAAAACAGTTCCAGGCATATTCGAATCTCGTGGCAACCGGTCTCGGGACATTATAGTGCAGTTTTTATGCGCCATAACATCCGAAACTGCATGATTTAGTGTTTGGAATGTCTAGTGTGACATAAACAATTGTTTGTTAGGTGTGAAACCTTATGAACATTCATTTCTGGATCTCGTGACGCAGCCCTGTGCCATAATGGCCCAGGAGTTAGGTTCTCAAACGTACTAAGTTCAGCTGGAATTCTGGCTGGTTCTAGTTAGTATCCAGCTCCAGTGACACAATATATTGTAATTAGAATTGGTTGTGTCACTGGAGCCGGATCCCCACACGAGATTGGTGGTGGAGAACATACAACTTACAACAGCATTTAAATTTAACAAAAATAATATAATTTTTCTCTCGTTGAACTTACCGTCACTATTATTCACTGTACTGTCCATTCTATCAATTTGAAAATAATTCGAAGGAAAAGGCAATAACAATTTTCAACTAAAAAATGGCGGACTTCGTTCAGCTGAACTCTCGGGCTGCCAGAACAATGGACTGAAGTGTGAAAAATTACCTAAAATTAGTAAACAGGAAATTGTTCAAAGTTTGGGTAGTTGCCATATTGATTTTTTTACCTAATTTTAAGTAATAGGCTGAATGCTTTGAGATGGGTGAAAATAACCTACATTTTGGGTACCAGATTCTTACCGTGTAAGGAAACCTGAATTAAAAGTATTGCCACTATGCTGCTGGCTGCTGCCAACACTTCATATCCCAGCTGTGAGCATTCTTATTAGAATCGACCCATCCTTCTCGTCCACGTATGTATAGACTTATCCAGCTGGGTTGGTATTGTGCTGGTTTGACGTTTAAATTGGGAGGAAAACAAAACTTTTGCACGGCGAATTGGGAGGCAAACAAACCGCTTCTGGGCCTGAGGGGAGGGCGGTAGTATAAAAATGTGAGATTTCAGTGTGCGTATTTTAAACGTCAGAATCTTAATACTGGGAAACCAAAATAAGCAGAATCTACGTATCTTCTATCTCCATCTCATTTGCTCTGACAGAAAAATGTGCCTAAATAAAGCACCGTGCACTAACATCACTGTAAGACCGGCAAGAGCTAACCAATACTCATTTCGTTTTCTCAACCTTTCGCGCTATGTACATACTCATCATCACCTGACGAGTTGAAGTAAATTTGCTCAAAAATGCATCGACGCCATAATATCTTCTGTAGACATCAGCCGATTATCTCCACGATTCTATGAATAAACAACATGGAACATACTTACAGTAAATTGATTTTACAACATTGTAGTTAGTCATGTCATTCTTCTGACCAATGAACGGATGACACACTGCCAGCTCTTTCTTTGCTCCATTGCCTGTCACGTAAAAATCCCACTCCTCTCACTTCACACTAAAACCAAACAAATGATACTCTCTCATGAGCTCTGAAGCTCACCAACACACGGACAGGGAGAAGAAAACATGGCAGATCTGCATACTTTTCTGCAGATAGAATTCGTCGCAATTCAACTGCACAACAGAATCTTCACTTAACTTCACCATTTTCATAATAAGTAATCACTTGCATAGCACCACTATCACTTTTCCAGTCTTTAAACTTCACAATTCCTCCATAAAAATGAAAACACCAGGCCGGTAAGTGACGCGTCCACCCCTTCCTCCGCCATTGTTCACTCTCCATTCCCCCACGACACTATTAGCGTATTTCACCAAAATTCCACGCGGCCTTTCCCAATTGAAAGGAACGGCCGTGCTTAGCCCATCTGTCATAATATCGTGATTATGCATAGCGAAGGGCTGAATGACAACACATTTTGTTCCAAAAACAGCCCTGCGTTATGCAACACTTTGTGCAGTTTGATTATACCAGTTGCAAGTGGGGCCAAATTCACCAAGTTTCGTTAAATTCCTTTTAAATTACAGAATTGATAAAATTGCTTAGATGAGCTAAACTAATTAATCAAATCCTGGTTTAAAAACTGTCCTTGCGTTTAAACCAAAATGGGAAGATACCACTACATTACTTAATTTCAAGCGCAAATAGCAAATACATGTGCTAGTTAAATCAAAAATTTACTGGCAACATTACAGCGGCATTTAGGAAGCAATTGCCTATTGGACGGCACAGGGTAGCGTCCCTCCACAACCAGTGTAACGGACTTCTAGCACAGCTACACTGGCTGTAAAAAACACAGCGCAGTGATCTGCTTCGCCAGCTGTTCAACAGGGAACTAAGCGTGTCTGGCCAAGTCCGTTCTTTAAATAGTCGATGATGACGTCATTCATAGAAGCGTTGCGCACTAGGTACACCAATCTGTCGTACAGGGCTTGGGAAGCGCTATCTTCTGTGTGTTAATGCGCGATATTTTGACAAGGTTGTATATTATTTAATTTTTTAATGCTATGATATCAAAAATCTTTGGGTTTATCTATTGGAATCTATTCTTAGAAGTATTTCGGGGCGATTTGTGCAAAAAATTTGAAAATTTATCGTGAGATGGCTGAATTATATGCGTTTAAAATTGGACCACTTTTCGTTACATACCATTTTTGCAGAATTTGCAGAGTGCACCCCCATATCGAAAACAAAGACGTAGTCCTACGTCAAAATATGTTGATGTAAATAAAATAATTGCTGAAATAATGCTTAAGAATTTATTGGATCAAACATAGAAACCAGTCAAATTAAAAAAAAAATTGTTGACCTCATCATAATTCTAATTGAAACAAACTACAAAATTTGTTATTTCAATAAGTTTGTTTTGTTGTATTAAACGCATTTTTTTTTGATTCAACTGCATGACAGATGTTACATCAAAAAATGTTTTTGTTGATTCAAATTGTAACTTTTATTGCTTTAAATTTGTGAAATATTTGAAACAATACATATCCAATATTGAAGCAAATCCTATTTTATTTAAAAGCTAGTACATATCAAATTACCGACACTAGTACATTCGGATAAACGTCACATTCAGATTATTTTTCTCGCATGACAATTAGACATATCCATGAGACGTTTGTTTGACAATTCAGTGGTGGGTTTTGTCAAGTCTCCTGCTGCGAGCAGAAGAAAATCGTCCGACAAACATCTTTCGTTAGTCCGATTCGATCAACGATATTGTCGGATATGACGCCCACCGGAGTAACGTCAGGAGAAATAAGCAAGAAATAAGTACGATTCACATGATACATCAGGCTTCCGTCACCGGTACGGAACGTCAAGATTAGTTACATGAAGTTAAATGAAACCATTCACACATGACATCAACGGCACGGAACGTTTTGACGTACGGCACGTGTAAACGGGCACAAGAGAAAAGTATTAAACTTATGCTGACGGAACGGTGACGTTCCGTTGACGTTGACGGAAGCTGATGTATCGTCTGAATCGTCTTATAGTCAGATGATCAGAAACGGTTTGGCACTTCCTGAGCATTACAAAAAACCTATTTTAATCCACCTAGCGGTGCAATTGTGCCTTTCTCAATCATGAATCACGAGAATGTGTGCGTTGTTTATATTCATTAAAAGCTTTTAAATGCATATTTTACATTTTATTATTATACATCACATGACAACTATATACAGGAAAATAAATCATTATTCGAGTTCTAAAATTTTGAAAAAGAAAAAACAGCCACGGTAATATTGAACTGAAAAAAGGTGCAAAATCGGCAGTCCCAAAAAGTCGATTTTTATAAAAAAAAATTTTTCGAGATAACATAAAATCTCGACGTTTCATGCATTTTAAAGATGTTTGGCATCAAAAATACGAATTCGATTTCTGAAATTTCATGGGGTCCCCCCTTTGAAAAAAAATTGAGTTCTGGCTTATATGGGAATTTCATATGTGACCGGACGATTTAGTCTATATTTCCGGACCCATATAAGCGATCCGTACGAAATTTTATAGACATCTGTGGGGGTATTATAGCTATTATTTGGGACTAAGTTTGTGAAAATCGGCCTAACCATTTCCGAGAAACTGATGCGAGTTCGTAAATTTTGAAAGATGGCCGCTTTTCCCGGGCACTTCCGGAACCGTCTATGGTGGTCAATGTAGTCAACGAAAGTTTGGTTGGCCGTCAGTGACCTAGAACAACAAAATGAAGTTGTTTGAGAGACATTTTAGCGAAATTTTTACCTTTTTTGCTTTCATCGGAGTATCGGTTTGAATCACAATTTGCTATGTGATCGCACGCCACAACCTGCAACTCCGGAACCGGAAGTCGGATCGGGATGAAATTAAATAGCCATTTACAGGGACGCAATACCTTTCATTTGAGGCCAAGTTTAGTCGAATCGGTCTAGCCATCTCCGAGAAACCGATGTGACTGTTATTCTGAATTTAGATACTTCCGCCGGGGCTTCCGGAACCGATGATGGTGGCCAATGTGGCCAAATAGACTTTGAATGGATGTTAGTGACCCAATACTATCAATTGAAGCAGTTGTGGTCATATTTTGGAAAAAAATTCACCTTTATACATTCATTGCCGAATTTATTAAAATCGACATTTTCTGCGTGTTCGTACTCATCACCCTGTAATTCCGGAACCGGAAGTCGGATCCATTAGAAATTCAATAGCAGCCTATGGGAACGTTGCACCTTTCATTTGAGACTAAGTTTGTCAAAATCGGTTCAGCCATCTCTGAGAAAAATGAGTGACATTTTTGGTCACATACACACACACATACACACACACATACATACATACACACATACATACATACACACAGACATTTGCCGAACTCGACGAACTGAATCGAATGGTATATGTCACTCGGCCCCCCGGGCCTCCGTTAAAAAGTCGGTTTTCAGAGCAATTGCAATACCTTTCTATTGAGAAAGGCAAAAATGTTAAAACCCGCTCCAATAAAATCAATCAATCAATCAATCAATAATTACAAAATTTTGAGAAGTTCCGATCCGCTCACGTCCACCGAATCTATTATTTAAAGGGCCAATTTCAGCAGCAGAACAATAGTTGGACGGCTTTGTTTCTGCTGCTATTTATGACCGAGGAAATAATTCGCACATCCCTGTATAAACTTGTTTATACCAGTTATTACGGTCGCTGGAAAGAAAAGAAATGGAGAGAAGTCAACTAAGATTATATTGAACAAACCTGTACAACATTTTACTTTGAGTTATACTCGATAACCACTGTTTGAAACACAAATTTGTTCATTAACGCGCACGAAAGAAAATCGCAGAAGGAACAGCGAATACTTCCAATTCCTCTGACCTACAAAAAAAGAGATTGCCATTGATTTCGCCTATTTGACGCACGTGTAAACAACTTTTTTATTTGTTAGATAAATCTTGTTTTTCTTATGGTATCCACATTACAAAGATTGTTAAAATTATGCAATGAGTCTTTTTGAATCAATAAGCCCAAGTTTTCGCTTCAATCACAGATTTCTTTGAAACAAACAATACTTTTGTACATCTTTGAAAAGCACAGATAATAAAACTTGCAAGATTGATTCAATAGATATTTTGATTGACTTAACCCAAAATTTCTGCTTAGTTCAATGAATTCTGGGATTTGAAACAAACAAAATATTTAGATTAAAAATGAAGAAATCATTTGTTGAATCAAACATGGACAATTCTTTTGCGTGTACCAGATAAAAATGTATTTAAAACTACAGATCCAAACTACACCGTCATTAGATGATTATGAAACAGTTGTCATTTCGAAAAAATAATGCTGTTCTCTGTACTGGTAACGCCAACCGAGTACCAAACACGCGCATTCGTTTTCCTCCGGAACATCATATCTGTGATAGATGCGAGCAAAACCTAGTGCAGATCGTAAATGAATCGACGAGTCTAACCGTTGTTCGCTGCATGGTCGTTACTGTCTTAGAATATGAAGTTTTCGCGATAAGTGAATCTGGTATGAGAGACATTAAATCATTATAGCTTGTTCTCACATATTTTCTATTTCCTGAAATATTGTCACCATGCAGGATTCAACGTCCAGTTTATAGTTCTATTGCGAGTTCTTTTTAAGTCTATTTCAATTTTTTTGCATATTCACATCAACAGCGTATTCTCAATATTTTTTTATTTCCTATTCGTATGTCATCACAACGGATTTCAAACCGGTTACAGTTCTATTACGTGTTCTTTTCTGTTCTATCTCTATTATTTTTTACCTTATAAAAGAAGCATATAGAATCAGATCAGGACTCGATAATATTTGCCGAGGCCCACCAATCGTCCCAGCTCGACGAATTAGGATACTGTTAGCATACGCTTTAAAAAGGCTACGTAGCATGAAATGACCCTCTACTCCCTGTCGTCACACATCATCACAAAATTCAAAACTCCCCCTCCCCCATATAATGCTACGTCATTTATGGAAGGTCCCATTGGGAGAGCTGTGATGTGATTTGTACCAATAAATATCCGTAAAATGTTTGGCTACCCTGAAGATACATCCCAGTGCTCGAGACGCTTTACCAACTGCATAGGAGACATGTTGTTTAAACGTAAGTTGAGAATCCAGAATCACTCCCAGATCCTTCACGTGACTGACGCGTTCGATTTCTGTTTCTAGGGGGCGGTAGTTAAAATAAATCTTATCCTGCCGTGAAAATGATATTTCCAAACACTTCTTCGGGTTTACACACATACGGTTAGTATTACACCAAAAGCTTTAAGTTGCTGTCGGAGAAATCTGCGACCTTCAATTAAACAAATTAGAGGAAAAATCGTGAGATCATCCGCGAAGGACATTCGTGGAGTCTTCTGAACTCGATCTACTTCATTGAAGTATAACAGAAACATCAACGGTCCCAAATGGCTTCCTTGAGATATTCCCGACGTGGAAGTAAATGTGGGGACCTTGTAATTTTTTCTCTCGGTCTATAAGGTAGGATCGAAACCACTGCAAAACACTACCATTTATTCCAAATCTCTTCACTTTTTTCCTACTGCGATATCGTAGTTTATCTTATCGAAAACGGCAGATAAGTCGGTGTAAACAACGTCGGTTTGAGCAAGCCGTGCCATAGTCACTATTATGCAGGATGTTAAACACAGCAGGTTAGACGCGGTTGACCATCCAGACGTGAAGCCGTGTTGATCGTAACTGCTTACAGTGAGCCTAAAGAGGTTCCATAATCACCACTGGTACAGATTCGAGACAGCACTCAATGATGTGCTTCCGGGGAAGGGAACATGTTCGCGGATTTCCAGCGAGATGGAAAAATATTTCTAGCAATAGATGTGAAGAAGCGGAGTAACCAAAGCTAATCTTTTTGGAATAACGGACGGCAACCCGTCGCCGGGTCTCAGATCGAAAGATGACTTAAACCGAGAGGAAGCTCTGATAATTATCGTTGCGCAGACATCGAGTGGGCCAAACTCAGGGTGCTAGCAGCTGGATTAATTTGCTCAATAGATATAGCTAGTACCTCATCATTCGCGAATTTTTCCGAAAAGCGCTGCCATATTATATTCTATAAGCTGGTGCGCGCTCACTAGTTCCACATAGTGAAAGTATCTCAAACTAATCTGCCACCACCAAGACAGTACACCTCTAAACAATCACGTTATTGAGATAAAGAATGATTGTAACATTTGCATTCACACTTGCGCTGCTTGGGGGGCAAATCCGAGTTATTATTTCCACCATCCAGAAGCTCTTGACTTTTCCTGGACAAGTCTTCCTAAGCCTTTTACGCCATTCGTTAGATTTATGAAAAAAATAGCAATTAGTTTAATAGAGAAAATGCTAGCAGAGTTCAAAGTATACGCAATACTTGCGTTTTGAAAATATCTTAATGACATAGAAAATAGTAAAAAACGTAAATCCGGCATCAAAATATAATAGAAATAAGCTCTAAAAGAACACGTAATAGAACTTTTAAATTCGCTGTGGAAACATTCGAATAGGAATAAGAAATTATTGAGAACACGCTGTTGATGTGACATGCCAAGAAAAATAGATATAGAACCTAAAAAGAACTCGCAATAGAACTAGGAACTGGACGTTGAATCCTGCATGATGACAATGCTTCAGGAAATTTTAAATATGTGAGAACATGCTGTGATGATGTAACACCGTCCATACCAGATTCAATCACATTCTTGGACAATAACGACCTAGAGTGCGATCAACTGTTCAACTCGTCGATTTATTTACGATCTATCTTACGTTTTACTCGCACCTATCCCACATATGATGGCCCGAAAGAAAACGAATGCGAGTGTTTGATATTCGTTTCGTTTTACCAAGTCTGAAAAGAGCGTGGTTTTTCGAAATGGTAATAACTTATGTTTAGTTTGGGTCTGCGGTTTACGAAAAAAATTCCTGAGGGTGGCACATTCACTTCGTGCAATAATTGGAGACGAATGAAAATCTGCACTGAATGAATGTTTGCAGTTTTCGGTTGCGCTCTCAATATTGAAGATGAATGCGGCTGAATTTGATCGATTTTTATTCAATGAATCTGAACAATAGTAACTTTGATGCTGGTATAACCAAACGGTACATGCATTGTTTCTGTTCCACTATGACTATCCATGCGATAGCGAGATATTTTGAAGAACAAAAATATAGGTGCCAAACTGATCTAGCATTAAGTAGTGGGTTTTATAACCGGCCGAAAAGTGTCTTGGTTGACGGAGGAACCAGATTCCCGGAATACTCTGGGGTGTGGCCAATTCGACCAAAAATCTTCAGAATGTTTTCCAATGCATTTGTTTTACGAAATCTTAAAGTTATGTGTCAAAAGACGGGATTGAAAACCAGTATGCAAGTTTTTCCGTTTTTTTGAAAGAGTGGTAACCCCAGTACTCCCAACAATATATCTGGAACTACGGTCAATTCCGGAAAGATGGTCTTGGTTCCTAAAACTAGACAAATTTTGTGATCGTTTCTAAAAAAAACCACATCAAGTTTGGTTGGAAAGCGGCTGAGTAGAATTATTTTGAAATTTAATATGTTTAATAAAATGGTGGGACGTAAGAGTTAACTTCATGCAATCACCATAAAATTTGTAAACTACACGCAGAAAAAAATAGCATATTTAAACCAAAAATATGTGTTATTGAATCCAATCATTTATTGTTTATCACTTTAACAAACCAACTTATTGGTTTGAAAATATTTTTTTATTAGAACAACAACATTTTTTTTGCTTTCAATAAATACATTTTTAGTATCAATAATTTTCTTTTAATTTCAATAAAATAATTATTGAAAAACGGAACGATAATTTTGTTTTATTAAAATAATAAATAAATTTTATTGAATTCAATAAATAATTTTATTGTCTCCCGACCAATAATTTAATTTATTGAATTTAATGCATAATTTTATTGAACCTACAAATCTTTTTTTCTGCGTGTAGTTTTATCAAAAAGAGGAGCATGCTATAACACGGAGTGAATGGGTGGTGGGGTTGTGAAAAAATTTCTGTAATACTCGCCTGAGATGGAAACCCGAGTGCTCCCACCGTCCATTAAGGAGCGCGTTAATGTATTGTTAGGGGAGCGGTGCCTAAGACGGCAACCTTAAGCTTAAATAGCAAATTCGACTCATCCATGGATGCATTGCTGGCAAATTGCACTAGTAAACCGTGATTTGAGATCATGTTGCATCAACTTATACTAGTAAAATTTCAAATAGAAATATGTTGAAAATGATTATGAAAAAGAGGTCCAAAATCGTCATTTAAAAAGTGGTACGGCAAAGATGGACCCAGGTGGTGGGTAATATAAATATGTAGCGTTGGTAAAGATGGACATAAAATAAAGGCAGAGTGATACGCTTCTCTTTTTGTTCCTATCCTGGTTGTGAGTGGGATTATCGAGGGAAATTGTACCAGAAATAGATTCTTATGCTCTAAAATGTAAAATATTCACCTTTCTACCTTCAATTTTTCCACATATAACAAATGAATACTATTGTTGACGAAACTAATTTTTATAACCTCTAAGCTGAAATTCATTTCTGTATGAAGCGTCAGTCAGCTTGGAAGTAAACCGAATGCTGGTTTCGGTAAATGCACGCAGCAATAGGCAACTGGATTTGAGATTTCGCACCAATGACAATGATCAATCACTCCGTTAGTGAATTGCAACCGTAAAAAGAATCCTAGCTCATTCACTACTTTTTAAGAGTCGATTATTTTGATCAACCCGCGATTCACTCGCCCATCGCTAGTCAGAGCCGTCAATATGGTGCACCAACCGAACGCTAAATCGATGTGAAATTTTAAATATACATCCGCTACGGACTGGTATCTTTTATCATTCGCATAGAGCTGTTTAAAGGTAACGGAGTATCGCATCATTGTATATGAAGAAAAGGCAAATTTTGTGAACTAGGTTAGAGTGGGGGATTACAATTGAGTTAGTTTAAGTCGTTCCGTGTTACATGATAAGAGCGATAGTGAGAACTCCAGCTTCGAAAGCAGTTGGAATATTCTACGCCTTCGTAGGTATTGTTTCGGTTGCGCATACATGAGGCAGTTCCCCAAAGTATCGATGTTTCTCTCTTTAACCCCTCGACGATCCAGCGCCAATATTCGTTTTTTGGCTTACGTCAAGTGTTTCTAATGTCGTTTACTTTCTTAAATTTGTCGGGCATTCCAAACTTCGAAAAGTTGTTTATCCGAACGCCTTCTTCGTATAGAAGTCTAAGTACATTTTGTCCTACCACAGCGTTAAAATTGTCCACGGGCGATGGAAGAGTCCCTGGAAGAAGCCTTCTGGTGGACTCCATTTTGTCGGTTCTCGCGCAGCACTTCAAATCAATGTTTAATGTGAGGTAACACCGTTGGCGATTGTAATTACAACCGGCAGGTAGTCGCTATCGCGAAGATTAGTGATTACATTTAATTAAACCGCAGCGATGTTCAGCAGAGGGATAATTCCACCGCATTTGGACTTGCTGATATTATAGGAATCTATATCATCTCACCCGTGATCAAAATGGTCGAGTTTGAATGGACATGATTCTACAAATCCCCGCATATTAAACTTGAATTGGTAACTGCGCCATTGATCTCAACTATGAGTGCTGGTACATAGACACGGTCAGGATATTGTATCCACCAATGCACAGTGGGGCAGGAACGAATATTAGCAAGACAAATTAGCGCTTCGGGAGTGCATTTTTTCTAGTTGCTATGTTCAGCAAAGTATCTTGGTTTTATTTGCGCCTTATTTTGAAGATGTAAGTTAGTTTAGATTTTCACCGCATAGATGGCACTGCAATGTTAACTTTTTTATTTCGCATCCTATAGGTTTAGTGTCTTCTGCAAAGTTTCAGAACGTTCAAAAATACTTAAAGCTGTAGAAGACAGTTAAGATCTACATCTTTAAGTAACAAAGTTATGGCGATTATTATAAAATTCCTCTGAAATTCACGTTTTTAAGTAATATTTGCTTTATTTTCTTTAAATTTAAAACTCACAACAATTGAATTCGATCAGAACTGATATTTTGCGTCTATTAAAAAGACTTTGAGGATTTTCGACACTTTTAAGGTAAAATATGAGCAAAAGTATTGGAAAAAATTATGATTTTAAAAATCAGTTTTCTCCGAAGTTGCAAGTTTTGGCAAACAATCATCAACGATTCTTAGCCTACCATATACTGCTGTTCTAAGCATATTTGTCCCATGTATATAGGGAATCCCATAGAACATGGGACAATTATAACGGCAGTATATGTCCTACCAAACATGAAAATACGCCGGATACATATTTTGATATATTTTTGATATCCTTTTTCGAAATTTTGATGATTAATCGCCCGGAAGCCGTGTAAAAGCCTCCCCAAATGAGCAGCGGCTGATGCTCAAAGACGGTTTCACTGGAGTATCTGAACGTAGTACACAGAGAGCTCGCGTGACTGTCGGAAGGGAAAATATCTATCTCAATGGAACATATACATACCCGCTACATCAGTGTTATCCTACAGGACCGAAACTAGTAAGACAATACTTCTAGCTCTTTGGGAAACACGTTTAGTCAATGTGTTCAGCGAGTATCACATTTTTACCTGCGCCATATTCAGGTGATGTAAGATTGATAGTCCGTGCTTTTCCAAAGGACCTTTTATGACTGTATTTCATATATCGCCATCTATGCGGTGAAACTAATTTATATCTTCAATATAAGGCGCAGATAAAACCAAGATACTTTGCTGAACAATGTTCAGTGAACATAGCAACTAAAAAAATCCCAAAGCGCTAGAGGTTTTGTCTTGCTAATATTCGTTCCTGCCCCACTGTGCAATGTCATTTATTTACTTTAAACTGAAATCTATAACCCTCAGTTTATCTAGGCTGACGGTTTAAATTTCGGTTAGGGCCGAATATCATTCCCTTGTGTCTTTTGAAGTCTTCGAAAGATCTACCGTTTTGTTTCCGGGTTCGATCGAGTTCAAACAAGGAATCGAAATCTTTGAGTACTAATCTTGTTTGATGTTCATATCGTCGTCAGGTGAATCTTTTGACGTAGGACTACGTCTTTTTTTCGATATTGGGGTGCACTTTGCAAATTCTACAAAAATGGTATGTAACGAAAAGTTGTCCTATTTTAAACGCATATAATTCAGTCATCTCACGATAAATTTTCAAATTTTTTGCGCATACCGCCTCGAAATACTCCTAAGAATAGATTCCAATAGATAAACCCACGGATTTTTGATATCACGGCATTGAAAATTTAAATAATGTGGCTTCTAGTCAAAATATCACACACAGAAGATAGCGCTTCCCAAGTCCGACACCACATATTTGTGTACATGGCGTGCTACACTTCTATGAATGACGTCATCATCTACTATTTTAAGAACGGATTTGGCCAGACAAGCTCAGTTGCCTGTTGAACGGCAGGCGGAGCAGATCACGGTGCTGTGTGTTTTCACAGCCAGTAAGTCTGAGTTAGAAGTCCATTCCACTGGCTGTGGAGGTACGCTACCCAGTGTCGTCCAACACACGACTGAGCTTGTCCGTTCAAACACTGCTTTCATTTGGGATGTACTCGTTTCCAGCACACTTTTATGAACAATCTCGAACACAATTTTTCGTACACAAAATCGCTTGTACATTCGAGCTACATTTGCAACCGCGGTTAACATTCCAAGTAGCACGCTTTGTTACTGTATAGTATTTGTAACTCTCTTGGTAACAACTATGTTATGGAAAAAGCGCACTTTGTTTGTATGTTGTGCAACATGTTCCTGATTGCAGCAAAATAATGAAAACAATAGCTGTACCATTTGTCGAGCACTGGGTAGTTGGACAGTTCTGTTTTGGGGTGGAATGGCAAACAAAGAGGCATTTGCAACTTGCTAGACTGTTTGTGCAAGTTAGCAAAGTTTCTGATTAGTTTCACAACTGTTATTGATGTTTGCATACTTAACACTATTGGCCAGCTCTATAGTTACATAGCTGCACAATCAGTTTAAAAACTTGTGGAAATTATTTTCAAATATATCCAACAATAAAAAATTTTGTGTAGCAGTTGTGCAACATTTAAAACTTTCAACAAGTTGCAATTGCTACTTGGGATAGTGTCGTGGTACTAGTTGTCTCTTTCGCTCTACCCATCATCATCAGCGTTGACTCGTTTTGCTTTGTGCGCTTGGGTTTAATGCTTGAGGCGAATGGAGGTATATCTAATTTGTTAGCAGTTACAATGATGGCAAAATATAACTAGAAAGCTTGGTCTATACATGAAATGAAAAATTAGATTTTTCTTCACCGGTCCGGGTTTTTTACAACACACATTCGAAAAGTTTTTACGATTTTTAAAAGGTGATCTTGTGATTTAGTTTCTTGTATTAGTTCGGTCATTAATTTTTGTTTAATATTTTGAACACCACAAAACTCAATTTTTTGGTTAACATGTTTTTTGGCAGGAAATTTTTTTTATTGAGAAACCGATCCGTTCAAGTACACCACAATACATTTTGATTCAATAATCTTTTTACTTTTTTGATTTGATTTCAGTTGAGCGATTCGGCTTGGAGAGCGTTCACCGAAAACCTCTGCCAAAAAAACACGCTTCGGGAGATGGGCCATAACTCCGCCAGCTTTCAATATTTTTCTTAATTCAACTTGTTTTTTCGAACTTCGATAGCACTACCAACGAGCTGTATTTTGCTTTTTCCAATAAAATTAGCATAACATACTTTAAAAAAATTACGAACGTAGCTCACTTTTTCACCACTACTTTGTATATAACCCCTTAAAACCCAAAAATAATTAAGTACAAGTTGTTTCAAATTGTGAAAGTCTAATTCTAAAGTAAATAAAGCAAATGCATCACATTTCTGATTTTTTATTCAAAGGCTACAAGTATCAGTTTTTGGGCTGATATCTCTGCAATTCTACTATATGGGAGTGAACAAACTCGTGACGTCGTTTAATGAATTAGTCATCGATATTTATTTATTTATTTAAATTTAATTTATAATTAATTAATATCAACAGACACAGTGTGGTCCTAATGATAATTTCTTAATCTATTTAAAAAGTCAACATGTAATCTGCTACGTGGAATGTGAAGATCGAACTCGGATGACACTCTGTTGAAGGTCCGCTGCAAACCAATGATGGCACCGTTTACTCCATAGTTAGTCCGGCGAAGAGGTAATCGGAGGAATAAATTATTGCGAAGGGCGCGAGGGCGAACATTCATATTTATCGCACTGAGAAGCTCGGGGCAGTCAATTCGATCTTGCAAAATATCCGAAATCGTCATAGCACGGAATAGATCCCGTCGCACTTGCAATGTATCGAGTCCAATAAGCAAACCCCGGCTTTCGTAACTTGGCAGCTGGTAAGGGTTGCTCCAAGGCAATCAACGAAGGGCAAACCGAACAAATCTGCGCTGTACTGTCTCAATTCGATGGACACCGTTGAGATAATGAGGGTTCCACACAACTGAACAATATTCCAGAGTTGATCGAACGAGTGAGCAGTAGAGAGATTTCAAGCAGTAAATATCTGAAAAGTGCTTAGATATTCTCATTATGAACCCCAAACAGCGTGATGCCTTTGCGACAATATAGCTGATATGCTGTTTAAACGTCAGTTGTTCATCGAGAAAAACTCCGAGATCTTTGACGCAATTCGCTCTGTCAATTGTGGATTCAGCTAGACAGTAATTGAATCGAATTGGCGTTTTTTTCCTCGAGAACGTAATGACCGTACATTTCTTGGGGTTTAGGGTCATTCGGTTGATCTCGCACCATTCCGCAAAGGTTTCCAGTTGGCGTTGAAGGAAAGCTGCATCATCAGTATTTCGTATTCTATGGTATAACTTGAGGTCGTCGGCGAAAGACAACCGTGGTCCTTCTAAACAAAAGTTAACGTCGTTGAAATACAGAAGAAAAATCAATGGACCGAGATGGCTGCCTTGCGGAATACCAGATGAAGCAAAGAAAACTTCGGATACACAATCACCTAGATACGGTTTTGCAGTCTGTTGCTTCAAAAGTGTAATCACTGTAGGGACATGAAAGCGTTATTCAAATCTAGAGTAAAGCTTGGGTTGATGCTAGTAGAATCTTTCACAGGAGCTTTTTTAAAATTCTTGGAATTTTACAAACATTTGTCCTCTTGATGAATTAAAATTTTTTGATAGGGCGGAGTGTAGAGCAAAAACAACATTATATGTTCTGTCCCAGTCTAAGACTGAGCGGGCAGAGTGAAACATGCCAAATCCGACCAAAAAGTATTGAGCCTTCCTTTCGAGACCTTATGAAGTCACTTTGGATGCTTCCATATGGATTTGTCCCGGATGTGACGAAGAAATGAATATTTTGCCACATCAGCAGATCGCTTGCCAAACAAGGTTTTCTGGTTAGTCGGCTAAGGCTCGGTGCCTCCCATACTTTGTACCTAACGTTTCATTGTTGTCGTTAAAAAGAAATTGAATTCTGAATTGAAATGTTGAATTGACGTTTAAATCGGTGCTCTTTGAACTTTTTGATTAGATAGAATACAGTGCACTGTGCGGTTCGGAGCTGCTACCGATCTATTCTTACCTAGGATGGCCATACGTCCTGATTTCCCAGGACATGGCCTGGTTTTTCACTGACTGTCCTGGTTTCCTGGGAAGTCGAGGAAAAAGCTTGATTTGTCCTGGTTTTTCTTCTGTAAGCCTGATCACGGGTGTTCAATAAAAAATTAGAATTTTTTCAGTCATGTAGTTAAAAAACAAAAAAACACAAGAAATCAACGAATTTAGTATTTTTTAATTAAAACATAATGTTCATTCTTCATAAAAACCTCAATAAATATTGGAGAAGGGGCTCTGGTCAGCCGTACGACGCAACTTAGTTGCGATGCTCTCACAAGAGCGCTGGACTGACGTCCATCTTCCGGATGCAATTCCGGACCCTGGCGGTTAACTGCTTCGTATCCTTATTTCGCCAATTATTTTTGTACACTAAAGCACTGAGGGAGCCGAAAAAAATCCCCAATGGGACGGCACTGGGGCAAGTTGGTCGGGTTCCTTTCTTTCGGCACGTACGCTATCTTTTCTTCTCAAGATACTCCAGCGTTTTTTTGGCGTAATGGGTAGACGCCTTGTCCGGCCAGAAGACGTACTTCCTATCCGCATGATGCTCTTTTAAGAAAGGCTTTGAAATCTGTCTGCCCGATATGGCGATGTACAGCATAACTTTTTCTTCAAACTTATACTTAAACTTGTATTTTACTACGGGAGGGTGAGGCCGACTTGTCGCTGGAATAGTAACAGTTACTAAGTTAGTTAATTTCCAGGAATGTGGGTCTTCGAGAGCGAAACATAACTTTCGTCGTCCAACACGAACGACGTCCCGCGGTAGTTCTTCGTAATCCACCGGCACTATCTGTTCGTCCGTGTACTCGGGGGACCGAGTCTTCTTCTGACAGTTGATGTCCTCCATTTTGAGGGTTCAGTGAATCAAGGGATGGGAGAAGTGATATTTTCGGCCGGCGTTACGCAAACTCGTTCCAACCTTGTTGTAGAACAGTTTTTTCAACTCTTCCTTTTTCTTCTTCGTCATCATCTTCACCTGAAAGCCGCTAACGGGCTTCCGCTCCACGCTCAGGTATGCCAGGATCCGGTAAACTGTATTCACGGGAACGTTTTAGTCTCGAAAGTGGTCTACCGTAAACTTTTTCCACGATGACCATACGTTTCGTAAAACCGAACAACACGCTCGCGGAGTGCTTGCTGTTTCGACGCCATCTTCGATTGAACTGACAGCACCCGAGCGAAAAGAAACATGTCACTCATTTCTAGGGAGTCCAGAGAGCTATTCTTTTGGAGAGTGAAAAAATTACGCTCTTTACTTTATGTACAGAATGGCATTGAAATCATTCTCATTTATTTAACACCCGTTATATTTCTAGTTATTGAGTTTTCGCTTTATTCACTCTGCTCCAGAGTACGACAAACAAAACTTAATAGACTCGAATCTCCCAATTGTATCATCCGATGCCTTTTTTAATCTCTCGATAGTACCTCGTTATTTCTTTGTCAAACTTACTTTTTTACATGGAAATTGAAAAGAGAAAGAGGCGTTCGTATGTACTTAGCATATGAATGAGCTGTAGTCTTTTTGCAAGAAAATTTGGCAACCGAGCAAATCGAACCGATTTCAGTTGTGGACCAAACTCTGGCCGCTATCAATGTCGATGAAACAATGATTACCAGAGTTTCTTTTTGGCTTAAATCGTCTTTCAATCTGGGATCCGAAAAATTTCCTTTGATACATCTGAGAAGGCACATCGAAGTTTTGGTGACTCTGCTTCTTCTAGAGTTCTCTTGCTAGTGGCAGTTGTTCGTTTTACCGGAAATCCACTTCATAAAAAGGAAAATGGCAAAACATCAATAACTATCGTGGAATAACTTCATTGAGCGCTCTCTCGAGCTGGTGATTGTGGAATTCCTTAAGGATCAAAACTAGTTCCTAATTATTCTACTTTTCCATCTCAATCGGATCGGAAGCTAAAATCGCTCTGCTTGTTAACAGTGCAGTGAATCAAACGAACGTTTCTACGTAAGTCTGCTGTATACATGTACCGCGCTAGTAAAGCAATCGAAAACCAACAGTTGTCCCAAGCCAGTGTGAACAATAAAGAACCGTTACTTTCATCGATCTAAACGATTTAAAAATGGTTGAAACTCAGCAGCAAAATTTGAAAAATCATCGGTACAATACAGTGGTCGCTCTTGTGTTCGCGAGGTGGAACAATTAATAAAGGTTCATACTCGTAATGCGGTACTAATAGCATTTAAAACTTTGACCATGGCAAAAAGTTTGGCTATGGGAAACAACATGCAACACGTCGTTGCGCATGACAATGTTAGAATCAAGATATTCGTTTAGATTGACGATGATAAGGCTGATGCGCGTCTGCACGATCTATCCTCGCGTACTACCAATAAATTCACTACAACCATCATGTCAGAGTACGTATCCAATGCGGGTTACGAAACCTATTCCTTCATACTTGAACATTCAATATGAAATTGAAGGCGTAAGCAAAACTCAAAGCACGCTGTGCACATATGAAGGACAGATCCCTAAGTGCCAAACCATGTGCGAAAAGCTCTAATGAACAACATCATCTGCGAGCAAACCCAACAAAATCAACTAAATCACCAACAACCGGAGTTGCAGCTCAGCCACCAACGAATGCTGGAACAACAGAATCTACACACAGCGTGTTGGATCATTGTGATGCGCCTGCTACTTACCAATCAACTGTCAGCGTTCGTCCCACAAACAACTCAAACCAGGTAATCGTGAAACTCCATACGACATCAAGAGGGCAGCATGGACGAAAACGATAAAACGAGTGAAAGCGGACTTACATGAACAGCGACTAACAAAGTCAAGTATACTATATAACAGGGAGTATGGAAAATCGCGCTCAAACTGATACTACCAACACCAACCTATCCACCGGTTTTGATATAGTAATTTGATAACATGGAGAAATTTGAAATCAGTAGGCTTTGCAACTGATTCGATCCCAGCTCTCAGATCGAAAGAAAATGGTTGTGATTGGAGATTGCCAGATATAGCGTAGGGAAGCTACTTGGGACCGTTGATGTTTCTGCTTTACTTCAATGGCGTGTATTTAATGTTGAAAACTGTTAGCCGATTCCTGCACAGACGATCTCATAATATTTCGTCTCATTTGCTCAATTCAGGATTTCCAATTTCTCCGACAACAGCATGAAACTTTCGCTGGTGGTGGTGTAGCAAGAACTGCGTGTGTGTGTTCCTCCCAGACCAACAGAACTTTTTTACTGCCGAAGCTCTGTCTGCCAGACCCAAGAGCTTTGTAACTGCCGAAAACCTGTGGAGAACGCACAGTCGATTGAGCGGTAACGGGGGGAGGCAGTTCCCTTTCGACTGTCCTGGTTTTTTACTCGCGTCATATGGTCAACCTATTCTTACCCACACACTAGAAAGTTATGAACAATTGAGAGCGACTATTTTTTCGAAATATATTCTTTAGAATGATTTTATATTCATCCTAAGTTTGGGGCCCCAAAATCCCGGGGCCCTTGGCCCTGGCCCAGTGAGCCCATGCGTAATGGTGGTAATGTAAACATGTTCAGGGAACAACATCAGTAATCCAACGAAACATTCGAATGTAACGCCATGTATACATTCGGGGGCGAACTAGTTTTTTGGAAATACAAATTGTTTCATGAATATGAGATTTATTATTCATAATTTCAGAAACTTGTGCACGTTTTTCATAAATTGTGATCTTTTTGCATGAATTTAGAAACGGATTTTTTCCATGATCATTTGAGAAATTTTAAAATTATTGCTAGTTTTTGCTATTAATCAAAGTTGATCACACAGTACTAACTGGCGTTCAGCTTTCCCCGTTTTTCATAAACAATAAATAATTTTGTCCCTTTTGAACTTCAATTGTTAAATTTTCCACACCACCGTATCCAGCTCAGCCAGCACAACGATAATGTCATCTGACAGTGACAACGACCGTCCATCGACGGTACAATTTTAATATCTGTTGCGAATTCTCAGAAGTTCCCTTCTTCGCTGCTGCTCTAAATCGATTGACATCTCCTCCGCCGTGCGCTTGCTGTGACTTGACAGACAGACAGAAGCTTACTGCCTGGTGGTTAGGGTTCGTCGCGGTTGCGGTAATTACCGCAACCGCGCGGTATTTACCGCACCCGCACCGCAAAAACTGCGGTGCGGTGAGACACTTTACCTCGCGGATGCGGTGCGGGAAATGAGCTTTTACCGCGCGGTATTACCGCAACCGCACTTAAAAACATAATTGATAAAGTCTGCAGTGAATTAAAACTTTGACTTTAACCATTTAAGAACGACGCAACTTATTACCTTACAATTGGGAAAATAGTAAACATTTAATTGCTCTAATTTCCATGGACTTGACAATGATTTGAAAAGAAATCCGAATATAATCTTTATTCGACCTATCGTTAGTTGATTTTTTACATTTTGTTACATTCTAATATGATACAACAATCTGTTACTAAGAAATAAAATCTATAAGCTGTGTCCAATATAATTTGGCATCATTATTTTTACGACATATTTAGAACACTTTGAAAAATTTACAAGCGAACCTTTTCAAATATATAAAATGCACAATCCAATCATTGAAAAACAATTGAATTGTACTGTCAAATACAATTTAAAAATGTACCATTTCTCCCGATTCCTCTTGGCAATCGTGGAATTGTGAATCGTTTACGATGACATTTTCTCAACTGTGAATTTTAATTAATTTGGAGAACTTAAACTTAAAAAAAGTCTTAAGACTTAAAAACAACCCAAAGAATGTAATTATCATCATCAAACCAAACGAATTTGGAGGAATCGGCAGTAAGGGAGACAATTGTTTGAAAAGTGTCCAAAATAAGGAGGGGTCCAAATTAGGCTGATAACCTTATCATTCGTTCTTCAAACATCGTATTTCTATCTCTTTTGGTTTCTGTGTAAATTCGCAATGAATTTTTCTGCAGTCCGTTTTTAAGACTCCTACATAACTTTTTTTTCGCATACGTGCATTGTTCGTCCAACTGGGAATATTTTCTACCAAATTAACAACTAATATTTTTCAGTTAGAAGTATTTTGTAACTTTTTGAAATTAAAGCTTTCGAAGTTAGTGTCCGGTATTTCGATTATTTTGTGTTTCTCAAAGCCTACCTTCATATTGTGACAACTGTCAAAGTTAGCCCAGATGCTAAGTTTTGCAAAGTTTGGACAATTTTTGACCCCTAGCAACATTAATTGAAGCTTTTGCCATTGGCATTATGGAAAAATATTAGAAAAAAATACATTAAAAAGGTAGAACTTTCGAACCAGCTATTATAAAATTACAACTAATTCAATTTTAAGGGAGCAATCTTTGTATTTGAATAAGAATACATCCATTTCTTGAAAAATACGAAGCAAGTGTTTTGAGGTATTTTGTTCCTAAAATCCCATATTTGTAATAACATTTCTGCTGTATGCTGTAAATCATACACCTTTTGCAGTTTTTCAAATGTCGTTCAACAACTCTGTACCAGTTGAGATGGGATGGATTCCTGTTATGTTATATGTAGAATGATTTCTGATAATTAAATTAAAAGTTTTCCTATTAATTGCTTCGGAAGAACGTTTTTGTATGTATAATGATGAAATACAGCGCTACATTTCATAGGACTTCAATGCTATGCTAATATTTATCTTGTTTCGAAAGTATTTATTTCAAAATGTACGGCATTTTATTAATAAAACTTGCAAAGTTGACATTTTTTAATAAATGTTACATTCTGAGGAGTCCGTCAAAGTTAATGATCGTGTAAATAAGAATAATATTTTATTACATATTTATACAAAAAATTAATAATTTTTCAACACACTTTTCAAAAATACAGAATTTTACCGCATTTACCGCATTTACCGCATTACCGCGCGGTGCGGTGCGGTAAATGCAGTGCGGTTGCGGTAAGCGGTGCGGTTTTATCATTTTTTTGCGGTTGCGGTGCGGACTATCCATTTACCGCCCACATCCGCACCGCGACGAACCCTACTGGTGGTGCACCTTGCTTTGCCATAGGCGATGGGTCTCCTCTGCTACGGAAGAGGGGGGGGGGGGGGGGGGCAACGAAACCGAAAGTAACAAGTGGAATTTTATCTGTGTCATTTGATACTTGTCTCCGCATAGTCAGTTCGAGGCAGCAGCGAGCAGGCAGGCAGAACACAAAGCATTCAGAAGTTGGCTCGGAATCGAATCGACGCGACGGGAAGAGGAACAATCGTTTATCTCGTAATCGGGTTTTCGGCTTGGAACGAGCGACACCAGCGTGTCGTTTGATATTGTCAAGTGACTGATGTCTTTTTGACTACTTAATCCCTTTTGCCGGATCGCACACGGCTCTTGTCACATTTGGACGGAACACGGATAGGATTACGTTCGGAGCGTCTTGCCGCGAGTGAGCGGTTGTGCAGTGACCGAAGAAGTGCAAGAATATCTTAAGTGGCTCCTGCCGAAGGGTGACTCAATCTACGAGAGTCGGTTCAAGTCGAATCAATGAAATATGGCATCGGTGAACCCCCTGGTTGGCATTCAGTGACAGATTCCTTCGCACTCGGACGGGAGGACAAATTTTAACCCACTCGTAAAATAACACAAAAAATCATATTTTCCCTCCATGCAAAGAGGCATATGTCGAAGGTACCACCAGAAAACAAAAGATAAACAAAAGTATTAATAACTTCATCATCTGTTTTCGATATTTTCAACCGCGCGTGACGGACCAAAGCTGCCTGCCTGTGTCGTTCCGCGGCGGCGGCGGCGGCGACCGTTGATTGTGGCCACAGTCAAGTGAAGTGAGAGAGAGAAAAAAAAGTTGTGATCTTGAAGCCCTCGGTCGTCGGTCCGGATCGGATGTTTACACGAGACATATGGCGCATTTAATCCGGCTTTGTCCCCACGACTCGTATCGCTGCAGCTTCATGCATACTATATGAACGGGATTTCGGTTTGGTTCGTCGATGCACAAATGCACCACCAGGACAACCAGGGGCCAGACCTGACGATGTTGTTTAATGGCTGACAATAAAAATAAATCGTAATAATCATAATATCGATGCCGCGGTGTCGAAAGTCTTGTCGGATCGCGAGATCGGGAGTAAGCGCTTCTGGGGACTGTTGGCAAGGCCGTAGGAACGGATTGGGCGATGAATTAATCCAATTTCTGATATGTTTATGATGCTTTTCTTTTTTCCAGTGCATTTTCGTCGTAAATCCGGTGGTTTGAGTGATCTTCTGGTTGTTTGGTAGATATATTTATACGTACTAATATTTGAAAGCGGGGACTGGGATGTTTTCATCGTGTCTATGATTCAACGTCGAAAATTGTTTACTTAACAGTGGGTTTGTCAAATCCTATTGTTTTGATTAGGTGACGACGGTTAGATTTGATGTGACTTGTTTATGACATTTCTCGAATGCCCATAAGCTATGTACATGTTGAATCAGTTTTGACGAGTATTTAATATATTTCTCAGAATAACACATACATTGAATACCTAAACTTGCCCAGATAACAAACGTTCAGGATCGTATTCTAAATGTGTGCAAATACCTCCAACTGTCATTTCAAATTGATCGAGTGACTGAAACTTCCTAGAATCTACATTTATTTTATTCTTTAACAGTGGGATTAAAATTGACACCTGTTGGAATCATGACGGTAGTAAACGTTGTGGTGATAGCAAATCATGTTTCCGGTTGCCATTAAAATGAACAATGTTCGATTTGTGTAAATGTTCCTTGTGGGTGATTGCTTGTTACTCTCCAGAGGCAATGCAAACATTCGAATCAGATGGAGTGCAAGCATTCCGCAAGAAAAAAAAAATCTGCTGCGACCATTTTTCATCGGCCTAATTTGAAGATGTAGGTAGGAAAAGTAAAGGGTAAATAGGCTAATAATGCGAACGGAATAGGGGTTTATAGTATAAGGTATATTATACTATTTCTATTTTTAAGCAAATCTCTAGGAAAGTAGTTTGTTTTTAAAGATATTGTCAATCCGGCGCTAGCTTAACACTGTCACTAAGTTAGATTCGGATTCTGATAAGAGGAACTCGAAAGACATCTCTATAACTAATTATATCTTTGCTTGTTGAATCCGTGGTCCACTAGAAAGCTGATAAGAATCTATCGACTTTATTCGAACAAAAATAACCCAGAGGCCGTGGGGCATCCGGTGGGTTGAAATATCTCAACCAAGAATTGATCCACCTGTTCCCAAGTCGTAAGAGGCGACTTGAACCAGAAGTCCTCAATTCAAGGTATTTCTCTGTGCCGAGGACTGAATGGCTGGTAGGACTAGAATATGCTAGTCGCGCACGGAGTGTCGTTGGTCTACACTTGCTGTGTTACGTGTATCTCCAACGAAGTAGAAGTTTGTTTCTTCCCAAATCGTAGGATAATGGTCATATCTCTAATACCCGTTTTGGTGTTCGCTATAAGCCAACGTGTTTGCTATCTTCTAGTTGCTGTACGATAAGTGATGAAATGTGTAGTGCTGTGATCGAGTATGGAAGCACAATTTGATCTTCAGTACTTACGCACAGTAACTATGAGTCTATCCGACTTGTACAGGAACGGAAAGCTTCCATTGCTTTGATTATAGAACCGTATTACCATAAAGGATGCTCTAAGTTGGAAGACTACTTAACCCCGTCTTCATAGCTTTCAAAAAAATGGCTCGACAAATCCACGCCAATGCCTCGTGCATGAATACTTGTGAATATTGATGCATTTCTCATATGCAACCCCCAATTGCAATAATGCCGTGCAGTTACAAATCAAATGATATAAGATTCCCGTAATCGGATTCCCAAAGATCACAGGAATAATATTCAGCACGCTGAATAGGAACCTAGTGATAATTGAGTTTGAAATTTCCATTCACTGCTCTGACTAGAAAACTGAAATTTTTCTTGGAAAAATGCAACAAATTCTTTGATCTTTGATCTTTCGGGCTCACATCCGACTGAAAAGTTTTTGTTTGAACGGCAGTTTGCAAGCTATGCCAATGCTGTTTTATCAAACCTATCAAAGGTGGTATAACTGGTTCTGGACCAGTTAGTTGCAGCATACGCGTCCAAATATCGTGAAGATTTCGGTTTGGAATACGGTACAATATTTACCAAGCGAATGAGATTGGTCTAATATCATTTCACGACAATAGACAGCAGCACTGGCTTGGTTCTACAACGAAGATCCGTCAGCGTCTCATTTCGAAAGTAACTTATTTAGTCTAATAGTCTCATTGGAACTTGGGACATTTGTGCAGAGGCTTTTCCAAACTTTTCAAAAATATTTCTAGTTCTAGTTAACATCTGGATTATTTTAAGGTGAAGAATAGAGTTGGGTCAACTAGGTCGGATTTTTTTTGCGATCTCGCCCAATAGCGTTTTTGCACTGATTATGACAAATAAACACTCGTTAGAAAGGCTATACATCTTGCAACAATTTCGTAATATTGATTTTACGCCTGGTTGAATATTTTTTTTTAAATCCAATAAGGCGAGGGTACTTTATCGATGGTTTTAAAATCTGGGTGTATGATAGGTCACTATATTCGAGGATAAATAAAACAATTTACACACCTAGAAAATCAGCGGCCCAACTTTTATTTGAAGTATGAATATGAATACTGTAGGTTGTTTAAAAATTATTAACATAAATAGTAAATGGAATCCATTGACGCCACTCAGGTAAGAAAATGAGGAAGTGGCAAATGACATGAGAAAGCATGAAACCGCGGAAGCAAATATTGAAGAACGTGTTTTTTCAGCAGCTGCGTCTGGCTTTGTACTTGCGAATAACTTCTTCGGTGTCCTTGTCGTCGCCGGAGTGTAGAACGGGAGTTGTGCATTCCGGCGTGATTTTTGATTAATTAATGTTCTTGTAACATTTATGATGTCACAAATTGAAAAAGCTTTTAAAGAAAGGTTCCATTTTTGGCACGGTTTCAGTTTTGAAAGCTGAAAAAAATATTGTTACCAAGAACGGAATCCTACTGTAGTGATCAACAGCGCTCCCAAAACGGCCCCTATCGTACCCTTAGCGTATGTTTTATGTTGATGTTTGTATTTTTTTCAAAGCAAAAAATTCGTGTTTAGCATTAATTTTTGCCTAAGAAAAATTGTCATTTTTATACATTGATTAAATGTACTGTACTGAGGACGAAAGACAATACTTTTCGTAGAAGAACACGCGAAAAAATAAACGACACCGTAACTAATACAGCTGATCCACGGTAACAAAATAGAAATGATAGTCGTCAACAATGTTTTCTACACCCAAAACGGCGCGCTCAGATTTTCTGTTTTTGGGATCACAATCTCATTCCCAAAAGCAATCCTTTTGAACATTGAGCTGTTCGCGCACAATTCGAGATGAGCGCAACGCTCACGAAAAAAAAACGATGACACACACCCACACACAAGGAAACTTTGTTAGTATTTTGTTTCGTATCTTTCTTCTACACCTTACATTCCACCCACCCAACCACCACAAGCAATCTCATCACAATTGCTGCTTGCTGCATTGCATTTTGTTTTGTTTCATTATTTTCTCTGCTGCTATAAATAGCTCGTGACCTGAAACTTCTAGAAAATAAATATCAGATTCTAGATTAGAACCGACAAACTTCTATTCGATGAGTTTGAGAGCGAAAAAAAAACAGAATTAAATTCGCTCTCAAAGATTCGTTTTGGGTGTAGTGTCGCAAAAAGCAACGCGGTACTAGATTCATCGCAACGGCATGCTCTCAACTAACACTGAGTGCCGTAACTCTCCAGTTGTGGTGTGCAAAGCAGTACACAGCGCACTGCATAATTTAAATATATCTGTCGGCTACTGCTATCGTCTCCGCTCCGACGTTCGACCGGAGAATGAGCTCTCTCGAGCAACGCTGAAAGTTATATATCCGAGGATGGCGTCATCGGCAAAATCAATACAGCCAATCAGAGCCATGGAAAGGAGACATCACAAGCGCTTGGCCGCTGGATGCTTAGACCTGTCGTCGTCCCCACCCCCAGCGGTAGCAGAGATCAAATGAAGCACTCCTCACAGCGCATTGTCAACATGTCTGACTGCTACTGCTGTTCTTTACGGCCCGACGTTTGACGATAGAATTAACTCGCTCGAGGAATGATAGTCTTTAAATAGTTGAGGATGACGTCATTCATAGAAACGTAAACTGCTGGGTGCTCAAATCTGTCGTACGAGACGCGTTAGGCACGATGTTGCTTGTCTGACAAAAGAGCAACAACTGATTCAAACAGGCACGCGGCACATTATAACTTTTCGTGTTCGTTTGAGTCACTAAGCTGTTCCCTATTGACGGCGCTGCCAGGAATAGATTGACTGATGTATGGGAGTTTTCACGTTTTCCGGGATCTATTAATTTTTGCTTGTGCTTTAATAGTGTGCTATTTAAATACAAAAACACTATAGCAATAAAACATAATTTCAGTTAATTCCGAATTGTTTGGTGATAACCAGACGAAAATCCGTTCATAAATGCTGACGCAAAAACGTGACATCGTTTGATTTTAGATTTTAGAAAGACACCCCGCCCCAGATAGTGCAGTAAGACATTTTCAATGTCTAAAACTCATGGAAAATTATGCTAACTATACTGCACGTGTCAAAAGGCTGCATCCGATACCTCCAAATTAACAGCCAATAGCATTAGCAAGGAAGCTAATGACGAATTTCGCGCTAAATCGCATTTGGAGTTGGCAGCACCCTTTCAGATTTTAATGAAACTTTCTGTACGTGAGAACTTTGTCACAAAAAGCCACTTTGCATACTTCTTTTTTTTTCAAAAATGATCTAGATTGTCTTTTGAAAAGGGCCAAATTTTTTTACCAAATTTTTTCATATGGCTGTAGTCCAAAAATGACAAAAAAATGTTGTAGGAATGATTTTCACAAAATTAGTGAAATTTTTGAATAAAAATATTGAACAAATTATTCATCGACTCCTACACTGAAAAAATTGGTTTTTAAAATTTAAAGTCGATTTACAAAAAAAAAATCTTTGATTTGGACGAAATTTTGTTCCAAGATAGGTAATTATGTTCTCTATCTTCCGTCAAGTTGGGAACTTTAAAGGAAAAAAAACCTGTTACAAACCACCTAGTGGTGCAATTGTGCATTTCTCATTTGTCCAAACTACGATTCCATGGCTAGTTATGTTCAATACAACGGTGGAAATGAATATTACATATTTAGTACGATTTGGACATACATACCATGGATCGGCAGCCACGATCTTGAGATGCTATGTGTCGACACTGAAACATCGCTTGAAACCAGCAGCGGATCAAGGAAGAGGATCCGGGGGGTCCGGACCATGCCGAAAATTTTCAACTTGTTAAGAAATTTTAAACTAGTTTCAATTTTAAAGTAGCAACCCCTCACTGGATACTCCTACCTACGCCTAAATAAGTCAAAAAAAATAGCCACTCTTCCGGACCGGGATTAGGTTGACGGTTTTTAGAGTGATTGCATAACCTTTCTATATGATAAAGGCAAAAAGGTGTCAAAAAAAAGTCAATTTTAGCCAAAAAATTTGTTTCCGAGATTTCATCAAATCTCAACGTTTCATGCATTTTAAGTCATTTGGCATCAAAAATGCAAATTCGATTTTCAAATTTTCCTTACTCCTCCCTTTGAGAATTTTTCATTTTAGTTTATATGGGAATTTGCTGCGTGGACGCACTCTTCAACCCGTAACTCTGGAACCGGAAGTCCAATCAATAAAAAATTCAATAGCAGCTGATGGGAAGGTTGTACCTTTCATTTGAGACTAAGTTTGTGCAAATCGATCCAGCCATCTCTGAGAAACAGAGGTGACCAATGAAACTCATAATCATCTCAGAATCCAATTTCCCAGCTGTTAGTTGCCTGATACATGTAATAAGTATCAGTAACGAATTTGGTTTATATTCATAACAAACTGAAATGAGGGCAATGATGAGCCATTTAACATCATCGATATATGCGAGATTTAACTAAATACCACATGGCTGTGTACGAAGAAGTATCTTGTCTTTTAAGAAACGCTCCGATATAGAATGCAAAAGAGCGCTACGCCACCGACAACGACTAATTTCTACGTTTCCTGGTACACTGAAGAGTGAGAGTCTGACCATCCCATTGTGGGAACATCTTCTAATGTGCCTATAAACTTCCGAAAAAGGAAAATCAGGGGTGGCATTACGCATCTCGATTCGATCAAAATTCTATCGACTCGACCTTGTTTCGCATTATGTATTTCGAACCGAGCTCGAAAGTAAATTTTCGTTCGAGTTCGCTCGAAGAAGTACTAGATTATCGAGAAGTGTTGGCATTATGGAACCATAACAATCGAACTCGAAAGCGACTCGAGTCGAACGTATTTGCTCGATAGTTTTATTGCTGTCGACTGTCGTTCGAGATTATGATTTGTGTTTTTATTTCGAAATATATAGAGGATATAAAATTACCAAAAGGTGTAAAAAGCTCCCACGTACTTTGAGTTTCTTTATGTGATATCTATTTTCACCATGAAGAACATACTTTTTTGGAAAAAAGTAATACTAAATATTGATAATAAATTATCTTACATCAAGTAATAATAAAAAGTGTTGGAACAAAGTGAAGACACCTAATCTAATCGCTATTTAATAGATGTGTAGAATCACAATCATTCTTGATTTCAAAGTGGTGATTTAAACAATTTTATATTCTAATTGATGCATTTGTTCCCGACTATACCTCAATTGTTTTCAATATTACAATATAGCCTTGAGTTCAATGCCATAATGTACGTTTTATACACCAACAGAATTAGGTGTTATATCGTCATTTGTATTAAATGCATGAAAATACAGAATATTATCTTATATAGCAAAGAAATTTGAATCAAATTGAATTACTAACATATTTGAATGCATCAACCGATTGAAAATAAGTTCACGAACAACCCCGCAAACACGAAAACGCATTTTTGTCTTGACTATTTCAACTAAAAATGGTTATTTTAACGAACTAGCTTTTAAATTTTTGCGTCATCAATAGCTGAAAAAAATTGTTACTTTTGGAAGCTATCAGTTTACTGAAAAAAACCCTGAAAACCACAATTTCAATGCAACGCTCGCTATGATTATTTTCCAAAAGATTTTAGAAAAAACGGTTTCGAAGTTGTGTTGTTTTAAAAATTATTTAGATATTAAATATGGTCTTTAATCTAAGAATAATTGCGAATAACTCATTTTGCAGATAATACATTCCATCATGCGACTGAGGTCCGAATAAGACACACTACCAGCTAGGCATTTTGATGTTTCGGTGCATCAACTTAAACAGCGAGATATATTAAAATTTTGTAGTAAGAAGTTCAAGAACACAGTTATATCAAACTAAAATAATGCCCAAGCATTGAAAAAGGTGGTGAGGGAGACTGACGTGAACAAATTATGAACATGCTTGGGTCAATTTATTTACCACTATCACTATTTATATTCTGTGAATTTGACGCTCATCGGAAAAAAACAAAACAAACTGCAATTTTGTGCACACTGAAAAAAATTCTTAGGTGGAATTAAAATTATCATACTATATGAACAAGGTCATTACACGTTTTCTGCAACGAAGCATTTTCGTGCATTGTAAATAGTTCGTTTGGCATCTTGATGAACGAAAAGTTGAGTAGTTTTACATATTTAATGTACGGGTTATTCCATGTCAATTTACAACCACAATTTTAATTCCTACCAAAATTTTTTCTTGCATTCTTAGCAAAAAATAATTGACATCTATTTTTTGTTTTGGCTGAATACGATAGATATTTTCAAGTTATGAGTTTTTGAATTTTATGAATTGGACCATTTTTCAACCACTGATAACTCGGAAACTCTTAGTTGTACGAAAAATGTATTAATAATAAAAAGTGCGTTTTCGTTATTTATGTTATGAATTTTGCAAATGATAGAAACATATCGAAAAAACAAGCTTGGACTAATAAGTTTTTTATTCAATGAAAATATTTATAATTAGATTGAGAACCTTATTACTGTACGAGATATTTCAATTAAAGCTGGCCCATAACATGGCGTTTAATGAAAAATTGCCCTTTTTAACGTTATATTTGTAATTTCTCGAAAAACATTTTGAGATCCACTGCAAAATTTTTACACAATATTTCTAACATGATGTTTATTATTTGAAGAAAAAATAAGCAAAAAATTTGATCCACCTTTTAAAAAAAATCTCAATTTTTCCGGCAAGCTCATGCGAAACTGCAACTTTTTATATTTAATATTTTTTCCGTGCATCAAATACTTTACGAACTATCAGCGATTGGAAAATGTTCAATTTTTCAAACTTCAAAAGTTGAAAGCTTATACCTTGAAGTAAATATTATATTCAGCCATAACAAAAATACCTGTCAAATATTTTTAGCTGAAGAATGCAAGGAAGAAATTTGGAATGAACTAAAATTTTATTTGTAAATCTGACGTTGATTGGCCCGTACGGTGCATAAAAGTTATCATCGATGTCTAAACTATTTTTCGTCAATGAAACGAAATGATTCATTCTTTTATCAATTGTTTTATATAGCATAAATATTTTTGGAAAGGGTAAATTTATTTTTCGTACATAAAAGGAAAAAAATCGTATTTCCGTATTACATCGGATCTTTTTGGATCTATGTTTGACAACATCTATTTTATTTCAAAGAGCTCACCCCTATTGTGCACTAGAAAAAAAATTGCGAAACTTATCCAAATATATTTCGATAACAAGCAACCAAAAACTAAAATTAAAACAATTCCTATATTTTACCAAAGTTGCTTTTATGAAACGTATTCGTAGCAGAATTAAAAATAGTTTTTCTCAGTGTATACTCTTATTTGACAGTTTGCGAACAGGCAGTCGAAATCTAGTACCGCAATCTAACAAGCTCGAACGCTTGGTCGAATGTGATACGTAATGCCGCAAATTAGTCGAAACGACTTCAAAACGTTTCGAATCGAGTCACTCGAATCGAGATGCGGAATGCCACCCCAGTTTTCTCTCCGAAGCTTCCTCTTAAAGGCCTGCGAGTGTCCCTTGAATGGTGCTGTTACAATACCGAAGTAAGTAGTTCCTGGTCTCGCTGAATCTTAGAAATTAGCAGAAATTTCCACAAGTGTCCTTATATTTCAGTCCCTATATTGTTCCCCAGGTTTTACACAATGCATTTGCATTACGATTCAAGGTCAGACGAAACGAGTATCCGACGCGAAGAACCGTGAACAGTCTCTAATCTCGTGGTGGGCAGAGATTGCTTAGAATTATACGCGAAAGAGACTTTCGAACGTCGGATCTCCCGAATTTTTCCCAATATACACGACGCTACAAATGCAAATGAAAAACTTGACGAAAGCTGAAAAACACGATTATTGGCACCGGTCCGTCAACGGATTAACGGACGGATCATCAGAGAAACAATGTTTCGTCTGGTGGCTAGGGCTTACGCTGTGAATTCGATTCTTCCTGTGATTGGAACACACGGAACGTTCGTCATATGATGACAGCTATGCATCGCTTTTATGCTAATTATTATGACAGTAGTGGTGAGTGCTATCATAAAAGAGACTATGCTCCTCACAAAATTGATGGTTTTATATTTACTTATCAACGACCGTGCCCACATCGTTACAGTTACAGGAGGCTCTCTGTTTGATGGAGCATTGAAAGCACTCTTTGTGTTTCCTGGGGAATCTATGAGAGTTTTTGAATACTTTATCTGAAAAATCATAGCAGGTTACCTTAGTTTGAATTTTTTCACAGTGCTCCATTCCGGGTAATGAAAAGGCGGACACTTGGATTAGAATGATAATGAGAAGGAAGAAATTTTAGCATTACAATTTTTTAAATATCTTTTCTCAGAGGACGCTCGAAAATTGGGCGTTTAGGAATCCCAAAGGTATCAACAAACCTTGGTCCAAGAGAATGGATGAGGATCATGATTTAATTCGGGTGATATCTCGGGTCATGTACAATCATTATACATTTTAAGCCCCATTTCCGGCGTATTGAGGTTGTGGAAAGCGGTCTCTGCGCTTGTGGTGGCGGTTATCGCGATATTAAACATATTGTCTGGTCGTGCACTAAGTATTCTAGTACCAGATCTCCGTTAAACGAATCCCTTCGGCCTCGTTTCAGTCCAGTCCGAGATGATATACCAAATTCTTTACTGATACTTTTTGCATGCATCAGGCAACTAGTTGTTGAGAAATTGGGTTCTGAGATGATTTCGACTTTCATTGGTTCAGTTTTCAATAAAAAATACACTGTAAAAAATTTAGTTCGAACAAAGAAAAGTTTTTTTACAAATAACTTTTTTTTCTTAAAAGGACCCAACTTGAATTTTTAACGGTAGGTAGGAAACATAATTACCTATCTTGGAAGAAAATTTCATCCAAATCAAAGATGGGTTTTTGTAAATCGACTTTGAATTTTTAAAATCGATTTTTTTCAGTTTAGAAGTCGATAAAGAATTTTTTCAATATTTTTCTTCAAAAATTTCACTAATTATGTGAAAATCACTACTACAATATTGTTTTGTAGGATTTGTCATTTTTAGACTATATCCATTTAAAAATAAAACTGGTAAAAATAAGTTTGATCCTTTTCAAAAGAAGGAATAGATTATTTTTGGAAAAACAAAGTATGTAAAGTGGCTTTTTGTAACTTTGTCCTCATGTACAGAAAGTTTCATTAAAATCGGAGAGGGTGCAGCCAACATTTGTTAGTGTTTGCGCGAAATTCGTCTAATACCAACCACGGTAGGATCACACTTGTGGCTCGTATGTGTAAAAGTATGAAACCGATCACAAACACAACAATAGCATTAACAATGGCGGCATGCACCTATACGACAACGATAGAGAGATGTGAATGACTCCCACCTTACAGTTGGAAATAGGAAATAAATGTTTCCGCGAAAAAAGGTCTCAGCGCCCATTAGCAAGATGCCCGACGGGATCTGACGGACGCGCACTAATATTCATTTCTTATAGATTGCATTTGTTACGCATTATCAATATGAAAGAGAACCACTGCTCCGTTAAGCACACGCATTAAACCGCGCCAAATAAATGAAATAAATAAAATCCTCTTCAGTCTACCATGTTTCCAAACCGGCTTCATCGATGGCCGGTCGACAACGGACCAGATCTTCACCGTACGGCAAATCCTCCAGAAAGGCCGTGAGTACCAGGTCCCAACGCATTACCTGTTCATCGACTTCAAGGCGGCATACAACAGTATCGACCGCGTAGAGCTATGGAAAATCATGGACGAAAACAGCTTTCCCGTGAAGCTGACTCGACTGATCAAAGCAACGATGGACGGTGTACAAAACAGCGTAAGGATTTCGGGTGAACTTTCTAGTCCATTCGAATCTCGACGGGGACTGAGACAAGGTGATGGACTCTTGGTGTATACTATTCAAAATTGCTCTGGAAGATGTGATGCGACGAGCCGGACTCAACAGCCGGGCACGATCTTCACGAAATCCGGCCAATTTGTATGCTTCGCGGACGACATGGACCTTATCGCCCGAACACTTGGAACGGTGGCAGACCTGTACACCTGCCTGAAACGCGAAGCAGCGAAGGTCGGACTGGTGGTAAATGCGTCCAAAACAAAGTATATGCTGGTAGGCGAAACCGAAAACGACAGGATTCGGCTAGGAAACAGCGTTACGATCGACGGGGATACCTTCGAGGTAGTGGAGGATTTAGTCTACCTAGGATCCTTATTAACGGCTGACAATAACGTGAGCCGTGAAATCCGAAGACGCATCATCAGTGGAAGTCGGGCCTACTATGGGCTTCAGAAGAAACAGCGGTCAAGGAAGATTCACCCCCGCACCAAATGCACCATGTACAAAACGCTTATAAGACCGGTGGTCCTCTACGGGCACGAGACTTGGACCATGTTCGAGGAGGACCTGGAAGCGCTAGGAGTTTTCGAGCGACGGGTGCTGAGGACAATCTTAGGCGATGTGCAGGAGAACGGTGTAAGGTGGCGAAGGATGAACCACGAGCTCGCTGCACTCTATGGCAAACCTAGTATCCAAAATGTGGCCAAAGCTGGAAGGATACGGTGGGCAGGGCATGTTGCAAGAATGCCGGACAACAATCCTGCAATGATGGTGTTCGCTAATGATCCGGTTGGTACAAGAAGGCGAGGAGCACACCAACGAATGCGGCAACGTTAACATCAGTTTCCCTGTACATATAGCCGACGGCATAATGGAGGTACGGTTACACAACCTGGTACCGTGTATCCCTAATAGCGTGATTCGATTTGCAAAGGATATTTTAAAATAAAAGGAGATTTTGTCGCATCGGTTTTAAAAAAATCGATACTATCAAACATAGAATCACAAAGATTGGATGAAAAAAACAATTTGGTGAAAATTGGATTTGAAAAACTTGCATCCTTTGCTAAAGATATTTTTTGTAGAAAGTCGATTTACTTAATTAAATCCTTATTTATTAAATCCATGTTGACATAATTCGAAACGAAAATATTGGATGAAAAAAATTCGCCAATTTTTCTATTTTTGTAGAACCACAAAGGTACGATAATGAGATACCAAAGGGCTCTAAATACAAAAATACAATAATAACGCAGCAGCATCAAGCTAGTAATTCCTCCCAGGAAACACCTACACCATCTCACAGATTTACCAACAGAGCAAAACAAATCACCAACAAACATTCCAATCTGTCGCGGAAAAAACGAAATCGACCTACTTCAAGTATCAAGTCAACTTGTTACTGCTCCAAATTGACTTCAAAATGTGCTCTGCGATAGTTCTTGAATTTCCGCTAGCCGCGTGAAACGGCACTCACTCAAATCGTAACAGTCGAATCCAACAGTAAAGGAAGCCTGTCAGCAAAACCTGTAATCAGAGGTCCCCAACAGCGGCAGCAGCAGCAACAGCAGCAGTCGTGCCCTGGTCGTGCGATCTCCGGTTGTGTTCCATTGGACAGCTGGTGTGCCTAGGGAAGACTCGCTACAATCATCATTTAATTGCAATTGTTGCAGTCAACGGCGGACCGACGACGTCGAGAGTGCAAAAGTTGCATACCGGTTTCCACTGTGCAGGCCGGGGATTGCTCATAAGTAAAAGGCGAGACCTGATTTCCTGACGAAGAAGACAAACAGCGAAAAATCGTGAAAAACAAACCCTCCATCATGTCACCTCTGGTTCACACTTTTGGCGCGCAATCGATTTTGTTGCATTGTATTGTTGTGCCTTCACAGTAGAATTGCATCGTAGTTTCTCGGCCGGGTCGCTGAATTGCCAGGTATTGATCACCAGCGAGGCCATAAATCAATCTATCCGAGAAGTGATGGTTTTCGCGAATTTGCCAACCAGCTTAAGGATTGATTGGTTCGAGAAATGGGCACTACTTGACTAACCCGTTAACGCCTAACTGGCGTCTTGGTCCGGCATTCGAACGGAACATTCACAATCAATCCGTTCGAAGTGAGCAGTTTTACTCCTACCGAGTTTCATTTACGAGCCCTATCAATTCGGCACCAATAATTCTTTCACGACCCTGCCGATAACGATTTTACTCCGGAATCGTGTCGCAGACCACGGCGACCTTTGGCAATAAATCAATATATTTCTATTTCAGTCCGTCTCTGCACACAGGCACTGATCGTTGCCTGGGCACGGCTGCTCGGTCCGATTCGTGGATAGCAATAAAAACAAATCGAAAAAAATCTCCAACGACAATTTCTGTGCAGTCGAAGGTGAGAAAATTAGGGTCTCACGGTTTGTCAGCCTTGATGGTGGTACGGGGTCTCCATTTAACAATCGAACAATCAAAGCCAGACGGATTGGTTGGAATCGAAGCCGAACCGAAGTTGTCCTCGCGAGTTGTTGCATCTTTTTGGAGCGCCATCTATCGCCGAACATTGACAGCTTGACAAATGAGACACTGGCATCCGACGACGACTCGATGCGCTGTGGGAAATGCAGCTTCTCCCATAGGGGCCGAACACTTGCGGATGGACAAAGTGGACGAAAGGAATTCGATTAAGCTAAATGGAGATGTCACGATTTTCGCTCGATGCGCTGCCGGTGGATTCGATGCAGTTCTGCTGTATACTTTTTTTTCCTCCGGTCAGATCAGCCCGCCGCCGTCGCTTCGGTCGGTGCGTGTTTTCTGGGAAATGACTAACTCTCGGTGGTACTGATTTGCGCATTCTTGCTGAACTGGATGCTGTGTACCTCAGTCAGTAGCACACGAGTGGGTAGAATAGGAAGGGAGAATACAATGCGTGCCTGGTTCTTGTTTGCATATTGAAATTGTTTACCCCGAACTGGAGCGGTTTAGATTTTTAATTTTTGAAGAGATTGAAATTTGTTAAATTGCCCCCTTGTGCGAAATGTGATTGTTGTGTTATGTACGCTAAAATGATGATTCACTTGAGATCAATTCGAAACAAATAATATCATACGCACTGATCATAAATATGTCAATCGTCAATGTCTTTCCATTTTCAAACCATTGCAAATTTTAATGGAGAAACGCAATTAAAATTTCGCTGCGTTTGTAGTTTTTTTGCCGCAGTAATGCATCGTTTGCCAGCATATCAAAGCGTGTCCTCATTTTTCCTGTGCACTTAGAGCGAGCGAAGGGATGACATCATTCCTCGGACAATGCATTTGGGTGGCATCTGAATCACTTCCATCACTGAGAGACCAAATACTAAATATACTGTTCCAAAAATGTAAAACCCAAAAATTATTTTTTGTAGTTAATTTTAACCGTTAAATAATTCACACTGACGATTTTTCAACATTATTTATAAGAGCAATCCGAAATCCTTTAAGAAACTTTTGTTTTAACTTTACCAGCTCCATCGAACGGAATTCTAGGTTAGGTTCCAATTTTTAGTTAATTAACATTTTAATCAAATTTTACTTACTTTAAATTACATAGTCTTTCGCTGTAGATATAAGCTACCCAAGTAACCACTAATATTCACTTTATAACAGCTTTTCGATGCTTTTAGGTTCTATACTAGCTTTGCAAATGTCTATAAGTTTTATACAAGCTTTGATAATGCTTATAAGCACCACGAATTTTAAGCATTAAAACAGGTCGTATATGGGTATATGAGGCTATGTTGTCAAGCTTATAAACCTTATAGCTGTAAGCCAGATACGGTAGTCACCGATGCCATTTTAATGCCTGCTATAGTTGATATTTCCATTACTCTAAATAATAAATTCCGAATCAAAGCGAATATGATATGAGACACATTGCAAGCATAGGAAACCTTAACAGCTTCCGAGGTTTGGGCATGTCGTCGTAAACAAATTAAAGGGCACAGAACCTTTAAGCCATACAATGATATGGTACATTGCGATGATTTGTTTCAATTTAGTATACATCTAATGATAGTTTAACCCATTCATGCCCATGTTATTTGTGGACAACAACGTTTTTAAACAGTTATAACTTTTGATTGAGGCAAGATTTGCTCACAAAAACAAGTAAGGCTAATAAATGTGACTATTGTCTTTCATTTGTGTACTAACAGTTACAAGGATTAGCTCTAGAACTGATGTTATTGCAGTTTGTCTGATTGCATTCCATAGGAGCAGTGCTGCCAGGGACAGTTTACGTTGACGACGAAAAATTAATTTTTCATATATCTTCGTTTTGTTGCAATATTATTGAAAACTGACAAAACTGATCAATTTAGAGTGCCTTTGGCTACGTTTTCCACACAAGTTGTCTATTGTAAATATTCTAGGAGAATTGTATTGAGCATTGGAAGGTATAAATTAAGCAGCTTCTAGCACTGCGTGGGAAGCACCTATCTTTATGAAAAATGGCACCCCACCCCACAGGAAAAATAGTTTTAAAATCGTACATGCACTAGTAAAAAGTTGGTCATGAAAGGGTTAAAAAAATATGATCAAAACCTTGCTCTTTCAATTTAAGAACGCCAAATATCAGTTAGAATAGCCAACTCCCAAATGAATCAAACGTCAAGCGCGCTGGAGCAAAGTAACTTCCAAATTTTCTAAAGGCAGAAGTTGGAGCCGGCGCATGCGACAGAAAGACCTTGAAAGAAAGAACGAGAAAAAAAAACTTTTTATTCCCTGTTCTTGTTTCGTTTTTTTTTTCCAACCAGTGGGTTCTGCCCACCACAAATTGTTTTGTCATATCTCCGTGAAAGTCGCGGTGGAAAAAGTAGGAGTAGGCAGTATATCAGCCGAATATTTCGCCAAAAGTCTTTATGCAGCACTAAAGTACGATATTGAACCTATAAGCTCTGCTACCCTTGATCTATAAGCGACTATAGAACCGAATTGATGCCATTTTCACGGCTTAGTGATTACTTGGGTAGCACTATATTTTATACTACAAACTCATTTACAATTACTCCAAATTGAGTGACCAGCCACTCATTTTCATAAAAAGTGCACATAATCAAGAAGTAAGCTCAGGGCCATCTTAACCCATTTGGGGGTCCATGGGCACGACTCTGTGAAGAGGCCTCCAATATATGCATGAATAATAAAAATTGTTATCAGCAAAAATTTTTACAAGTTTCAATCTAATACAAAAGAAGTTTATTGCGAATATAATATTTTATACAGGGTGTTTGGTTCATGGTTAAGAATCTCTCGGAGGGTGATAGACTGCCATATTTGGAGAAAAAAATTGTTCTACACATACCACCAAATCTCAACCGTTACGGAGTTATTGAACTTTTTGTGTAAAAAACTTATTTGTCTTAAAATACCTCTAACTTTAAAAGTATACTTTGTATTTTAAATATTTCAGTTTCATTCGAAGGTGAGAAAATTTCCTATTGAATGGTGTTCTCATATCTTTTAAGTAATTAGTTTTAATTGCCTTTTAGCTGTAAAGTAGTTAAAAGTTAGTGTTTTTGAGGAGGTTTTTGCTAATTTTCTCGAAATAATGAAGTATGATTATAGCAATATCCATTATCCAAAAGTTGGGTTTTAGGACGATTCATAATTTGTTATTGGACGTCATTGTTCTATCTCTTCTCATTTCTTTGTAATTTCATTACTATACTTTTCCTGTAACCGACTTGCAAGTGCTTAAAAGACTCTAATCAAAAAGTATGCTTTATATCGTTATTTACAAGATTTCATTGGAATGCTGAGAAAATGTGCTATCAGTGTATGTACAAATATCTTTTAGTTAAGTGCACTAAATGATTTTTTTCTAACGAAATAACTCAAATTTTGTGTTTTTTGGAGAGTTTTTTAATTATTCTAATTATTAATCAATAAAATTTATCGTTACTATTGTTCATTTGATGTCCCTTAATGTTCTCTATAACTTTTTATTTGACACTTTGTCTAAAGCTCTTTTCATTTTGCTGCTATTTAATAGTTAACACAGCATGAGCTCGCAACAAATGTAGTGGGTTCAAAATCGTTATTTTTCCACATGAAACGATGTGATAAAAACGATTTTGCGTCGAAACCAAAAGAGATAATTGAATGGAGTCAAAGAAAGAACTGTAGAACTTGCTGAAAAGCATTATTTTTATGATAATAATGGTGATGTTTATTATTTACTATTTTAAGAAAATTAAGGAAAATGCTAATAATAGCACTAACTTTAAACTAATTTACTTTTAAAAGAATGTTAAATTCACTTAACTGAAAGGTATTAATGCATTTTTCACTGTAAAATTTTCTTGGCTATCGAATAAAAAGAAAAAAAGTACAATAAGTGCCATAATTTTTCAATTAGAGCTGGTACTAACGAAAATGAGATAAAAATATCCAAGTTGAATAACCCAAAATCATGAAAATAAGAAAAGGTAAGTGTATCATGTCAAAGAACGAATTAAGCAGCTCATCAAGACTAATAATCTGAATTATTAAAATGATGAGGTTAACTATTAGGATTTTCAAGAAATGAACGAAAAATCGTTCAAAATTGTTTAATTTTCAATAAATTACTTTGAAAAGGCTACTTAAACTCATTAGCTGAAACATGTGAGGGCATCACTCAATGCGAAATTTTCTCACCTTTCCAATGGAACTAAAACATTTAAAATACAAAGTATACTTTTAAAGTTAGAGGTATTTTAAGACAAATAAGTTTTTTACACAAAAAGTTCAATAACTCTTTAACGGTTGAGATTTGATGGTATGCGTAGAACAATTTTTTTCTCCAAATATGGCAGTCTATCACCCCCCGAGAGATTCTTAACCATGAACCAAACACCCTGTATACTTCATCACATTGGCTGTTTTCTTAGTTTAGCTACAGCGAATCGATTTATGATTGGTTCAAAGTCAGCGGCTTTCAAAATATCGTTTTCAATTGACATAAGTAACCACCAGTTCGAACGATTTTTCATCGTGCTGCGAAGCTTACTTTTTATTAGCTTCAGTTTTGAAAATCAACGTTCTCCGGTACAGTTAGTAACCATCATGCACGTGAATATCCTGAGCGCGATTTCAATATTGGGGAATACTGATTTCAATTCAATAGTTTCAATCCTTTTGTATAACTTTGGCAAACTCTCCCGTTCTTCAACGCCACAAATAAAGTATTTGTTAATTCTTTGCGGTTCAGATCTTCATGATAAAATTTCACACTTTTTATCTACTTCATCGGGTAGCATTGTTTCAAGGCGGTCTTCTACTTGCGAAACCTGAAATTGAGCACTTTTTTGAAAATAAATCGTATACCATCTACTCAATGGATATAGGAACTTTTTTTATTTTGAAGATAAACTTTTCAATTTTACTTTTGAAGACGGAAAGAAAAACTTCTTGCGACCTTGAAACTTCTTTGATGACATTGATGTTGAAGCTACATGGATCCCGATTAAGTAAAGTTGTGACAAATTGGATAATTTGTAATCAGAAAAGTCCTATTTTATAGAATGGCTACGTTTAGACGAGAGGGATTTCTTTTATTTTAAAATTTGTTAGTTATGTAACGATTGTGAAAATTTCCAAAATTTGCGTTATTTTTTAGCCTATTAGGGTCCATAAAAATGGAACAAATTGACGTTTTGCAAATCCCTCTCGACCAAACATAGCGGTATGTTTTTGAACAATCGGAGAAAAAATTGTAAGATTGATGAAAATCCTTGGTTGAAGATACTGACTGTCAAATAAGTCACACAACCTGCCTGCCTGAATTTGTGCATGTGTTTTGGCGCTAAGGAACAGATTCCACTATTCGGAGACTCATTGATGCTCGAAAGTTTCTAAAGTTCCTTCTACTTCAGCCTGACGCCACTTGCACCAACTGTCCTTGCCGGGTGAACACTTTGAGTGTTATGAATTTTCGTTCGATGATGAGCAGTGTTCGAGGGAAGCCCAGATTGCATTTCGCACATGTTCTACAGAATTTGAGTTTCTCCGAATCGCCAAAAAATGTTAAATGTTTTGTTAAAAAGTGCAGACTCCTTCAAAAAACGTCTCAAAACGTTTGATTTCACCCTTCATATGAACAAGAAGGCGTATATTTGAGAAATTTTACTTTACAATTTGCTATTTTTGCTTCAAGGCGACATATTTTTTTAATAAAACTTGGTATACTTGAATAATTCTTTCATAAGACAATTCCTCCTAAAACTGTCACTGTTGAGAGTGACAAGTTTTATGCTAGACTAAATCACAGCTTGCTGGTTTTGATTATTTTGACAGTGACTTTGTCCAGTATGATAAATGAAAGGTGGTGGTTGTTACTATGTAACGGTGCGGTTGTCAAATTTGAGTAGCGCAATAGATTAAAATAAACACACTGAATACTCGCCATCTCTATAGTGTGTTCACCATTTACTGTCAGTGTCATTCCAATCGAGCACGAGATTTGTCAATAGTCCTCGTTCGATAAAGATTCGCAGAAATTTTCTTCAAATTGCGTACCAAAATCTAGGGACAGATCTCTTGAGATGCATTTTTAAAAATCAACGAAATTTAATATTTACTTTCCATCAAAATAGAAATTCGAAATGCATTTTGCGTTGCGTGTAAGACGTCAAAGCCCTGCCACAAACTAACTCTACTCCAACTAAGTTTCGAACAAAGTAGATCAGCGTAAGACGCTTGTTGAACAAATGTTTCGGCAAAAGAGTGAAAATTGATGCAAAAATGGAAATGAAATGCAAATTGGATTCAAGTTTGTTATGCATTTCTAGAGTGATCTGACCCTAGACCGAAATGCATTTGTATGAGCTTATTGTCTATAGTACTAAAACGCAGATGGACTTCCTTTTTTGTAATATAATGCGAGAAGTGGCTCTTAAAATTGTTGCAACGGCTGTTTTTGTCGGCAAAGTCAATCTTTGTAAACAGTCAAAAAACAAATCATTAAATTGCTGCTTTCAATATCAAAAATTAACATGCCCTTTGAATCAACTACCAGCTTTTGTTTAACTATCAATAATGATATAATTTTCACAAATGATCTAATTACGATATTTACTTATTTTTCAAACGAATGTTATTTCTTTAAATGTGTTTTCTAGCATCAACATAAGTCACTAAATCGTAAATCGTTTTGAAAATGAAACAATTAATGATTAATGAGCTTCTCGTGATTGACAACTGCATCAGTACGCACAAAAAAGCTCTCACCTTTATTTACCATCTTGTTAATAATCCTGGAGGAACGAGAAAAACAAACCAATCCTCCTGTCAGCGGTTTTTTCGAAATTCTTAAGAGTTATTAACCTGCAAAGACGAAATAATCCTGTCTTGGTTCGTCTTCTGATTTGGGTCCAAAGAATTTGAAGGAGAATTCCATTTCCAAATGGTATGTTCGAAGTAACTTATTTGCACTACAGTTACTATATTACATGCAAGTAAACAAAGATTTGAGCTTCTGATGACAATTTTATAACTCTTTAGTAAAGCTCATGCCTTTCATAAGAGTAATTATTTTAAAGAGGTTTTAATATAGACATTCCAAAACCTGAATTCGTGCAATAATCTACGATAAAACTGTCTTATAATTTAATTTCTTGTTGTATGTTAGTTTTATTTCAGTTTTAACAAAGTATATAAAACCGTTTCACAACCACTATACAGGGTGTTTGGTTCATGGTTAAGAATCTCTCGGGTGGTGATAGACTGCCATATTTGGAGAAAAAAATTGTTCTACACATACCATCAAATCTCAACCGTTACAGAGTTATTGAACTTTTAGTGTAAAAAACTTATTTGTCTTAAAATACCTCTAACTTTAAAAGTATACTTTGTATTTTAAATATTTTAGTTCCATTCGAAAGGTGAGAAAATTTCGCATTGAGTGATGCCCTCACATGTTTCAGCTAGTGAGTTTAAGTAGCCTTTTCAAAGTAATTTATTGAAAATTAAACAATTTCAAACGATTTTTCGTTCATTTCTTGAAAATCCTAATAGTTAACCTCATCATTTTAATAAATCAGATTTTTAGTCTTAATGAGCTGCTTAATTTGTTCTTTGACATGATACACTTACCTTTTCTTATTTTCATGATTTTGGGTTATTCAACTTGGATATTTTCATCTCATTTTCACTAGTACCAGCTCTAATTGAAAAATTACAACACTTATTGTACTTTTTTTCTTTTTATTCGAAAGCCAGGAAAATTTTACAGTGAAAAATGCATTAATACTTTTCAGTTAAGTGAATTTAGTATTCTTTTAAAAGTAAATTAGTTTAAAGTTAGTGCTATTATTAGCATTTTCGTTAATTTTCTTAAAATAGTAAATAATAAACATCACTATTATTATCATGGAAATAATGCATCTCAGCAAGTTCTACAGTTCTTTTTTTGACTCCATTCAATTATCTCTTTTGGTTTCGACGCAAAATAGTTTTTATCACATCGTTTCATATGCAAAAAAAAACGATTTCGAACCCACTACATTTGTGGCGAGCTCATGCTGTGTTAACTATTAAATAGCAACAAAATGAAAAGAGATATAGACAAAGTGTCTAATAAAAAGTTATAGAGAACATTAAGGGGCATCAAATGAACAATAGTAACGATAAATTTTGTTGATTAATAATTAGAATAATTAGAAAACTCTCCAAAAAATACAAATTTTGAGTTATTTCGTTAGTAAAAAATCATTTAGTACACTTAACTAAAAGATATTCGTACATACACTGATAGGACATTTTCTCAGCTTTCCAATGAAATCTTGTAAATAACGATATAAAGCATATTTCTTAGATTAGAGTCTTTTAAGCACTTGCAAGTCGGTTACAGGAAAAGTATAGTAATGAAATTACAAAGAAATGAGAAGAGATAGAAATATGAAGTCTAAGAGCAAATTATGAATCGTCCTAAAACCCAACTTTTGAATAATAGATATTGCTATAATCATACTTCATTATTTCGAGAAAATTAGCAAAAACCTCCTCAAAATCACTAACTTTTAACTAATTTACAGTTAAAAGGTAATTAAAACTACTTACTTAAAAGATATGAGAACACCATTCAATAGGAAATTTTTTCACGTTTCGAATGAAACTGAAACATTTAAAATACAAAGTATACTTTTAAAGTTAGAGGTATTTTAAGACAAATAAGTTTTTTACACTAAAAGTTCAATAACTCTGTAACGGTTGAGATTTTATGGTATGTGTAGAACAATTTTTTTCTCCAAATATGGCAGTCTATCACCCCCCGAGAGATTCTTAACCATGAACCAAACACCCTGTATAAACTTGTAACCTAAAGCTTTATCGTGGAAGTCATAATACAGTTTTATAGTGAAATTTAGGAACAAATGAAATGACAGCTGCATAAAACCATGATAAAATCACCGGTTTTAAGGATTCCTTCATAAAACCAGGATAAAACAATGATAAATCCCCGAGGCATTTTAATTGTTACTTGGGTAAGCAAGATATACTTCGTAGATTGCAGACTGATGACTCTCATTTTCAGCCAGACTACTTGAGGAGCATTGTTTGGGAATAACAATTGATCCAGTCCAAGCGAGAGTTTCGCCTGAGAGCCACCATTGCGGGCCACGACCATCTTCACCGTAACTTGGGATGAGAAAGGAAATGTTGATGTGGTACTTACTTAACGGTAGGCCCCGACTCAGTAACACTCCCATAAGTACCACGGATTGGGTAGTGGGTGGGTTGTTAGTCAGGATTCGCTTCAAGCAAGCGATGCGACTGAGAATATATTTTCGTACATGTTTGAATAGTTTATTGACTGTAGGATTCTTAAATCCTCTAGGCGTTTAAACGTAAATCTTCTAGGCTTTTGAACTCTGGACAGCCGGCTGTCGGGATTGTTGTCGACAATGTATAATGGACCGTAAACAATGAGTTTAAAAGTGGTATGGTGGAACATTCATAAATTATGTCACGCAAAGATTACCCAATACTAACTCTCTGTCATATTACCACGTTATTTTTCCCTTTGGTCTAATACGAATCAAATTCTTTTAGTTTTTCCTTCATTTTGTAGTAGCACCACAGACTAACTAACACTCAAAAACAAAGCTTCGCCCACTTTAACGGTCATTTTAAATATATTTGTAGTTGGGACTGTGGCCACATTCGAAATTATGGCGCCACTGACATATGAACAAGCATATGGGGGATAGACCACTAGTGAAAAATTGTTCCCAAACCTGAGAGGTAACCCACCAGTAAACGAGTGTTTGGGACTGTGAATAAAAGGTGGAGCTAGTGTTCTGGGAAAATTGTCGGATCGATGTTTTTTGAGGGAATTCCCTCATAGTGTTATGTCTGTTATTCTGTGGTAGCACTTTTATGCCGCTACTCGCAAAAGTGATCATGTTCTATGGAATGTTCTATATACATGGCGCAATCATGCGTAAAACGGCCGATGGCGTCAAAGCACATGACGTGCTCCCCTCCCATTTATGTCACAATTAGTCATCTCTCTTACTCCTAATAGCGTGGCAGAATTTATAAGTGGTCCTTGTTGGTATAATCACAAGCATATTGAGATACCGTAACTTGAAATTTTCCACCTCGTTCGAGTAAACGTTCCGAAATTACAATGAAGACGCGAAACAGAAAAAATATAAATGCTGCGTTTCCAAAACAATATTAACATCATGCACGAATCAAACACCCCCCGTTTCCAAATAGTACGTACTTATTCTTAGCTAAGTATAGTTGACTGATGAGTTAATGGACTAAAAGTAAAGCATTAAATATGACCATAAAACAATTATTCCTCGTGCTAAAATGAATGCCGCAAATTGGTATACGGCTGTTCGGCCATCTATGGAAGCTGTCCTTCAATGTCAGCTTCTTTCACCGAACAGCCTAGATAAGCCGTGTAGTGTCGGTAGTGGTTGTTTCAACCGGCTAAGAATTACACTACGGACTACCTGTTCCAGTGGTAAAAATCCACCAAACAGGGAACCCCAATTCCATAGTGTTATGCGACCCGTGCTATGGGTGAAATTGTTGAGGGGGTTTAAAATATTCTCAGTGGCGAAGGGAGCCTGGGAAGAATTGGGCGAACTCCACAGTATGCTGCATTGCGCAGCGGAACGTTCACTCTACGCACCCAAGGTTTTTTTTCACCGATGATCCACTTAATTTTGCCGAATTTTTGTTGGCTGGGTGTTTGTTGAGACTCTCGGCTGATGGTAGTTCGGTGAAGATTTGTTGAGTTTCGATTTTCAAATTTCGATGTGTACAGATGAACTTGCCCAGAGGCCGTGTGGTATCCGGCCTAGAATTGAGCCACTGGGTTCCTGCTCCCATGTCGCAGAAGGCGACTGAAAGTAGGAGACCCTAAATCAAGGTGTAGTTCCGTGCCGAGAACTTGATGACTGGAGGGTCTAAAATATGCCAGTCGCGCACGGAGCATTTTGGGTTTTGCCCTTACTGTGTTATGCGAATCTCTGACACGGTGGACCATTATTTTCCTCGCAAATCATAGGAATCAAATGATCGTGTCCCATTTAAACCTGATATGGCTCGCTATATGCGTTAACATCCCAACTCGATTGGTGTCCTCTAGTTGTTGTGCATTTTATGTTGGAAATGAAATGTACAGTTCTCTAATCAACAATGGTTAGAATAGCACAAATCAATCTCCAGCTTAAACGTACAGCAACTATGAATTTATCTCGACTCATGCAGGAAGGTAAAGCTTCCATAGCATTGGTTCAAGAACCGTATTTCCATAAAGGAAACTTCTATTTTGGAAAGTTACTTAATACTGCCTTCATTGCTTACAACAAGACAGGCATGACTAAGCCACGTGAAATGCCTCATGCTTGCATTCTTGCAAATAAGACTATTGACGCGTGTCTCATATCAGAGCTCACAACTCGCGATATCTGTGTTGTCACAGTTACACTGATTGTCGGAAACGTAGACAATATATATATATATATATATATATATATATATATATATATATATATATATATATATATATATATATATATATATATATATATATATATATATATATATATATATATATATATATATATATATATATATATATATATATATATATATATATATATATATATATATATATATATATATATATATATATATATATATATATATATATATATATATATATATATATATATATATATATATTGTTCAGCATACCTACCGCATAACGAATCATCTCCTTCTGATGATTTCAAAAGCGTTGTATCATATTGTAGCAGAAATGGGCTTCCGCTCATTATCGGCAGTGATGCGAATGCTCATCACATCATTTGGGGCAGCTCAGACATCAATCTGAGAGGCTCTGAACTGATGGAGTACATCAGTAGTACAAATCTCCATATTCTGAATGTGGGAAACCGACCAACTTTTGCGAGGTCTGGGAGGGAGGAGGTGTTAGACATAACACTTTGCTCTGATAGAGGGTTCCAAATGAAACTGAACCGTCTCTATCCGATCATAAATATATATTTTTCGATCATTTTGATGTCACCTTCAATGTGGTAACATATCGTAATTTTAAATCTACAAACTGGGACATCTTTTTGGAAAACTTGGCGACTAAATTTCATGGATATTTTCCAACAATTAGTCAACTAGACGACTTAGATGACGTCGTGGATACGACAAACTCATTCATATTAGCATCCTACGAAGAAGCTTGTCCACTTCGTACTGTTAAATCGACTATGGGAACCCCTTGGTGGAGGGCTTGTTTGGGCCTAGGGGTGGCCCTTGGTGTAGGAAATTTGCAGCTTGCTGTTGGTGGCTGGCTATGTTTACACTTGTCCGCAGACAAATAAAACTCTTGGATGGACCACTCAAAACAAACCGCAAACAACTTTAGCGGACTGTATGTTGGAAAACCACTTGCAACTGGATGTGATTTATTGGAAGGAAAAACACTTTTTGCACTTTACACTTTATTTGGAATTTCACTCTGTCACTTGTACTTTACACTTCACTTGTTGGATTAATACTGACTGCTGCGATGCGCAGAACGCGCGTACTTATATTACACGCCACACGTTCTAGAAACGCGTGGCTCATCCGCGATGCTTGTCGATGCCATGTCACACATCAATTGTTTTTCGTCTCGTTTCCGCATCGGGCGATTGTATCGTTGGATCACTCACGCTCGCTGACGATGATGTAATACCGCACCGCATGTATTGCTGCTGCTGCTGCTATTATTGCTATTGCTACTACTGCTGCTTGCTTACCTATGTGTTATGACCATATGCGCAAAATATATATATTGCGGGAATGTTCTTGATCGTTTGTGATGCTGTGCGATTTTACTAGTATATGAACTTGCCTACCGTTGATTAGCGTTTGAGGCGCTAACAGGGCTGAGCTTGAAAGAATGAAGAAAGTTATGAGAAGAGCTTGGAACCGGCGTCAGCGTGATGACTCCAGGTCTTTCAGGTCAGCTCGTAGTACATATAAGAAATGTCTTAGATCTGCAGAACGGGTTGGCTGGCAAAGCCTATGCACTAATGTCTCTAGTCTGAACGAGGCTAGCAGATTAAATAAAATTCTCTCCAAATCGAATGATTCTCAGATGAACTCCTTAAAAACAAGAGATGGTGTTTATGTGACGGACGAAAAAGATATTCTTAATTGTCACTTCGACGCACACTTTCCAGGTTGTATCGATCCGGAGTTGAACAATGTTTACAGATCTCATTCTGGTGATTCGGACTCGTGGGCGTTAGCACGCACATTGGTCTCCACTGAATCGGTCAAGTGGGCAGTTGACAGCTTTGCTCCATACAAATCACCCGGAAAAGATGGAATACTTCCCGTGCTACTGCAAAAGGGATTTGATATTCTTAAACATGTCTTGAAAAAGATTTTGCTTTCCAGTCTTGCTACCGGGTATATCCCGAAAGCATGGCGAGAAATAACTGTTAGATTTATTCCCAAAGGAGGGCGCTCAAGCTATGAAGAAGCCAAGAGTTTTAGGCCTATCAGCTTAAGTTCTTTTCTTCTGAAAGCTTTGGAACGGATAATCGATCATCACATCAGGAACGTTAGTTTAGTTGAATATCCACTGCACAAAATGCAACATGCATATCAGTGTGGGAAATCCACGATCACTCTGCTTCACGATGTTGTTTACAACATTGAGAAAGCCTTCTCGCTCAAGCAATCTAGCTTGGGTGTATTCCTAGATATTGAGGGTGCTTTTGACAATGTGTCCTTCCAGTCTATTCTGGAAGCGACGCGCGGTCATGGGATACCTGCATGTATCTCAGGTTGGATAAACGCAATGCTTAGTAACCGCATACTTTGCTCGTCACTGCGACAGGCTGAGATACGGAAGTTGAGTATTTGCGGTTGTCATCAGGGCGGCGTTCTGTCATCTTTGTTATGGAACTTGGTAGCCGACGAAACTCAATGAGCTTGGATTTCCAACCTACGGGTTTGCTGACGATAGCCAAATACTAATTACTGGATTTTGCATCGGAACAATATTTGACTTAAAGCAACAGGCATTAAGAGCTGTCGAACAGTGGTTCGTAAGTTAAACTATCAGTTAACCCAAGCGAAACTTCAATGGTTCTTTTCACGAAGAAGCGAATAACAACCGGGGTTCGTCCCTTGCAGCTCTTTGATTCTGAGCTGCTGTGTGCAGATCAGGTCAAATACGTTGGATTCTAAACTGAATTGGTCTGCCCACATTGAGTTCAGAGTCAAGGAAGCGTGCATGGCCTTCGGGCAGTGCAGACGAACTTTTGGAAAGACCTGGGGTCTCAAACCTAAATACATCTATTGGATTTACACGACAATTGTACGTCCAATACTGTCATACGGATGCCTTGTGTGGTGGCAGAGGGGAGAGATGGTGACAGTCCAGTCAAAGCTAAACCATCTGCAAAGAATGGCGCTCATGGCGTTGACTGATGCTTTCACCACGACTCCGACTGCTGCTCTTGAGGCACATCTAAATATCAAACCATTACACATACACCTCAAACATGAAGCACTATCATGTTCATATCGACTGCAGGTTACTGGGCTTTGGAACAGTAACCATGTTGATCTTGCTACCAGTCATACACGATTGTGGTCACAAATGGTTACATGGGGTGAAGATATTCTTGCTCCCAGTGATATTACACTCACATGTAGTTTTCCTTACAGGAAATTCCATGTGAAGATTCCCTCTCGAGGGAAATGGTTGTTTGGCTATATGGAAAGACAACAACAAATGCAAGTGGTCTGTTACACTGACGGTTCTATGATGGAGGGACGTGCTGTTGTCTACTGTCGTAAAATGAGATTGAAACAATCTCACTTACTAGGTAGATACTGTACTGTATTCCAAGCAGAAATCTTTAGGATTATGTGCGGGGTACAATCGGCCCTTCGACTGAGTTTGTCCGGCAGAGTTATAAACTTCTGCTCCGATAGTCAGCCTGCAATCAAGGCCTTTAGCTCAGACAAATCCCGGTCCAAGCTAGTGATCGCGTGCCGAACCCAAATCGAAGAACTAAGCATTGTCAACACTGTATACCTTGTCTGGGTGCCCGGACATTGCGGTATTACTGGAAATGAATGGGCTGACGAATTGGCCAGGGCAGGTTCAGCGATTGACTTCGTTGGTCCTGAGCCCGCGCTGCCAGTTTCGACAAGTTGGATAAGGGAAAAAATACGGTCCTGGGCTTCGTCCGAGCACCGCAATTATTGGAGAAATCTTCAAACGTGTCGCCAAATAAAGGCGTTTCTAGAAAAACCATGCCCAGTGGTTTTGAAAAATCTCCTACATTTTTCGAAGCTCCACTGCGGCATGCTGACCAAGGCTTTAACCGGCGCCACTGCAAACTCATTTATCACAAGACAACTATTCAGCGCGCTGAGTCTTTTTCATGTGATCTTTGTGAATCCGACTACGGAACCTCATATCATCTGATATGCAACTGTCCAGCGGTAGCGCAATTGCGATTTCGAGTTTTCGGCCGTCCTTATATAGACGAAACCATGTGTGAACGACTGAAACTCAGAGACATACTAAAGTTTCTTATCCAATGAGGTAAAGAGCTTTAGGCTTACTCGCAGGCGAGTTGAACTATTTTGTTGTTTATTTTTGTTTTTGTGCTGTTATTTTTCCCACCCTTCCAATTCTACTTCCCTACACCTCCTTGTCCTTTCCTCCCGCTCAGGAAATGATGAAAACACACGGCAAGGCACAAATCCCGGTTTACATACGGGCATCGTGCCATTTAAGCCAATATATTCTGATTCCTCTGTTTGATCACATGATTTTTTTGCAGTCTTGTTTACGTTACGTAAAAACGTGATCGTTCTAGAAGTCACGGTACTTCATTCACAAATTTGTCATCATTTTTTCCGTCCGCGGTCTTCAACATAAAAATCCCCGAAGCAAACCGAATAATCGGACAGTGAGAGAACTGATATCACAGTAGTTTGTCTTGTTTATGTAAATGTAAACATATTGGGAATTCTCCAGTTCGCGAATTATTGGCGCTGTAGGAATGCTTCTGCGGCGGCGTGCCGCCGATCTACCATTCGGCGTTGGATTATCCGAAAAAGAATGGGTGCCGGTGGCGTTCCGTGGCGCGGCAGCGCACATATCTAAGCTGGATTTAATGAAGTCGAAAGATCCTTTCCATTGTCCCATCCACGAGCTATCCGCTGCCAGCAATACAGCTACTTGGCTGTAGATAGGTGCGGATCCAAGGGTAGGGTTCTAGAGGTTCGGCCTTCCACTCTTCGAAAATTGTTAAGAAATTAGTTTCAATTTTAAATTGGTTTCAAACTCAAAATCATTTTATGTTCAATGATTCTTAATAATTGAGGCTAACACGTATTACAATTGTGCAATGTTCTTTTCACAAACGAGATTTCAGACCCTCCCCGAAATATTTTTCTGCATCCGGCCTGTAGAATGTACGCGATCTTGGAAAACTTAATGCTTCCCGTATAAAAACAGCACCAATAATTTTTTTCCTGGTAGCGAAAGTGGAGAAAAATTTGCATGAAAAATGGAAAAACTCTTACTTATTTAAATTGAATATTCAATATTTTCTCCTATCATTTTAACCAATGCTTTTGTTATATATGTATTGCTGATGCTGCTTTAATTATATTAGTCAAACTAGGAGTCATGTATACAGTTTCTTCATCGTTATTTATTGTTCTATATTCAGTTTTATACCATTTCGGAACGACCAATTTACAGATTTTTTTCATACCGGTAGATGAATTTAATTGTGACAATAAATTATCCTGGAAACAATCGACTGTCCAAAAATCTTGCAAATTCCTTCATTCCGAGAGAACGCGTGAAATCATCATCCGATGGAAGCGCAAATGGTATGAATCAAAACGGTTCACGAAGACGGTCGAAACTGGGCGTGTCACTCGCCTTGAAAGTAGTCGGGACTCTAAACTCGAAACGTTTAAAAAGAATTTAAACTAAATTATAGACTCGCAGGCTATCCTGTGCGACTAAAATATTAACAAAACCAAAATGCAATCCTCGCGACTGCAGCAGAAAGGTGTGCATTCCCGATGACCACGATCGCAGTCAAATCTGGTCCAGTCTACGTCAACGTCCCTGCTTTTGGCATAGTGTAGAGGGTATGCGCGACGGGGAAAGAGTGTCTACCGAATGATATATTCGTTGGCGTTCCTGGAAAACTTTTTCGATTTCATTGCCTTTGGAAGATGTTTTAGTCTGACTGAGCATTTCAGCTATAGCCTGAGCCATTATGTAAAACGGCATTGGTGGCACAGTTAGTTGAAATTAGATTCAATAATTGTAGGCGTTTTTCGCTTTTCTTTGCAACGCTGTTTGTAGACGTCCCATTAAGTGGGTCATTAAGCCGTCTTTTCCGATGCAGCAGTTAAGGATTCCTTGCCGAAATTTTTATAGCTGTTTTTTCGTATATAAAAAAAATCCTAAAATTGAAATAGCAAGGTAACACCACATTGACCCCTTTATTTTTAACAATGTTCTCTAAAATGATTTATGATTAATCATTAAACGATACACATAAGTGCCTACTGAGCACTAAACTAGTTCATCTACATCGTGCAAACATCCTAGAAAAAGCAACCCAAATTGGATAAACTATTTTCCTAGAGTGACTTCAATTCGATTCGAGCATTGATAGAACTTCCGGTAGCTGAAATTTACAGACAAGTCTCCCAGAAAAATTCTCAATAAACATCGTAGAGGAGCAGACTTGGCCCTTTTCAATCGTTCACGGATATGAAGGTCGTGCTCAATTTCTCATATAATTATTCGCCGAGCACCATCACCATAATATTTTCACCATTATCAATCGCGTGAGAAATAGTCATCGTCAATTTTCGTTAAAGACAATATGTAGGTCTTCTTCTTTAAAGAGCGGCCAGATCATTAGCCCATTTTTTCCACGCTGCTTCACGTCCTTCGACACATCATTTCATATCTTGGGCGGATAACACGACCCGCCTTCACGGGAAAGGAAAATCTGGCGCATGCGATAAAAAGGAAAGAAGCTTCCTGCTGTTGTTGCTGTTGGCACGTAATGGGTTCTTCTCAGCAGCGATGTGCTGGTGGTAATGGGTGTGAGACAACCTATCCGGGAAAAGAAAACTTCGATTTTTCATGCGCTTCGGGAGGACGATTGGGAGAATCGATTTCTCAGTCCTCATCGTAAGGATATTAAAATACGGAACCAAGTGGAAGCCTTCAACCGGGCAGGTTTGATATTTTCTATATATTTATATATTCAACCATCGTTAGGGAGTTCTTCAATATTTCAACTGGAGAGAAAAATGATTTTGACTATCTACGTATAGGCGCCTCGATGATACGGTTTCTGAATAATTATTTACTTGATATTAGTACAATTACAACATGACAAACTATCAAATTCACATTATTTAGGGTTGAGTTCCTGTAGCCAAAATGTCAAACCTTACGTGTTCTCTGTTGTTGATTTCATCTGCAAGCCGGCCCCCATCTGCTCGTCATCATATTTTTTCACTCAATCTCTCCCAGATCAAAGGAACCTAACCGCGCACCCGCGGTTATTATTGGCGACAACCCGTTCACATGATGCCAGTGAAAAGGCGCGGCATGCGTGCCGCATTCTTAAGTACCTTGGATACTTTCCTTATATCGAAATGGGACTGGGGCAGATTGCGAAAAACAAATGGCATACCGCTTACCTACCTACCTACAACTCAACTGGCTGACATGGACACTAGGGGAGAAGGAGGAAAATCGTGACCTTCGATCACGAATCGATACTTATTCCGCTCTGCGTTCCCTTATCATTATTGGTTCGTCCTCCTGATGCTGGCCGGACCGAAATCCCATTTGTCGAGTGACGGGACGCACCGTGTATCAACCTGCCACCTCACGAACCCGTTCGTTGGGTGGGGGGGGGGGACTGGGAGCGGTGGTGCAGCACCAGCAGCGACAGCGCAGCAGCCGCCCATCATCCGCAAGGGATCAATCGTCAGGGACAGGACCCGGTCTTTATGGCGGTACCTCCCTCACGGGGCAGAACTCGTCGTTCGGTCAACACTGTGCAGTGCAGTTCTGGTTTGGAGTTGACTGTCTGGTTTACGCGGGATGATGATTGGAATATTCGTGTTGTGCGGTTTTTTTCCTTGTTTTTATGGTTCCCGGGTTCGTGTCGTTCCATTCCCGATGAAGTTCGTTTCAATTTTAATAAACTTATCCAGCCGTTGCAGTGCGTCGTAACTGGATTGACAGGCACCTCCTGAAGGGATCGACGTATGATTGGCAAAAATGACGGCTGGCGGCAGGAGGCTGTAACTGGAGTATTGATTTTCTAATTAGGGGAATTGTGGGAAAAACCGACACTGTGGGTAAAACCGACACCCCACAACTTTTCCTAGAAATCAAATTTTTATTCATTTCATAATGATACAATATTATTAGTACGTTTATTTAGAGCATTTGAAGAAAAATTGGATTTACGTTAGTGCGCCGAATGTCATAAAAATTAACAAAACATTCGACAGCAGCGTTCATACTCGTCTGGATGTAAAATTTCGTTGGTAGATTTTAAGGTTTTAACCGAACGAAAGTTTTTCAAATCACCCCATTTTTCAGTACCTATTATTATCGGCCTGTCCTATGATCAACTAGGTGCATTGAAGACGAGTTTGAAAAATTCAATATTTTTAATTGCTTTTATAAAAAAATGTGCGCTGTTGGGGTAAAACCGACACCCTATGGTTAGGGTAAAACCGACACCCTGTTAAGATGGTTGTGTATAGTTGCGATTCATTTCAAAATACTGGGGATCTTTGTGACACTTCAATTAGCCTATTAGAACACTATAGTATTAGCAGAAATGCACAGAAATACTTTTATTGTGTTTATTTCTTGTAAGTCTCTTTAAAAATCAAAAATTGGAATTTTTGCTTATCTGATTCTAACGAAGCTTTTGCTATTTCTGCAAAAAGGTCATCAAACCGAATTTCGAGTGTTCTCTTGGTTTGTCATAGACGAATTTTATCACAATGAAACAATGATATTATGTATACTCCAATAGATCGTTGATGATCAGAGTCCGAAAAATCAAATCTGAAAAAGATAGTTTTACTAAGAAGTGTGTGTGTCACTTATAAGTGAATGAATCCAATTAGCAGAACGTAGAACGCTTGAAAATCTTCTCTTATGAAATAAAATGACACTGGAGGTTGCAATGATGTGCGCAAGGATTATTTGGAAATACTCATATCAATAAATAATCCTATAGCATAAAATACTCTTATTTATAGTACTACGCTTTCAAACTTTCTTCCCCTCACTACATGATGAAGCAATAAAAAGCACATATTTGCATCATACATACTCACACTTTATTAATCACACATATATCTCATTTTTAATAAAGATAAAGATTTTAATAAAGTGGAGAGAAAATAAATTAAAGGGGGTGTCGATCTTACCCCTATGGGGTGTCGGTTTTACCCGCAGTGCTTACTAAAAGTCACTTTGTTTTCCAAGTTTTACAACCAATATTTTTTAATGAAATTAATTTTTTGAAGCGCTGAAAAAATTAAGTCTTGTTAAGAATTTTCTGAAGAAGAATTCTGCATAAAAATTATAATTTTATTGGTTTTGTGGCAACTTAGAAAAAGTGTTAAGCTTAAGGTGTCGGTTTTAACCATAATTCCCCTACGACATACGATGTTTGGGTTCGTGCGGTAATCTGTTTTTTGCAGTGGAGCCAATGGTGATTTTCGGTAATAATGTCGCTATCCACCACTTGTTTTCAATTTACGATTTTGAAGTTAGTAGTTCACAAAAACGTCGCCAGAATGGTCAAAACCAAATTGAATACTTCAAGTTTAATACATATTGGTTCAATGAAACAAAAAAGTTCACAATTATGGCTTTCTTATCGGGAATTTTTCCTATGAGAATCGCAGGATTTTTTTTAGAATTCATCGAAACTGGAATCCTGAAAATTAGTATTTTAATATTCCAGAGATTCAGAACTCGCGGTAAAACGATTTTATATCTGTAAAATATTTATTACTGAGCCATGGAGATCCTTTCTCGCGGTGGGAAAACATTTGCTGCGTCACAACAAAAACAAACAAATAAAACGGAAAAATCAATAAAAAACGGTCAACCAGTGACGTCTTCACCACTGATCGAATGATGCCGAAGGAGAAGAACCCAACACTGCACAGCTGCCGATATCCGAAGCGCGCCCGAGTGCCAAAGCAATGCTCCTTCCTGCATAGACTAGCGTGTCCAAATCGAGTACTGGGTAATGTTTTAAACGTGACTTGAAGTTGCGAAAACTATTACCAACCAGATAAACATAAATATTAAAAATATGTAATAATATGGCATTCAGCGGGGTCTTACCACAACACCACACCACATCTTAAGCTGATCCCAAACCGGAGTGAGCGGGTGCGAGAAAGCAACGATCGTCGTGTTCCGTCGTTTTTTGTCGTCGGTAACGGGTGGCAGGGAGTGGGCGTGGATCAGCGGATTGTTTCGATCGCTGCTGCTGGTCCACTTCTCGCGGCTACCACCGGTGGCGCGCTATGTTCTATAATTGTGATCCATCGACATAACAACAACAGCAGCAACGACGGCGGCGACGACGACGATAAGGAAGAATTAAACGAGTATTATGGGCTCGATATATGATTAAACATCGCACTGGTGTGGAAGAGGGTATGCTCCAAGGGGTGAGTCGCTTAGAACAGTGTGCCATACACACTGTATCACCTACCATAACACGATATAAAATTACGATTCACAGTAATACACGATCATTTCACTCGTTACCACAATGTGTGGCACAATGAGGCACACTTTTGACAACTCAAAAACTGTCAACAAAGTGTAGTTGAATAATCATAGCAACCATTGCTTTTGTTTTACTGAACACCATGGCACAGCGTGGCACATCGTGGCACATTGCGGCACAAGCTACCACGCTGTTTGTTTGTGAGCACAATTCGATTTGTGCTAAGCGACTCACCCCTTGGTATGCTCATACGAATGACTGGAATTCGGCTAACCGCCGTGATGTTATGACCGAAAGCAATGCGAGAGGCAGTGGGTGAGCTTTCACAGCAGGTAACGATCATGTGAAATTACTTTCCTGTGCTGCGAGCTGAGGCTTACAGTAACAGGATAGTAGTTATTGCTATGCGGCACCTGTGGTCAGCAACCTGGACTATCATCGGACTGCGGCAGAGTAGAAATAGAGTCTGTAAACAAGTGTCTTGCACGTTTGCCAAACGTTCTACGTGTAATGTGTACACGCTTACCAGCCGTTACCTAATTTTGGGTAGAAACCTACCCAAAATGGACTAAAGTGCATATCCTCACTTTTGGGTAACGCGCTTTCACTTAAATTTTGGGTAGTGTGGGGCCTACCCAAAGTTTGGGTTACGGATAACCCAAACGTTGGCTACAGATCGGATAACCCAAAGTTTGAGTAACGATCATATAACCCAAAGTTTGAGTACTGAACGGATAACCCAAAATTTATAAAGAGCAGATAACCCAAAATTTGCGTAACGTTCGGATAATTCAAAATTTAGGTACCCAATATATATTATGTTGATGACTGGCACTAAGAACCACCATCAATATGGGTGTCATTTGAAAGGTAGTCATTAGTAGAAACTGAAAATTAATAATTGGCGCCATTTCGAAATCCAATATGGCGGCTTCTGGTTACCACAAAACAGTGGAAACCACCTTCAGTACTGGTGTCATATGAAAGGTAGCAGAAGCTGAAAATTAATGATTGACGCCATTTTGAATTCCAAGATGGTGGCTTCCGGTTAACACAAAACGCTGGAAACCACTATCAATATGGGTGTCATTTGAAAGGTAGTAACACTAGTTTACAGCATTTCTGAACTAAGTAAGCTAGTGATCAATTTTAATGAAAAATCGTGTGCTGAATTCGAAAATGAAGTCCAAAAAATTTACAGTAGAACAGTTTTCGAGTTATATAAAAAAATAATTTCACCTTTGAAATAAAAAGTACGTATACAAAATATCATTATGTTAAATTAAAGGTGAATACTTTTAGATTTCTGAACATTTTGTTTCAGTGTGACTAATGGTTCTGACGTTAGTTTCGAGTTTGTAGGTCTTTTTTTCTTAATTTTTCCTCATTTTTAAAGAATTATAAATTTTTGGTCAAGATTTATGGCAAGATAAAGCAATTCTAAAAACCATATTGTAGTGGAATTTAAAGCCTGCTAATAACCAATAAAAATAAGCCCTTATCGGTTCAAATCCGATGAAAATTATCTAAGTTATTCAATTTTTTGTGAACTGGAAATTTTTGAGTTTCTCGCGCTCTCAATTTTTTCTAGGGTTTGTTTCATAATATATGAGGGATTCTCTGTTAGAATTCTGTAAAATAAATAAAATGAAGTATTTTGAGAGAATTTAATCTGGAGTAATATTCGACCTCGTTCATCCAAATGATACAAGTCTTATGATAATAATAACACAGACTAACAGACATAACACTACGAGGGCATTCCCTCATAAAACATCGATCCGGTAATTTTCCCAGAACACTAGCTCCACCTTTTATTCACAGTCCCAAACACTCATTTGCTGGTGGGTTATCCCTCAGGTTTGGGAACAATTTTGAAGTAGAATACTTCTAACGTTTCAATATGGGGTCCCGTTTCAAAAATTTCAGTTGAGAAATTTTCCCAGATTTGAAATGCGAATATCTTCCGTTCTACTGGACGAAATCGCAATATTTTTGCACTATCTGATCGGAAATTTGTGCACGTATTTCGTATTAAATTTCGGAATTACTGCGGCTACTATAAATAAACCAAAACAAGGATTTTCAGAAAACAGCGAGGAAAATGCGCAATTTGCCAGCATATCCAACGCAGAGCCGTCAAAAAGGAGCATGTAAGCGTTTCATTACATACGGGAATGTTATATATACAGGTCACGCGAGCTTGTTTTGTATCAGTGGGTGCTCGCTTACCACAGGAGCAACATGCTCGTCCGGACGGTACAATGAGCGGTATCATGTTTGCGTTCCCGTACCAAGCGTCATCGCAAGGTTCTTCGTGATAAAATGCAGGGAATCACCAAATCCGCCATTCGGCGTCTGGCTCGTCGTAGTGGTGTAAAATGCATCTTCGATTTAATCTACGAATGATGATGGTGTGCAAGAAAATGTCATCCGAGATGCCGTGACCTACACTGAACACGCCAAGCGCAAAACGGCAATGAATGTCGTCTATACTCTGAAGCGGCAGGGACGCACTTTGTAGGGATTTGGAAGTTGAAAAGGTAGAACTCACTTGTATCATTATAAAAAAGGCCCTTTTCAGGGCCACCAAAATCATTTCAAAGAATAAGTTTGCATTTTCTGTTTCATGGACTGTTTCTCCCTGGAGAGCAATTTATGTTAAACCCTAAATTATGATTTATTTCAGTACGCAAATTGCAAATATGGTCAGAAACAAACTGGAGTGAAGTGGAAAACATTTTTACTAGGCGCATTCAAAAAAGGTTTCAATTCTCAAACATTTTACCAAGGTGCCGTATTACATTACTCTTTTTACCCTGAGTGTTCGATAATCTCCGTATTAGAAACACAATTTCAATTCTGTTTTTTATCAAAAATATGTGGTCGACCAACGAAGGGGTGGAGCTACGAAAAACACATATTGAGGACAACACAAAAAAGGACGAGCTTACATTGTGCTGTAGTCAGGTATAAAAACTCAGCATGCTGTTGCTCACGATCAGTTCGTTTCCAGCATCAGCATACAGCAGTTCGTTTGCAGCATCTCCCGCAAAATTCAAACCGCAGTCCGCGTGCTGCTGTCAGAAGAGTTGGCCAAGCACGCCGTCTTCGATGGCACCAAAACTGTTACCATATACACCAGCACCAAGTAAATTTCGAACACTGCCCAAAGAAAAGGCCCTTTTCAGGGCCATCAATTTATCGACAAAGAATGAAATTGAAGTTTTGTTATTACAAGCATCAGCTTGTCAAGAGCGTTGGATGGTAAGTGAGCCACTTGTGAACAATACCGTCGCTTTCAAGTAGAATGGCACAAAATAAAAAAGTTATTTGTGTGATTTGTAGACAGGTTAGTGTAATGATTCAATTTACAAAAATCGAACGTTTTCTAACGTTTCGATATAGGTGCTCCGTTTCGGCCAGAATGTTGCCTGTTTTTCTAAAAGTGAAAATCTGCTATTGTACTGAATAAAAATCTTCGATTTTTGTGCTGATTGGAAATAGTTGTGACTAGTTGTGTAGAATGTTCAATTACTGATAATAACCGATTTTGTGAAAGCAGTGGATGGTCCATACAATTCGATTCAGAGCGAGCCAGACTAGTTTTCGTTGGAAGGTCCATCTCTGACAATAGAAATAAACTATTTTATTTTGAATTCAACTACAACTTCCTTGAAAACGCACAGCTAAAAAACTTTTGGGAAAAACGCGCAGACCTAAATTTTCCACTATAATAAAAACTAGTGCCCCCGCCGCACAGCATCATCAAGATTGATAGTTATTCAAGCCGGGTGGAAAGGGGGAGGGAGGTTGTAAGGCAATGGAAAATTTCATTTATAATAATAATACTTTATAATTGGCTGGTCCTGAAAAGAACTTGTTGGTTTGTGGTTTATTTTGGGTCACAATTTAGGCCCGCTCGATTTCTGATAGCTGTGAATTTTTCGCAGGGCGACTGTTTCTGTTCGGTAGCGATAAGGCTTCTTAACGCCAACCGTGACTGGGGCACTTTTACACGGCCTTCGTTGCCAACCAGCCCCCTGTCAAGGACGACGTCTCTGTACAGCCAGCATCACTGCCATGAAAGGCAAAACATTGATTTTGAACCGAATGATTAGAAGCTGTATTTAGTTACAATATGTCAATTAAATTAAATTATTAAATCATCCCACAAGATGCAAAACGTCGTGTGGAATGCTTGAATATCGAGCATAGTGCCGAACATAATTCTTTGTTTGGGGCTTTATAGCTATAACACCCCATATATGTCGGTCGCTGTCAAACTCCATATGATGGTATAGGGTTGCCAGGGGGCTGTTGCCAACTGCTTGCGGGGAGCCTTTCCTCCGATGGACTTACGAGCGGTTTGTTTGGTACAGGCCATGTAGCGAAAAATGCTGATCTGCTACTTCTCTGATGCTGGTAGTAGGACGACGGTCAAACGCTCGTTTGCGTGCCTTCATTCATAAAAGTTCAACAATATTTTCAAAGAATGTTGCAAATTGTCAACTTGATAATTCCAAAAATACTCCAAATAAACTATGAATGTGCTAAAGTCGACAAAGTCGCATAGAAATTGCTTATTCTAGAGCAGAATTTACCGGTCTAAAGTGTATTCTACTTCACTCCGGTTATGTCTCTGACATTACCCACCCATCTTTTTTATTTTGTAAACTAGTGTAATTAGTAAAAGTTGATTACAGTGAGTATTACATGAGGAATGAATTATGCCATTATTGCAAATGTTTTCAGAAATCCACATTGAGACTTTTCAAAAAATGTTTTGCGTTTACTTTCGTTTCGTTCGCACTAGAGCGTTTTTCCGTATAGCGATATATCGACGAAATGGTAGACAATACTGAGCTTATAGTGATGGTGTAAGGCGAGTAATGAATTCCATAAGTGTCATTATTTTCCGAAAAGAACCATAGGTTTCACTGTGATAGTATACTCATTTTACAATAGTTGCCGTAAAGCCTCTACGCGTTGTTGTTGCGTTGTGTTGTGACGATGATTTTGGCGGATTACACACTGACTTCATCATGTTTGACTGCTGATTATCTAATAAGAGTTGCTTAGGAATAGTAACCGTAAAGCCTCTAACTCAAAAAGTACACTTTGCATTTCAACTTTACTGGTTTCATTAGAAAAATGAGAATATTTCATAATAAATCAGATATTGAGTTTAAGTTACATTTTAGAAATAAAGTATTTTAAAGTATGTTTTTTTTATCGAGTTTTCGTCTATTTCTCGAAAACTTAAATAGTTACAACTTTATTTTAATACTTCGGATTGTTCCCATGAAAAAGCTGGATAGTTTGTTCTTTGACGTCATACACTTATCTCTTCTTATTACCACGTGTTTGGGTTATTGAACTTGGACATTTTTATTTTATTTTCTCTTATACTAGCTATACATAAAAAAGTATTCCACTTATCATATTTTTTTTTTGTTTCCACTGGAAAGCTAAGAAAATTTTACATAGAAAAATGCACTTATATCTTACAGTTAAGTGAATTTAGCACTCTTTTAGAAGTAAATTAGTTCAAAGTTCGTGTGTTTTCAGCGTTTTTGCTAATTTTCTTCAAAATAGAAAATAACAAATAACACCTTTATTATTATCGAATTGATGCATCTTAGCAAGTTCTACAATTCCTTCTTTGAGTTCGTATCAGTATCTCTTTTCATTTCCACGCAAAATCATTTTAATCACATCATTACATAAGGGATGATCCATAAATGACGTAGCATTTTTTGAGTGATTTTTAACACCCCCCTCCCCCATCGTAGCATTTCGTCACAAATCTCTAAATACCCCCTGGTAATTACGTAGCTTGACGTAGCTCTCCCCCCCCCCTTTGTCCACGCAATTTAAAAAAAATACGATGTTAGTTATTCCCCTTGAAAAAAGCTACGTAGCATGGCATGACCCCTACCCCCTGTCGTCACTTATCATCACAAAATACAAAACTCCCCCCTCCCCCATATAATGCTACGTCATTTATGGATGTTCCCTAAGCAAAACCAAGGATTTTGAACCCACTGCATCGCACTCCCCAATTTGTAGTCTGCTTCGCCTAGTGTCGCTTCCGAAGGAACTTTAATTTGAATATCGAAACAGGCTATCGACCTTATCAAGAGTTCGTGAACGCAATCCTCGGTGAAGAGTCTGTTTCACTCTGATGACTGGCCGACGACAGGCTGGCACAATTGAAGCTACCCGTAGAAAGGAGAAAGTTGTTATGCAACTGGGGAAGCTCGGGATTGTTGCGAATTCGAGAATGTTGCTATTGTCCACTTCATACCTTTAACCTTCTCGGAAATCTACGGAGCACATATGCAAAGTTTGGAGTCGATCCGTGCAGCGGTGATGCTCGGTCATCGCAAAAACACCCTCATTTTTACATTATAGTAAGATTATATGCAAAATTACACTATTCTCGCAATCAATTCACGAACCAACCAACAAACACAGTTCAGTAAAAGAAAATATCTGGTAAAAATTTGATTCCTATTTCTAATTAATTACTTGAACAATAGCCACGACCGAGCGATTCGATAGTACTCACTTGACCCTCGAATCATCAACGAATCGTATATGTGCGCTCTTTGAATTCATTAGAAGTTATATTAGCACGTTTCAAGCAATTTGTAACTTCATTCCGATGACCTTCTAAGGAAAAACATCCAAAATCGCATAGCATACCGAGCGGCATAACAAACATCACAGATTTTCAAAGTGTTTAAAAACTAGCCCTGAACATTTTCGGGTGCATTGGAATATTCAGAAACCAAGCACGGAAACAGGATCGGAATATTCCTGTTTTGCGGAAGCAATATTCAACTTTTGATACCTTTAACATTTTATTACTTTCGACCTCTCGGCATTTGGTTATTTGCAATGGATTAACTCATGCACACATAGACACGGCCACTTAAACAGGTTTTTCTGAATTTCCCTTCCCGGAACCGTCGGAAAAAGCCAAAGAAACTTTAATAAGCCATCGACCAACTAACGGCTTTCAAATGCAAGCAATGTATTTGTAATACTGCCATTCCCGAAAAAATTAGCCTTTCTGTACTAGCCATTGCTCAAAAACGACTCTTCCTGTGCAAGGAAGTTAGAAGCAGCTTCTCATATACCCACGAACAAAAAATAAACATAGTGTTGTACTCACCAAGGTATTCACCAACCCAGCTATAATTATCGGAACCGGCTTCTTGGCTGACATAAATTAATCAATCGTTTTAATTGCAAATATTTTACAGGTTTATTATATAGTTACCTTGTGCCAAATCTTCCGCAGCCCTTTATCACAAATGCAGTTCACCATAATAACGACGACTGTCAACAAAAAATTGCCTAATATTTTGTTTGAAGTGAGCTACCTAAAAATGGGTATGAATCAATTAACTTGAATTTGGGTAACCGCCATTGTTCAATAGCTGCCCAATACGAAATTCACAGCGACGAACTCAAATTTTGGGTAATCGCCATTTTCAAATTTGTACCTAATTTTGGGTTGTCCATGTATGAACTTCGCAGTGAGCAATTTTTACCCAAAAAATAGATAACTTCGATTTTCAGTGTACGGACAATAATCATTTCAGATTTACTGCGAATAGTCATTATTTTTACCAAATTTCCGAACAACATCAATGCAATACGTCAATTATATCTTAAGATTCTAACCACGAGTGGACGGAAAATTCTTGAACAAAAAATCCGTATTTCGTGAGCTGTTCGATTTAAGAAAATCGTGACCAAGTTCCTGAAATTATGGATAGTAAACCTCGTATTCATAAAATTATGAGTGTTTACAAAAAATTACTTCGCACAAAAATCTACATGGTGTTACATTGTTACATTTTTGGTTGCGTTGTGGTTGTTCCCTGGGCATGTTTAGTTTCTGTTATGATTTTTGTTCACACTTTGGAGATACACTGTATATCAATAAAACGATGTTCATGATTTCAGGGCTATAGTCACGATATTAGTAATTTATATTCATGTTGGATTTTACTGTCAGTGTCGTATGACTTACGCTCATGATTTCAGGAGGTCAGTCACGATTTCTGTAATTTCTATTGACGTTATCGTGATATTTTGCTCACAAGTAGAATGATTTGTGTTCATGATTTCAGGATCATAGTCAAGATTTTTGATGTTTTAGTCACGAGTGGTGTACTTTATGTTCATGATTTAAGAATTTTAATCACGAGTTACGTAATTTATATGCAATTATCGTGATATTTTATTCTTGAGCTCTCTTTCGCATTTGACACGTGGAGTAATGTGACGCATGTTCATGTACTGCCGAATTTTTCACTCTGACACTTTCAACTGATTCGCGGAATGTCGTTTTGTGAACTACATCACAAACACGATCTGTGGCTCTATAATATATTTTTGGCGTTCTCCGCCATTTTTCGATTTCTGTCCCGTCATCACATTGAACCTTATCATGTTCATTATCTTACTATATTCAACAGCAATTCCATGAAAAAAAGTTATGCGATCTCTCAGAATTCTGCAATATTTGGTAGAATCGTTCCTTACCGAAAAATATTAGATACATATTTTTTATTTCGTCATTAGGGTGTCCCTTTCCACGTTAGACTGGTTCAAAAATCGTTATTTTTCGAAAGCTCGACTAGTTTTATTGCAATTGCTGACTTCACTAAACATAATCATGTTTCAGATCGTTTATTTTTGACTCCTTGTTAAACCTTCATAAATGGTAAATTGCCAGGCTTACAACAGATTTACTTTTTCTCAGATGGATCAGGAAGCCAATATCAAAATAAAATGACGCATTTAATTTGTGCAACATGCAAAAAGATTTTAGCATTGATGCCGAATGGAATTTTTTCGCAACTTGTCATGGAAAGGGTCCTTGTGATGCTTTGGGAGGAGTATTGAAACGAAACGCTGCGAAAGCTAGTTTTCAAAGTCGTCATATAACAACAGCCCAAGAACTTTATTCATGGGCTATTTCTAAGCCAGATTCAAAAATACACTATCAGATTTTTTCGGAATCCGAATACAATAAAATGGAAAAAAAGTTAAAAAATCGTTATACACGTGTAAAGCAAATTTCGGGAACACAGTCATTCCATAGTTTTAGGCCTCAAAATGAAAACTATATTATTGTCAAACGGTATTTATTTTCGACGGAAGAAATATATGTTAAATTGTAGCTTAAGAAATGAAATGCCTTGTGAAAAATAAAACGATTAAAGTTGTAAATATGTTTTACTTATTTCTCTTCATGTTTCTTCTGAATTTTTGATACAAAAATAAATAATGCCAAAATATAACCCTTTTAAAACTACCAGGATTTTTATTTAAGTGGAATTTCTAACCAAAGATTACGCTCGGTAAAAATATTTTGAACGCGAGGGTCTGCAATGTCTAATTTTTTTTTTCTACGTGGTTAATGGACAGCCATCAGGTTGAAATGATTGTTGCACCCAGCTTATAAGTAAATCATAGATTTCTTTGTTCACAGCTGCTGCGACTCGCTGGAGGTGTATGGTGAACTACCATGCGGTTTCATCGGTTCATTTTCAAAAAATTATATCTCCGAAACCTCTAGATCTGAATTAAAAATATGTTTGGAGATGTTGTGTAGAATTGAATGATCTTTCAAATAAAAATATAAAAGTATGGAGTATACAAGGATCCTCGCAGTGAAAATCAAAAAAAAAACTATTTAATGCGTATTTTATTAGTATAAAACTCAATATTTCTTAAGGCTAATAACTTTTTCTTGAAACTACATACCTTTCATTTGACCTATAACCCATGAAAATCGGTTCAGCGGTTCAAAAGTGATGAATTTTAAAAAAAAAAAATCAACTTTCGAAAAATCACGATTTTTTTAACCAGTCTAACGTGGAAAGGGACACCCTAATGACGAAATAATGAAATATTTATCTAATACTTGTCAGTAAGGAACGATTCTACCAAATATTGCAGAATTCTGAGAAATCGTATAACTTTTTTTCATGGAATTGCTGTATATATCTCATAAAAAAATAAATTTTGTGAAATAGTTCACGTGAAAATTTCAAGACCATGTGCAGAGTTGTATGAAATTGAATATGATTACGGATGTCTTCTATATAGCACAAGCACTCTAGATTGATCGTGAATCATGTTCACGATTCTGTGAATATTTTATGATTTTATGAACAATTTCACGAGCATGAAGTGTCAGTTGTGGAAATTATACTTGAAATCCACAACCAGTTCATGAACATATGCACGATATTTTATGATTTTGTGAACTATTTCACGGATACACATAATCAAGTGTGACTCGAAATCGTGACTCAGTTCACGTTTCTATTGATAATATTTCATAATTTTGTGAACTATTTCACGAGCACGAATGGTCAGTCGCTAGGAATCACGAATCAGTTCACGTATACTTGAATAACTTTTTTCGATTTTGTGAACTATTGCACGAGTTCGAATAGTAAATTATAATTATTAAAGTAGGAATCATGAACTAGTTCACGAGTACATAAATATTTTATGGTTTTTTGAACTATTTCAGGAGCATTGTGACTAATTCGCTAGAAATCCTGAATCAGTTCACGTATACATGAATATCATTTTATGATTTTGTGAACTATTTCACGAGCGCGGATATTTAATCGCGACTGATATATTAGGAATCATGAACTAGTTCTCGATTACTGAAAGAATTTTGAATAATATTCCGGGTGAAATAGTTCACGAGAAAATATGTTTTGATTTTGTGAACTACTCACAACCACGAGAACCAGATCATGTTCAAGATGGTACATATCATTAATCAGTTCACGTTGCATAGTCGGGCTCTAAATAATGTTCCAAAAGCAATGAATTACATCCCGATTTATCCTTTGATTTTATGAATATTGATCATAAAGTTGTGAACTAGTTCACGTTCGTTTTGGTAATGGTATGGCGGAAACCGCGACTGAATTTCACAAAACATGTTTTGATTTCGTTTTAAAGGTCAACAGAGACAGAAAACTTCATTGCAAAGATCAACATGCCAGAATCAAGATCCCTGTGTATATGGAAAACGACATTGTGGATGTTCGTATCCAAGATTTGGCTTGGACACTAAGAAAGATTGCATCAAACGAATTATGTCGCAATATGAATAAGTGGAATCTATTAAAGGGCGAACACGAAATTATTGCGACACATTCAACAGGGCATAACTTTTTTACCACTGGGTAAAAATCAACCAAATTTTGCACACTTTCTCATTGATGTGTACACAGAAAAAAATATTTTGTAATTTTAAGTTTATTTTCATGCACATATTTGGAGCATGAATATAAATGTAAAATTAAGTTCCACCACAAACACACAGGACTTGTCGTGCTTTCTTCAACGAATTTTATTATAATTTTACACGTGGATTGAAAATTACAGTTTCTTTAAACGGAAAACCAATGCGCTTCTTATGTATTTTTACTCGAAAACTGCTGTAAAATGAATGACATGTAATATTACACGAATGAGAGTGTAAAATTGTATGCTGTTTGGTGCTCCAATTGATTTTAACGTAATTTTCAATCAAATTTTCGATTCAATCGTTGTATGTTTACATTCGTATTGATTTACATGTCGTTTAAATTTCATTATTTTTTGGTGTGTATTGTTTACATGCTGTCAAACTCGAAGTCGTGTTTTTCGATTCAACGAAAATGGAGGTGAACCAACGCGAGTCGAGAGAACAAATTCTTTTCAAACACCTGGAATTCCCTGACCGGCAGTTGGGAAAATTGTTGAACATTCACCATTCAACCGTCTCCAGAGTGTTGAAGCGGTTCCAGGAGCGGTTGACGTTGGACCACGGTAAAGGAGTTGGAAGAAAACCGGGACCGGAGAACAAAAAGACGGAGGGAAAGGTGAAGCAGATGAGTAAAGCAAATCCCCACGTCTCAAGCCGTGATTTAACTAAAAACATCGGCATGTCGCAGTCGCAGAGCTACGTCCAGAATGCAAAGAAGAGAGCTGGACTACATACATACAAGGTACAGAACTTCCCAAACAGCGATGAGCGGCAGCAATCGACGGCTAAAACTCGGGCACGGAAGCTCTACGAGAAGATGCTGACAAAATATGGCTGCTGTGTGATGGACGACGAACCGTAAATAAAAGCCGATTTTAAGCAAATTCCGGGGTTGGAGTTTTTCACTGGCAAGAGCAAGTTCTATGTGGACAACAAATTTAAGAAGAAGAAAATGTCGAAGTTCGCCTCCAAATATCTCAATTGGCAGGCCATCTGCTCTTGCGGACTGAGGAGTGAGGCTTTCGTGACAAAGGGCACAGTAAATGGCGATATCTACAAATCTGAGTGCTTCGAGAAGCGCCTTTTGCCGTACTTGCAGCAGCCCGACGAAGCTCCGCTATTTTGGCCAGATTTGGCATCATGCCACTATTCTAAAAGTGTCCTGGAGTGGTATGAGGTCAATTCTGTCCATTTTGTTCCAAAGGACATGAATCCGCCAAACTGTCCGGAGCTGCGCTCGGTGGAGCAGTACTGGGCAATAATGATGAAGCGGGAACTTCGGAAGAGCAAGAAGACAGTCAAAGACGAGAAGGACATGTTAAGAAAATGGAAAAAACTGAGAAACTGGTACCGGATGACACTGTAAAGATTTTGATGGAGGGCATCAAGCGAAAATGCGTTCAATTTTACACTCAAGGCTCCATCGATTAACTTTTCTTTTGATTTTTAAAGTAAATATATGTATAAAACTACCCTAAAATTTTGGTTTGATTTTAAACATTATAAGAAAATTGGCATGACATTTTCGGTGTCGCAATAATTTCGTGTTCGCCCTTTACGAATGACAGTTGAAGATTTTTTTTACCGGTACTTCCAATGGCGTATTGTGAGAATGCGAGTGACTAACCAATACCTTCTTACATGACTATCAAATGCAAATCACCGAAAGATGGTGTAACATATAAGCAAACAACGCTGATCACGTATCCCGAGGACACCCCAAGATGCCAATTATGTAACCAGACAGCTAACAACGGAAAACACATGCTCCGAAGCAACTAGTCAAAACTCATCTACTACAGCCAACTCTAACAAGCAGCCACCGCCACTTACAGATAAACCAAAAACAACGACCCAATTAACCAATAATGAAGGTACAATGAACACGACAATCACTCCCAAACCAACAACTAGCGTCACCAATAAACAAGCAAATACCAATGAAGACGGATTTACAACATCCACCCTCAAGAACAAGATACAAATAAGAACCTCTGATCGTGAACAGCAAGAAAGCAGTACCGATGATGACATGGACGTGAAAGACAACGCAAGAGATGGCAGACTAAATGACCCCCAAGCTGCGACGGATAAGGCAATTAATGCTCCTCCGCCATGGAAAAGAACCTCAACACGCAGTAGCAAACTGCGGAAACAAGATTTGGTAGACAGACATTCTTTTTTTTTTTTTTTTTTTAATTTTTACCTATTGTAAAAACGTTAAAGATCCACGGCTCAGTTGTGCTAACGCATAAAGCCGTGTCAAATAAACCTTTAGAAAAAATATTTCCTCAAATAAAAGCGTTATGCAGACTGAGCATTAGATTGGAGACGCTTTTTTTTAAATTTCCAATACACATCATTCATCGATGGAGGGATTCCAAAGGATAGCAAACCATACAGCATCGAAGGCAAGCAACCCATTAATTTATTTGTAAACTCCAAACAATTTCCATATGCGACGAATGAATTTGACACGCGGTTGAAGGTGGTAAAAAAACACCGCGCGGTACGGAAGGAAAAAAAGTCAAATTTATTTATTTCAAGTCGTCAATCAGATGTAGACCGGTTTCTTACAATAATTATTAAACTAACTTAACACTAGTTAAAATTTTGGTTTACAAACAAACATCTTACCAGAATTTATTGTTCTATTAATAGTAGGCCGTTTTCTCCCCCATTTCTGCATTTCTGTGGAAGAGATTAAAAAACAGTGCTGATGTTGCGCCAGTACCGTTCCAACCAACATCAGCGCTGCGTTGGGAATGTGTGAACACGGACGGACGAACGTTGGTCCAGCTGGTCAAAGTGGAATGTGCCCGGCTGGATGGGATTGAAAGTGGTAGAACGTTGCCTTCCTCGTTTTGAGTTGTGATCACTTTTTGTTAACAGCGTGGAATACTGCTGGGCAATTATTAATAAATTTCACCAGAAATGTAAACATTTCAGGACAAAATATCAAAAAAATGCATGAAAATGTTTAATTCTCGTCATACTATTTTGAACGGTTAAGTGCTCGCAATCTAAAATTTCATTATCAGTAATAATTCTTAAAAGATCGGTGATTATAGTGTTAATGCAACGTTTTTTCAGCTTTTTTTCCAATTTGAAAAGATGATTGTTAAATGTCGCAGCTAATGGCCTTCTGCTAGCCAAAATTTCATCTGATCGCAGGCTAATGAACCAGCCAGAGAAATGAGTTTATATTTCCCATTCTTACAAGCATGTTTTGGAAAAATTCTAATACCATGGCTAAAGCTAAACCGCATGGTTCTCGTAAGGCTCTGTTTCGAAATAAAGGACTTTCAACGCATCGTTATTTTCAACTCTTTGCATTTATTTGGAATGTCTCAGGAACTTCCTTAACCTTGAACTGAATGAAAATGTGTCAAATATTGACAAGGTGCTGCAGTACACAATCAGGAAAGCGGGTGGATCCAAGAAAAGCATGCTGACCCATACATGGTTTTTGCTGGAATAACCCAATTGCATAAAATCTGGAAGCAGTAAATCGAGGGAAAACTTCGAAGTCGCGTGTGTAAGGTCAGAAGATTTTCTTTCTGAGAACACACTTTTTCTTTGAGTTAGTGTGATGTGGTAGCTTTGGCCTCGCCAGAGACGAGTTGATTCATTTCTTTAGAAATGGATTCAGCTCGAATTGAGAGCAACTCAGATGACGGGCCGGTTTCCAGCGAAATTCGAATGCAAACAACACTTCAATTTACTGTGGATAAAATAAGATTGATCGCGTATTGGTAGAGTGAATACTGCCTAGTGCTTGCGGACAGTTTGAGGTGAATTTGTCAAAAACGATTCAGATGAAATGTTCTACAACCAACAACATTGCAACTTGGATCAGATTTATTTGTAATGCGTAGTAATGATGTCTTTGCGTAATGCTTACTCAAATCCACACGGAAATTAATTGTTCCCAAAATCAGGACCATTTACAAAAATCATGTGTTTTATAATCAAATTCATTTCCATTCAGTAACGCCTATGACGAATTTTGCGCTAATCATATTCAGAGTTGGCAGCACCCTCTCAGATATTAATGAAACTTTCTGTACATGAAGACTTTATCACAAAAAGCCACTTTGTATACTTTGTTTTTCCAAAAATGATCTACACTGTTTTTTGAAAAGGGTGAATCTTTTTTTACTCCTTTTTTTCAAATGGCTATAGTCTATAAACGACAAATCCCACAAAAAAGTTGTAGGTGTGATTTTAACAAAATTAGTTAGTTTTGAATAAAAATATTGAAAAAAATCTTCATCGACTGAAAAAAAAATCGATTTAAAAAATTTAAAGTCGATTTACAAAAAAACCCCATCTTTGATTTGGATGAAATTTCTTTCCAAGATAGATAATTATGTTCCCTACCTACCGTCAAAAATTCAAGTTGGGCACTTTTAAGGGGAAAGTCCTAATCCTCTCAGAATTCAATTTCCCAACTGCTAGTTGCCTTGAAACATGCAAAAAGTATCAGTAACGTATTTGGTATATATTCATAACAAACTTGAATGAGGGCAAAGATAAGCCATTTAACATCATCGATATATGCGAAACTTAACTAAATACCACTTGGCCGTGTACGAAGAAGTATGTCTATTAGGGTGTCCCAAAATAACATCATGTTGAAAAAGTCATCGGGCTCACTTCTTAAATGAAAGGTTACGGTATTGGGACCACTTTCTTCTTCAGAGTGAGTTTGCTAAAACGCTTCCTATTGGTGGCGACTTTTGATTTTTTGAAAAATGGGCCGATTTTGGATAAAATTTTAAATTTATGCCTGTTGATGCGGTCCTGCACTTCCTTAGAAATTTATTCAGCATTTTTTATTTTTTTAGAGATCCAAACGGAGAAGTTTGGTTAGTTAGTTTGTACAAATTTTGAATTATAAGAGCGGCAGAGCCATTAAAACTTAGTAAAAAGTGAAATTTTTGGTGTTTTTCAGTATTTTTTCTCCAAAACTGGGTATCTACAAAATTTTAAAAGTACAGAAAACACTTTATATAGTTGAGCCGAATACAGGGGCGTAATTTTGCTGAAGAAAGTGTATAGCTACAGCCAATGGGGTATAAGTTATTTACGTATTTGTTAAATAACCTTTTGACATTTTATGATATTCATAAAAAATAACACAGTTCTACAAAATAAAACAACTTAAGTGGGCTTAGTCCGCATATTATTTTTCGGAAAATAAAAGAAAAATGATGAAAAATGGCGTTTTTCGCTTGTCTCTAGTACATCAGAATCGGTTTTTATGAGCATTTGACGATTTTTTTAAAAAATATTTTTTATACTAATAGCCACCTAGCGGGTTTGAAAATCACTAAAATTAAACAAATATGTCGAGTTAATGGCAAGTTATGGCGTATATTTGAAGGCTGAATTGATTAACGTACTTACATTTTATATATAAAGCCTTATTTTCATGTTAGGAACTTTGAAGTGGAGAAAAATGCAGAAGAGTGAGGTGAGTGTTGAAAAACTGATATTTACTGTTTAGAACACATAATTCCGAAATAGTCAAATTTGGGGCAAATATCATCGAAAAAATTTTACAACAGAATACAGCGCATCTTCTGACACAATCGTTTTGTTGAAGATTAACTCTTCAGAAAATAATTAGAGACTTGGCGTCATTAGCAAAGACATTATTTTTATAAATTAAGTTACAAAAAAATCATCAGATGCTCATTAAACCTCGTCCTGACATACTAAAGACGTACAGAAAACGTCATTTTTCATAATTTTCCTTCTATTTTTCGAAAAACAATGTGTGGTCAAAGCACATTTGAACTGATTTACTTTTTAGAACAACATTATTTTTGATAAATTGCTAAAAATGTCAAAGGTTATCTAACAAAAACTTAAATAACTCATACCCCATTAGCCGTAGCTATACACTTTCTTCAGCAAAATTACGCCCCTGAATTCGGCTTAACTATATAAAGTTTTTTCTGTACTTTTAAAATTTTGTAGATACCCAGTTTTGAAGAAAAAATACTGAAAAACACCAAAAATTTAACTTTTTACTAAGTTTTAATGGCCCTGCCGCTCTTATAATTCAAAATTTGTACAAACTAACTAACCAAACTTCTCCGTTTGGATCTCCAGAAAAATAAAAAATTCTGAAAGAAAATCTTAGACAGTTCAGGACCACTTCAATAGGCATAAATTTGAAATTTTATCCAAAATCGGCCCATTTTTCAAAAAAGCAAAAGTCGCCACCAGTAGGAAGCGTTTTAGCAAACTCACTCCGAAGAAGAAACTGGTCCCAATACCCTAATCTTTCATTTAAGAAGTGAGCCCGATGACTTTTTTAACATGATGTCATTTTGGGACACCCTAATGTCTATGCACTCGCCCTAGAAGTAGAGATTGATGGTGTAGTCTCTAACAGGGGCCTTAATTGTGAAGTATGGGGTTCGCTTCTTCAAGAATCCCTTGCTTCGGCCTGTGAAAATGCCTGTTCGCAAGCAATTGCGTTCAGGAAAAATCAAGGAGTATATGAAAACAACTTATTTTCCATCAGCCTCATTTCAAACCTTTCGGCGACATGAGCTGCCGTCGTTGTAAACAAATGGGCCTACAGCGACTTATTGTAGAAACAAGGCACGCTGTGGAAAATGCGGAGAGAATCATGAAAAGTTTTAGTACTGTGGAGAGACTCTATATGATCTCTCGACATATCCCGCATATAAATTATGAGGGGACAAAATGATTTTTTTTTCAAAAAGCCCTCCGATGATGCAAAAGAGCGACCGACAACGACTAATTTCGACGTTTCCTTGTACACTAAAGAGCTAGAGTCTGACCATCCCATTGTGGGAACATCTTCTAATGCACCTATAAATTTCCGAAAGAGGAAAATCAGTTTTCTCTCCTAAGCTTCCTCGTAAAGGCCTGAGAGTGCCCCTGATGGGTGCTGTTACAAAACCGAAATAAGTGGATCCTGGTCTCGGAAATCTTAGCAACTAGAAGGAATTTCAACATGGGACATCAAAAACCTCAAGTGACCCCATTTTTCAGTCCCTACATTTCCCCCCAGATTTTACACAATGAATTTGCATTGCGATTAAAGTTCAGACGAAACGAGTAGCCGACGCGAACAATCGTGAACAGTCTCCTACATCGTGGTGAGCAGAGATTGCTTAGAATTTTACGCGAAAGGGACTTTTGAAAGTCGTATCGCCTCAATTTATCCCAATATACGCGACGCTACAAATGCAAATAAAAAACTTGGTGAAAGTTGAAAAACGCGACTATTAGCACCGATCCGTCAACGGATTAATGGGCAAATCATCAGAGAAACAATGCTTCGTCTGGTGTCTGGGGCCTACGATGTGTATTCGATTCATCCTGTGATTGAAATACACGGAACGTTCGTCATATGATGGCAGCTATGCATCGCTTTTATGCTAATTATTATGACAGTAGTGGTGAGTGCAATCATAAAAGAGGCTGTGCTGCCAACATTCTCCCCACAAAATTGATGGTTTTATATTTACCTATCAACGACCATGCCCACATCGTTACAGTTACAGGATGATAGAGCATTTGATGGAGCATGAAAAGCATTCTGTATTTCTTGCGGAAAACATGGAAGTTTTCGAGTACTTTATCTAAAAAATCGTAGCAGATTACCTTAGTTTGAATTCTTTCGCAGTGCTCCGTTCCGGGTAATGAAAAGGTGGACACTTGGATTAGAATGATAATGAGAACGTGGACATTTAGGCATTAGAAGGTGATATTTATGAAAGATCGCGTAGCTTCAACGAGTTTTTAAATATTTCTTCTCTGAGGAAACTCGAAATTTGGCAAATTTCGTGGAGCGATGGAAGTTTAGGAAAGGTATCAAAAAACCTTGGTCCAAAAGAATGGATGAGGGTCATGACTTCATACGGGTCATATCTCGGGTCATGTACAATCATTATACGTAGAAGGCCCATCTCCGACGTATTGAAGTCGTGGAGAGCGATCTCTGCACTTGTGGTGGCGGTTATCGCGATATTAATCACGTTGTCTGGTCGTGCGCTAAGTGTTCTAGTACCAGATCTCCGTTAAACGGATCCCTTCGGCCTCGTTCCAGTTCGGTCTGAGATGCCACACGAAATTCGTTACTGATACTTTTTGCATGTATCAGGCAACTAGTAGTTGGGATATTGGATTCTGAGATGCTTATGACTTTCATTGGTTCAGTTTTGGATAAAAATACACTGAAAAAATAAATTCAGTTTGGACAAGGAAAAGTTTTTTGACGTAGGACTACGTCTTTGTTTTCAATATGGGAGTGCACTTTGTAAATTCAACAAAAATGGTATGTGACGAAAAGTGGTCCAATTTTAAACGCATATATTTCAGCCATCTCACGATAAATTTTCAAATTTTTTGCACATATCGCCCAGGAATATTTCTAGGAATTGTTTCTAGTAGATAAATCCAAAGATTTTCTATATCATGGCATTAACAATTTAAAAAATGTACAACCTAATCAAAATATCGCGCAGTTACACACAGAAGATTTCGCTTCCCTAGTAACAATTGAGGTTTTATGGTGCTCTTGAAGACCTTCTTAAAACTTAGAATGCACTAGTAGTGTGCTAAAAAACTAGAATTGTTACTTGAGTTCCCAAGTCCAGCACGACAGATTTGTGTACCTAGTGCGCTACGCTTCTATGAATGACGTCATAATCGACTATTTAAAGGACGGATTCGGCCGGACAAGCTCAGTTGCTTGTTGAACGGCAGGCGGAGCAGATCACTGCTCTGTGTGTTTTCACAGCCAGTGTAGTTGAGTTAGGAGTCCGTTACACTGGCTGTACGCTACCCAGGGCCGTCCAACATGCGACTGAGATTGTCCGTTCAAACACTATGCTTTCTTTTGTGTTATGGCCGTTTCCAGCACACTTTTATGTACAAACTCGAGCACAATTATTCGTACACAAAATCGCATGTACATTAGAGCTCCATTTGTAAACACGGTTATCATTGTGTCGTGGTACTAGTTGTCTCTTTCGCTCTACCCATCATCATTAGCGTTGACTCATTTTGCTTTTTGCGCTTGGGTTCAATCTTTGAGGCGAATGTGTAGGTAGGTATATCTAATTTGTTAGCAGGGTTACCATATTCACTGATTTTTTTGTAATGTCACTGATTTTTCTTACAATTTTTGATCACAGATTCTTTTTTACAAATGGTAGATTTTGGGCATTTTGATGAAATTTTCACAGATTTTTGGAAATATTATGATTTTTCGGAAATCACAGATTCACAGATGGTAAAAATATATTTTTGACCGAAATACAGATTCTAATGTGGCATCTCTGTTTGTTAGCGATTAGTGAGATTTTTAATAAAATATTTGCCGAACTGTCTTTGCTGTGGAACTTTTGATGCGAAATTGCAATAATATACTGAGTACTTTCTGAGTATGCTTACATTAACTAAAGAGAAGGACTCCCAGCAACAAACGTTCATGCAATGGTACGTAAAACATACGCACATGGATAACCACAAGTGTAAGCTTATTAAAGTGAGCTACAAAGCATTCAAATCGTACAACTGTTTTCCATTGTTAAGAAAATGCCAATGTTTATGCTTGCTGCCAGTTATGCTCTACATATAGCTGTTTAACACTGTTGATATCGAAGAAGACGAACAAAACCCCTAAATCACCTCTTCCCGACCTTTCCGTTTTTTAGTTGAACACCCTTAACAACGGCCAAAGGGCGCCATGTAGTTAAAAATCTCGCCAATCAATATCGAACAGCAGCCGTGGCAAAACTTTCTTTGCACCTCTGCCATGCCCGGAGACGAGCACACATAGTAGAGATGTCAATTAAGACGAAACCTAGCACTTTACCAGCGAATCGAATCGTATTGGGGAAAAAGTGTGAAATCATCTTTTGGGACCCAAACCGAGGGCAGACCTGCAATTACCGTAAACAAATAGGTCTTTTTTTTCCTCGGACGGGACAGGGTCGGACACAGCCAAGAAGTCAAGGGGAAAGGAATTCTTTTGTCCACCGATCAAGGCGGGACCGGGACTCCGGCTCCGGCCGGGGATTTCTGGGAAGGCCGCAGTGGGTCCATCCTCCGCAACCACAAACGGACTATAGTGACTTTCCTCTTTGGGCGTCATTTGCCGGATCGTTTGGCGGCGTTGGTAAGCGTCAGTCAGTCAAATTTGGTGGCACCTTTCGCGCGGGGTCCAAGAGTGCGTGTGTGTGTGTGTTTGTGAGCGTGTGAAGATGATCGTGTCCAAGAGCAGAGTAATTTTGGCGTCTATGAGCAACAAGTAATTACTTCCAGTCATCCAGGGCGGGAACAGCCAACGCCTCCCGATCGCGATGGTTCCATCAGTTGGTGGTATCTAAATATACGCTCTGAGGATGAGTGGCTGCGAAAAGAAGCTGTAGCAGCATGTGTCAATTAGGGACGAGCTGGACACAACAATTACCGTGCATGGCGCTTCGAGGGCAAATCGGGAAAAAGAGAATCCAAATGTGATTGTATATGGAGAGATAATTTCATCAAAAATAGATGATTACGTAGAGATGGTACAGCTGCATTGGTGAACCCCAAAATAGTTGACTCTTGTTCGAGAATTGATTGTGAAAATATTCACTACTAACTAGTATATTTACAGTAATCCGTCCTACAAAAAATTTTCAACCTTGCTCTTTTGATTATTACGACGCCGTTTTTAAACTTTCGATTAGGTTTACAAAATAGATCGAAAGAAAGAGATAAGCGGTCAATCTATAAGAGACAACTATTAAAGGATGAGAAAGTAAACAGAGAATCTCTTATCTGAAGTCCTGTTGAAAATATTCTGCAGACTTCTATAAATTTCACCCACCTACTATGATGATAACATAAGAGACAATGTGAAATAAGCGCCTATCAAACAAAGGATACATGACAAACCCATCCCGTAATGATCCCCGCGAACGATCAACCCCAAGACGAACCCAAACTTGCATAATAAGAAATCAATTAGACGGTATTTATTAACACTTCATGCGTCCAACGTTTCAATTACACTATCATCAATCATTTTCACTAATTGGCCACAATTTTTGGACCGACAGGCGGACCGAGCGGGCCCGCCGCATCCATCCGCGCATTCCTTCGGGCAAATCTGGGCGAGGCAAAGGCGATCGTTTGCCAACATTGGGCAACATTGGCGGGATACGGCCACGGCCTCATCGTTTCGCCGGGGTTTGAAGGCCGGCGAGCGAGCTCGGGATGTACTGCATGAATCGATCATTCGATGGCCGCCGGGTTCGATGCGGGACTGATGCCGGAGCGGGTACTTAGCGCACGTCGCTCGCTCGGTGGATTGAATAAATTAAAAATTTTCATGGAAAAACGATGACTGCTTCCTTGTGGGAATGGCATGGGTTGTCTACCTGCTGATAAGAATACGTGTTCCGAACGATGAAGAGAGTTTGCTGAGGGGTTAATTTGCTGATAGCGTGAGGAATTGTCACGAGTTTGAGTAGCGATAAAATGTAATTAATCAATTCTGCAGAATTTGTGTTCGTTGTTGTATGTGTGTAAGTAATTTCAGGTACAGCTGTTTCTTATTGCAATACCAGCAAGCGACAGAAGTCAGGATATTTTGGCATTTAAAATGCGAATCATACGAGTCTGTGGTATGTCCCTCCCCAAGGTTGAGGGGTTTGACGGTATTGCAAACATCATCAAGCATATTGCGTGCATCAGTGCTACAAAACCTCTGACAGACAATTGCTTTAAGATTGTTATTGCATTACGCCTCGATAGTGGTGCATCGAGGAGACCGAGAGGGCTTACGCGTCTTTTTTACGTTCTATGTTTTTTTCATACTTTGCGCCTGCACATACCAACTAGTCTGTGCACGGTGACGTAACCGACTGGCGGATCGACCTGGATTGACTTTTGCTGTGTGCCGTGTTTGCAAACATTGTTCCACAATTTGATGGCGGTTTTCGTGGACGGGGCTCACAGTGGGAGTCATTGTGTGTCCATTTATCGGTCGACTTCGTCATCGTGCATAGACTAATTGAATTAATTTAATAAACAATAATAAATGTCGTTTTGTAATAATCATAGTTTTTCGTACTAGTGTACCATTGGTATGTACTCGTATGTCTATCTGTGTATGTGTTCGTATGATAATTTGTGACAGTTGGGTCAGGGAAAGGATGCAGAGCTGGCTTATATTATAGAATAATGGCTAATACTTCCGGTGTTCAATTTGTGCATTTGGTTCATTCATTCATTCATGAAGGTCGGATTGGATGAATTACAATTAATTACCGATACACGTGAATCATCCATTCCCGGCGAGCACAGCATGATGAAAGTCTAACAGTATGCAGTTATCGTTATTGGTAAATATGCAACATTTGCTGCATTTAGACGAGTTTGATTGCATGTTACCTGTGTTTTTCTATTCTACTTCATTAGGCTGTTTGTTTTATACATCTATTAGTTTGCTTTTCCTTTGCTGATGTATACCAAAATAGTATTAATCAATTTATTAGAAATAGTGGTGAATCTTTTTTTCTTTATTCGGCATATGATTCCTTTTACTAGTATATCTACTATACGTTCTCTATACTCATACAGATACAAACGCTCGTGACCTTCGCGATAACATAAACCTGGTCACAAACACAATTACTCTCGCGATTTCGTAAACATGAAAACACCGCGGTAGTTAGGTAAACGTAGCACCTTTAAACTTCCAAACGCGGTCTCAAACATTAACCCAACACTCGTGCGATCATAAAACGATCACGTCCGAAAGTCTTACCTTGGTCCTAGCAGTCTGGATTAATGCCTTCAGTTGAATTAATCAAAAAAAGTGATGCTCATATCCACTAAACAACACGTTCCATGGTGACATGACCTGGAAATCTAGTGATATGGGGAAACGGACTCTCTTCTACCATCTGTACCATAGACTAAAAATTATGCATCAGATTCACAATCCGCACGCAATAATTCAAGAATACACGCTACATGACTATAAAATAGAAATTATACACGCGAAGTCACATACACGTGACAAACACGTTAGTATACAATTGCTTGAGCCCTTCGCGACCATCCACGGCACCTACACCCGCTATCTCGTAAACACTATAACATCCCGATGATGAAGTGAATATCTCAGCTCCTATAAATTTTTAAACGCGGTCTCAAGCGTGAACTTAAAAAACTCCCGCGGTCGCACGATCATGAATCGGTCACTTCCGGAAGTTTCTATCCTTGGTATCAGCAGACTAGGTCCATGCCTTAAATTTAAAAAATAAAACTCATATCCACTGAACAACAGGGCGACATGACCGGGGACTCTGGCGATATGGGGTAACTTACTCCCTGTCAGAATGTGAATTGTACACCGAAAACTAACTATCAGAATGAAGGTCCGCGTGACTATCTAAGAACGCACGCGAATATATGAATGGCACCAAGGTAACAAAAATCGAGTTTTGTACACGCGATTTCACATGCACACAGGCACACCTGACAAACACGTTACGAACGCTTAAGCCCTTCGCGATTAACAACACACACCTACGCTCGCAATCGCGCGAACTTGATAACACCCCGGAGATAAGGTGACGTTTTAGCAATTACGAAGTTTCAAACGCGAACCTACACAGTTCCGTATTCGCGCGATTATGATTCGGTCACGTTCGGAAATCATTGCCCACCGTCTTAGCAACTTTGCTCCACACATTCAGTTGGATCAATCAAAAAATAATGCTCATATCCACTAGACAACACACTCCATGGCGACATGATCGGGGACTCTAGTGATATGGAAGATCTCACTTTCTCCTAGTATCAGAACCACACAACAAAAACTAAGTATTAGATTCTTGGTCCGCGCGCGATTATCCAGGAACACACGCGAATATGCAAAAGGCAAACTGTTATAAAATTGAATTTATGCTCGAAGTTACATAAACGTTAGCACACACGATTGAACGCGTTGACGTACAAATGCTCGAGCCTTTCGCAATGATACACGCGATCGCGAAGTCTCTACGCCCGCACATATCTAAACCGTAGAATGAATATTACATTCAGAATCACGACCCGCTACAATTGGCCGTAAGAAGTGTTTTATTGGGCGCCATTGCCTGTCTCGTCTGCAAATTGTCATTGCAATTGAAAATCCCGCAAAAATCCTGCCACACCTCTGCGAAAAAAGTTCGGTGTGCAGAGTTAGTAGTCCACTGCATCTTTGACTTAAAGAATTGCGGGAAGGGCTTCATACTGGGAAGATCACCCCGATACTTCCAAGGCACCATAAGCGATTGAGAATATTTAAAACCCCCTCAACTATTCAACTATAGCAGCGATTCTCAACCTGGAGTCCGCGGACCCACTTGGATGGGGGCAAAGATAAGCCATGTAACATCATCGACATATGCGAGATTTACCACTTGGCCGTATACGAAGAAGTATCTTGTCTATGTACCCGCCTGGGAAGTAGAGATTGATGGTGTAGTCTCCAACAGGGACCATAATTGCGAAGTATGAGGTTCGCTCCTTCAAGAACCCTTTGCTTCGGCCAATGAAAATTCTGGTTAGCAAGCAAATGCGTTCAGGAAAAATCAAGGAGTATATCATTTTTAGTAGCAATGGATTTTTTGGACTTAGTTTACTTTAGAATAATTTGAATTTAAATTTGGCCGCAATTGACCTTTCCACGACAAAAAAGTCGGAGCAAGTACAACGAAAAATTGGAAATTTCCAATATTTGTGAAGAATTTAAAATCTAGCGCGATAACCTACGCATATTATTATGTTAAATTCTTTGGATTGATGTAGGCCACCAATTTCTTGTAGATTGTTCATAATTTCTTATGGAAGGAACTACAATATCTTCACAAAATTGCATACAATACAGAAAATGACAATTTTCGGAAATATTTCGAATTTCATAGCGATGACCCGCATAAATTATACTCTCAAAAGATTCAGGTCACAATTTCCAGTGACAATTGTGAATGATAATTTGCAAGAACATTGCTTATAGTTTTTAATTCAATGAACTACAAAATCTTCGCAAAATCACGTATTTTACCGAACATTGCTTGATGGCGCTTACCGAGACCCTACGTTGTGTCTTTTTTGTTCCTCGACCGAATCTGTCCGGCGTCGTGATGGCGGTAACTGGGCTAATCACCCTAACTGCAGTGCAATGCAACTCACCGGCGAGAAGATGCAACAGCGACGGTAGGAAGCAACAGCAAACAGCAGCAACAGAGCAGAAGCGGATAACAGCGGGCAACACAAAACGTTAAATCACACACGTTCTAACGAAAGAAAACTTTATTCCGTTCTGAACTTTCACTTTACTTGATAATTGTACAACTAGTAATAAACTCAGAAATTTTGCTGATCTTGTTCGCATGCAGGTTTAATTTAGACTGTCTGATGATCCCGACCGATCGATGCACGAAGGCGATGATCGCAAACCGGGTTGCCAGAAGGGCTATAGAAACTGGCATAACTCTACGGCCGTTAGCACCATTAGCATGTGAAACGCAATGCTGCGTATTACGGTTGCCAACATTTCAGTACGGTACAACATACTCGCCGCCTTGAACGATTGTGTTCAACATAGTAAACGTAAACAATAAACATTATAACTTATAGCTAGGCAAAATAAATTTTCACTTCTTATAAACTAACACTTTTTTCTAATTTTCAGTTTATTCTAGTGGTGTATCCGGACTCCGTTGGGCCGGTTGTGGGTTGTTGACCATCGTTAAACATCCTTCTGCTTCTGGGGCTGTCGTTGTGCACGGTAACAGACAGATTTTTGTAATCGGTCGAGTGATGATACCGCGGTCAGTACGAAGTGATACAACTCGCGTAAGTTGATCCTTTCCTGGCAGGACTGATTCGATGCGAGCGAGTGGCCAACGAATTGGTGGTTGCAGATCGTCAACGATGATGACTAGTTTGTCAGGGATAATTTCGTCGTTCCGTATCCATCGTCTCGTGTCTTTTTGTAGCTCCTGCAGGTACTCTTTTCGCCAATGGATCCAAAATTGCTGCAAATGCATCTGCAGCTTTTGGTAGTGGTCGAGTCGGTTCGCAGGTATGTTCCGTAGGTCTGGGTCGGGCAGGGCATGCATCGATGATCCGATGAGGAAGTGGGCAGGTGTCAAAGCGGCTAAATCATTAGGGTCTTCTGTCATTGGAAGCAACGGTCGCGAGTTCATAATTGCTTCGATTTGGGTAAGAATCGTGCACATTTCCTCGAACGAAAGTCGACTTGAACCCAGCTGTCGGAACAAGTGTTTTTTCGCTACCTTTACGGCCGCCTCCCACAAACCGCCAAAGTGGGGGGCTTTAGGGGGTATCAAGTGCCAGGTAATTCCTTCTGCGGTATAGGCAGAAGATATTTCTTCCTGCTGGGAACGATTTTGAAGCATGGTAAACAGTGCAGATAGTTCATTCTTGGCCCCTTCAAAATTCTTCCCGTTATCTGAATGAATGTGCGCGGGCCGGCCACGCCGGGCAATAAATCTTCGCAACGAACATAAGAAGCCTTGGGTGGACAAATCGCTAACCAATTCTAGGTGGACTGCTTTGGTCGCGAAGCACACGAAGAGGCACAGGTAGGCTTTAGCAGGTGCGGCACGTTTGTGAATTGGTCGAAGGTACAATGGACCCGCATAATCCACACCTGTGACACTGAATGGACGACTGGGTATTACTCTTGGGGCTGGCAATTGACCAATTTGCTGCTGGGCAGGTACCGGGTTGAGGCGTGTGCAACGAAAACAATTTCTGACGACGCTGCGTATTAGCTTGCGGCCTCTCGGGGGCCAGAATTCCTCTCGAATCGCTGTCAGCAGTAGACGCCCGCCGCCGTGGAATAGTTTCCGGTGAAAATGTTCGACGATGAGGCGAGTTAGCGGATGATTGGTAGGAATTAAAGCGGGGTGCTTTTCTTGGTAGGGTAATTGCGACAGATTCAAACGACCTCCCACTCTCAACACTCTCTCTGGGTCTATAAATGGGCTCATCAAGTGAAGGGGGGAACGCTTCGAAACTGAATTGCCTTCCTCCAATTGTTTTATTTCTGCAGCAAAATCGTCGTGTTGAGCCAAACGAATAAGAAGCGTTTTTGAATTTGATAGTTCTTCGACGGTAAGTGATCGGTCGATGGGAGTCGGTGGGGGCTGCGTGCGCACTTTTGCTCGGGTATTGGTGACGAATTTCATACAGTATGCAATGATACGAAGAAGGCGATTGTATGATGACCATCGTAGAAACCAGGGGTGCACTGTAGGTGTTACTTGAGCGACAACGACAGTTGTTTTTATTTCCAGTTCTTCTTTTGGGACACCTGGGGGTATCGAATTGGGCCAATTTTGCAGTGAACGTGTTAACCAACTAGGACCGTTAATCCACAAATAGCTTTTGAGGAAATCTTCGACAGACATACCGCGCGAAACCAGGTCAGCTGGATTTTCTCCTCCAGGAACGTGTTTCCATTGGCATCCGTGTGTATACTGCTGGATTTCTGACACTCTGTTGGCAACGAACGTGGGCCATACGTTTGGTGGAGATCGTAGCCACTGTAGAGTGACAGCTGAGTCGGACCAGAAATAGGATGCTATTATGTTGACGTCGATGGCCTTTTTGATGTGGGTGTGCAGATGAGCAGCTAGCACGGCAGCACACAGTTCCAATCGAGCGATGCTGATTCGCTTCAGTGGGGCGACGCGTGACTTTGAAGCCAAAAGCTGGATCCTCACTCTTCCTCGTCCATCTTCACAGCGAGCGTACGTGCATGCACCGTATGCGGATTGGGAAGCATCTGCAAAGGTGTGCAGTTGAATAGATGAGCCGGGTAATAAGGCATACCTGTCTACACGGTGCTCCGAAATCTTTGCCAGTTCTCGATGGTAGCTTTCCCATTTAGACTTGATGGGTTCTGGTACAGGATCATCCCAGCCGCAGGATAGAAGCCACAGTTCCTGCATCAAAATTTTCGCTCGGACGACGACAGGGGCGATTAATCCAAGAGGGTCGAATAGTCGTGCTATGTCGGAGAGAATCGTTCGCTTTGTCGGGTGTTCATCGCTGTGTCGAATCTGTGAGTCGAAACGAAGGAAATCAGCTTCGGGCTCCCAACTAATTCCCAATGCCTTAATGGTTTCATTTGGACAAAAGTGCAAAGCGGATTGCATGCCAATCTGATCATCGGTGAGACCTTGCAGAACTTCGAGCCGGTTAGAGGTCCATTTACGTAGTGCGAATCCTCCTTTTTCCAATAGTTCAGCGAGCTCTATGCGAAGACGGATTGCTTCTTCCACGGTTTGAGCTCCACCAATAAAATCGTCCACGTAGAAACCCTTTCTAAGTGCTGGGCCAGCTGCAGTGAATGTTCGACCTTCATCTTCTGCCAGTTGCTGGAGAGTTCGTGTTGCCAGGTAAGAAGATGGACCGAGACCATACGTAACAGTGAGCAGTTCGTATGTCTGGACTGGAGATTGGTCTGAAAATCGCCAAAGGATGCGCTGCAAAGGAGAATCGTTGGGGTGAACAAGTACCTGTCGGTACATTTTGGCTATGTCACCGACCAGGGCGATCGGAAAGGTACGAAACCGCAAGATGATGGTCAAAAGATCGTCTTGTACCACAGGACCCACGCAAAGAGCTTCATTTAGAGAGAAGCCGGCAGAAGTTTTGGCCGAGCCGTCAAATACGACCCGAACCTTGGTCGTCGTACTTGCTTCCTTAATTACGGGGTGGTGGGGCAGATAGTAGGCTTGAGAGTGGTGTTCGTCGTCCGCTTCGACCAGCCGCATATGGCCGAGGGAGAGGTACTCTCGCATAAACAAATGGTATTCATCTTTTAGGTTTGGGTCTCGTTCCAAACGCCTTTCAAGTAGTCCGAAACGGCGTTGTGCAGTGCTCTTCGACTCTCCTAGCATAACGTTAAAGTCTGGTTTACGGGGATACCGAACGATGTATCGTCCTGTAGGATCACGGGATACGGTTGATTGATACAACGATTCACAGTGCCTTTCTTCAACAGAGTAGTTGTCCTTGGTAGTCAGCTCTTCAGTTTTCCAGAAACGCACTAGACTGTCCTCCAAAGAAATCATCGAAACAACCATAGAGGTGGGTGACGTCACTTGTATAGGGGAATTTTGGTTTGTCGACCCAGCAACAATCCAGCCGAAGACACTGTCCACCAGTAGAGGAAGGTTTCGGCCCAGCTGCAGGCGTGCAGCACTCGGGAAGAACGAGTAGAAATGTTTGGCACCTAGCACCATGTCGATTGGCTGACTCTCGTTGAAAGACGGATCTGCAAGAAATAAGTCCTTCGGAATGTGCCATTCTTTTGTTGATATGGTTTGCGATGGAAGGTTCGCCGTTACTTTGTCCATCACAAGAAAGTCGACGCTGCACGAAAAATCACCCTTTCTAGAAAAAACATGAGCGAAAACGGATTCACGTACTGGCTTTGAAAGTTTGCCGGCCCCTTGTACTGTGACGTTCACATTCTGCCTTCGAAGGCGTAGAATATGAGCCATACGATCTGTGATGAGGTTCGGTTGCGATGCGCTGTCGAGAAGCGCGTGCGCTAGATGCTCTTCACCGTACGCATCGATCACCTTAACGATCACGGTGAGAAGGAACACGTTCTCACGGTACTGCTGGACAGTGGCACTGACTTCAGTTTGCGGGATGCTCTCAGTAGCAGCAACTGTTGATTGCGTAGACGGTTGTGCTGCAGAAGACCCACTGGGCTGCGAAGAAGTCGAAGCGGTTGTAGCTGGAGCGGTATATGTACCCTCATTGTTGAATCGACTGGAACCGTCGGGCTGTTCAGAGTGGAGAAGAGTGTGATGACGACGGCTGCACTTACGGCAGTTGAAATTGGATGGACAATTGCGGGCAATGTGATCACCTTTCATACAGTTGTCACACAGACGTTTTGATTTCACAAACTGCTGACGTTCACTTGGCGAAAGTCGGTTAAAACGCTGACATCTCATCAGTAAATGGGACTGGTTACAGAGGACACATTTCTCACCAACATGTGTTACTGGTGAACTCGCTGTGGAGGCACAAGAAGAGAGACGAAGCTGTGAATGGAATGTTCTCTTCGACGAATGAGCTGGTGGACCAGAAGCGGAATGCGAATCAGCAGTTTGATGGTTGACTGAGATCGATTCCAGTACTCGAGTTCTTCGTTGCAAAAAATCTATGAGACAAGTGTAATCCGGATTGTCGACGGTAGATGCATGGTCTTCCCATGCCTTCAAAGAGTCATCGTGTAGACGCGTGCATAGCAGATGCTCCAAAATGGTACTCCAGGCGTCGGTTGGTTCTCCCAGTTGTCGAAGAATCTTGGTGTGACGTTCAAATTCGTCCACCAACCCGTGAAGCGCAGCAGCAGACTCCTTCTTCATCCTCGGAATGTCCAACAGTGCCTGCAAGTGACGCTTCTTCAGCAAATAATCGTTGGAATACCTGCTTTCTAAAGTTTGCCATGCTAAAGAATAGTTCGCAGAGCTGATACCGATCGATTCAATCAACTGAGCAGCTTCCCCCTTGACAGCTGCCCTCAAATAGTGGAATTTCTGAATATCCGGGACCTCAGAGTTTGAATGAATCAATGCCAAGAAAGTATCGTGGAATGCAAGCCATTGCATGTAATCACCATCGAACTCAGGCAACGAAATTGTTGGCAGCTTGATGCCAGAGAGAGTGGAGGATACACGAGAGGGTTGAGGGCTCCGATCGTTAGGAAGAGGAGACAATTTTGAAATAAGACATGCTTTTATTTTAAAGAGCCGGGGCTCGAAATCAGCACGCACAGCAGCATGCTCGACCTTACCATCTTCGTTGGTTTCGTTGTCCTCCAGTTCCGCTTGAACGGTCTCCAAATTATTCCAAATTCCGTTCAAGTACTCCAACCTCAAAGGTACCTGCGATTCGTCACGAAGAGCGTCGTACTCCACAGCAAAAACCTCTGCCCGACCCAGAGCAGCAAGCAGTGTAGCTCTCCGTGACAGCAGCTGGCTTCTATTGTCGACCTCCGCCAGCTCGAATAGCGGGAATCAGAAACGTGGCCAATCAGGAACAGTAGATCGACCTGCACAATAAAAGACCACAGTAGACCCACAGGAGGGGTGGTAAATACTTGGAAAGAGGCTCACCTTTTCCAAGGCAAGTATGTGCCTTGTATATTTATCCAGCCAACAGGAACAGTACAGTACCGTCCGCACTGGTAGGTGAGTTGATGATCCGAAGCAGCGCTCAAAAACCGGCGAAAACTCACAGGAATATCCAGTTAGTAGCAACAGCAAACAATTCGGTTCCATAAAAATGAAATCACGTTGAAAACCACGGCTAGGAACGCCACGGAAGTGTCGGAAGATGCCACTGCAGCAACACTACAGCTCAGCAGGCGGATTCACCACGGCTAGGGACGCCACAGTGAACAATGGTCCTATTCTAATCCAGATCGTTGAACAATGGCGCTTTGTGGCCAACACTATGGCGCTTTGTGGCCAGCACAATGCCAATTCCGCGATCAATTGAAGCGATTGTTGATCCGGAACAATACGAATCGGGCATGCAATAAAGAAAAAGAAATCTAAAGGGTACCTGCGATACCCGCAAAACAGATTGGACAGGTAATTACCTTGTATCCAATTAAATCGAGCCTTGGATTTAATTTTGGTAGCAGCATGCGATGATCCAAAACATTCCTTCCCTTGGTCAAGGGAATCAAAACGGCGACGTCCAGTGAAAGGCTCCGCACGTGGTCCGAAACAGATCCTGGTCACGGCACCAAAATTATGATGGCGCTTACCGAGACCCTACGTTGTGTCTTTTTTGTTCCTCGACCGAATCTGTCCGGCGTCGTGATGGCGGTAACTGGGCTAATCACCCTAACTGCAGTGCAATGCAACTCACCGGCGAGAAGATGCAACAGCGACGGTAGGAAGCAACAGCAAACAGCAGCAACAGAGCAGAAGCGGATAACAGCGGGCAACACAAAACGTTAAATCACACACGTTCTAACGAAAGAAAACTTTATTCCGTTCTGAACTTTCACTTTACTTGATAATTGTACAACTAGTAATAAACTCAGAAATTTTGCTGATCTTGTTCGCATGCAGGTTTAATTTAGACTGTCTGATGATCCCGACCGATCGATGCACGAAGGCGATGATCGCAAACCGGGTTGCCAGAAGGGCTATAGAAACTGGCATAACTCTACGGCCGTTAGCACCATTAGCATGTGAAACGCAATGCTGCGTATTACGGTTGCCAACATTTCAGTACGGTACAACATTGCTTTATTTTCCATTGCAACTTTAAATTTTTTACAATGAATATCGCATTTCATTATATCAAAATGTTCGCATTTATGTGTTAGACTGAAAACATAATTCATAGTTTTAAAATCACTGAACTACAATATCTCCACAAAATCACGTATTTTACATTTATTTATTTTTCTCTAACAAACCTTTTAGTAATCCTATACTATGTTGCGTTTCGGCTTCGCCTCATCAGAAACCGACACTAACGTATTGTCGGAATAGATTAGCGCCGGCTTGACGCAAATCCCTTAAAACTAAAACACACTATGTATTTCAATCAAACGACTGATCAAACGTGATGTCCCGTTCGAGCAGAAGTTCTGTTTATGCCGATGAGACACAAGTGAAGCCGAAGACTGGTTTTTACCAACAAATTTTCACCCTAGTGAGAAATTTTGGTTTTTACCAAATTTTCCTCCTTAGGGTGAAATATAGCATAGTGCTTTTAGTAATAGTATGTATTGATCACTGCGTAAATTGCGTGTTCGAATTAAAAATATGCGAATGCTCTGTATTACATGCAATTTTATGAAAATGTTGCAATTAGTTGATTTAGAAACTATCAACACTGTTCTAAAAATGTATTTCTCTCATAACTACAAACATAATATGCATTAGCCATTGCGTAAATTCAAAGTTCGAAATAAAAAATGGCTATATTCTGAATGATACGCAAATTTCTGTAGATATTATAGTTAACTGAATTAAAAACTATGAACAATTTTTCAGAAACTCATCTCTCATATAAATATCAGCATTTTGATATTTCAACATACAATATTCATTGACTAAATTTCAACTTACAATGAAAAATAAAGGAATGTTCTGTATAATACGCAATTTTGTGAAGACATTGTAGTTCAAATTAAATTAAATTCAATCAACAATGTTCTACAAACTTGGCTACCATACATATACAAACATTTTGGTGTCGTAGCAGGCGATATTCGTTGTAAAAAATTCAAGTCGCAATGGAAAATAAAGAAATGTTCTAAAAAACATGACTTTGTGAAGATATTGCATTTCATTGAATTTAAAACTATAAACAATATTCTTGAAACTTGTCTGTTTCGTAAATGCGAATATTTTAGCATTATAAAATGTGATATTCATTGTAAAAATTTCAAGTTACAATGGAAAATAAAGAAATGTTCTGTAAAATGCGTGATTTTATGAAGATATTGTAGTTCATTGAATTTAAAACTATAAACAATGTTTTAGAAACTTGTTTATTTCGTAAATGCGAATATTTTAAAATCATAAAATGCTATAATTACATTAAAATTTCAAGTTACATTGGAAAATATAGAAATGTTCCGTAAAATACGTGATTTTGTGTAGATATTGTAGTTCATTGAGTTCAAAACAATAAACAATGTTCTAGAAACTTGTCCATTTCGTAAATGCGAATATTTCAGCATTATAAAATGCGATATTCATTGTAAAAATTTCAAGCTACAATGGAAAATGAAGAAATGTTCTGTGAAATACGTGATTTTGTGAAGATATTGTAGTTCAGTGATTTTTAAACTTAGAATTATGCTCTGAAAATACTTCTAACACATAAATGCGAACATTTTGATATAATGAAGGGCGATATTCATTGTGAAAATTTCAAGTTACAATGGAAAATAAAGAAATGTTCGGTAAAATACGTGATTTTGCGAAGATATTGTAGTTCCTTTCATAAGAAATTATGAACAATCTAATAGAAATTAGTTGCCTACATCAATCCAAAGAATTAACCATAATAATATGCGTAGGTCATCGTGCTAGATTTTAAATTTTTCACAAATATTGGAAATTTCCAATTTTTCGTAGTACTTGCTGGGCCTTTTTTGTCGTAGAAAGATCAATTGTGGCCAAATTTAAGTATACCGTGCCGAATTTTTTTGAGGCATGGTTGTTCGTGTGAGTAAAACTGGCATGGTTGGAGGAGTCTTAATGAACGGCCATTCAGATTTTTTTATGGATTTTTTTTTCAATATTGACTAGTTGACAAGAAAAATGATATTGCGTGAAAGAGTGTTTTCTAGACAAATTTTTGTAACTGAATACGAAAATCGTACTATTTTCTCTTTCAAAAAAGCGTTCCGAGATTTAAAAAAAAATTCGGGCATTTTTTACTTTTTGCTATATTGTTTATGGAAAAATTATCCAATTGTAAAATCTACACACAGTTCAAAAGGTGCTGATTTACCCTTTCCAGAAATGTACACTATGTGTAGATCGAATGAAAATTCATTAGGGTTACATGCAGGGCCGGCGGAAAGCGTGGGTAGTATGGGTAGTACTACCCACTCGAAAATAACCGAGTGGGTAATTACCCACTCGAAATTTTGAACCATTTCAAAAAATTTAGATGTGCAACGCATGTATATCGCACTACACACCTTTGAAAACATCGTTGTACCACAATTCCATTTCATAAACGAACGTGACTTAATGTTAATGTAGCCTCACCCTACGCTTTCTACCCAATCGGGCGTAAATTGTTTCGCCGCCCCTGGTTACATGCGACCATAGTCGAAAAAATGGGAATTTTGGACGATTTTTGAAAATTACACACTAAGTCATGGCACAGAAAAAATCGTTTGGCTATGCTATGCCTTAGTATGTACCTACTAAGGACCATAAAAGAAATTAGAAAAGCCTGGGAAAGTATATAATCAAACATCGAGTCAGTCTATTGTGTAGCTTTCTTTGACAATGGCAAAAAAAATTAGAAAATTGCGTTTTACTTCCTTTTCCCCTGCAAATAATTACATATATTAAAATATTTATTCTTATTCTTTACATTCAATACAAGTAAAAGTCAATGTGTAATTTGTTTTTAATTAGTTGTCCATTCCTGTAAATTTTATTTCAGTTTTCGACTACCGGAACACCTAATGAAATGAAATCTGCATCCGAATAGTCTGATCGCTAGAGTCAAAGGCGGTACTGTAAATATGGTTTTAGAGACAAGTGTAAACTAGAAGTAAAACATCCGTAACCGAAGTTAAATGGTAACGACAAAAAGCAAGACATTTTACAGATAAACACACGTAACTCACAAATCATTTCTCCAAAACAGTCGCATCGCAGGGTTGTCCATAGATGACGCAGTAACGAGAGTCACATCCTGAAAACCTGATTTTCCAACTGAACTAATCCAACTGTACTTGTAGTGCTCAAAAATCTCTGAACAAAACCCATTATCGTCACATCCCACCAATCGTATACCAAGGATGACCCCTCGCCTCGTGTGTCCCCATTTGGTCCGGGGGCCACAGCACGGGACACATTGCAGCCCATTGTAAACAATTATCGTCTAATTTTATCACAAACATAGTCATTACGCCGCGCTGCGGTAAACAATATCAACGTAGATGACGCCGACCGAAGACGACGCCGTTGCCGCCGTCGCCGCCACCAGCGTCGTCGTCGTCGTCGTCGTCGACGTTGTCGGTTCGCAGCACAGGTCTGGATGGAATCTTGGAATGCTTCACTATAGGTACAGTGACGACGACCAGAACGTCCCAGGCTGGGTCGATTGGTCTGTTTACATTCCGGCCTGGCCTGCTAAGATCTAATTCTTTTGTGACACCCCATATGCTTGCAGGAGATTTTTGTACGCTTACCCGTGCACTAGAGGGTGGGTGGCGAACGTCGATCCAACAGCCAAACGGTGGAGTCGGGGTACGGGAAAAGGAGTCACGCTCGCGAAGCGAGGAAGGAAATTTTATTTTAAATTATGACACTTTTAGTTTTTTGGAGCATTTTTCAGATTCGACAGTGGACCCCGAAGCCAGCGGCGACACGCTGATGGCGGGTCGGACAGCTACGAGCAAGCGTGCGAAGATGTAAACAAAAGGTTTGTTATTCTTCGCGTCAAACGGTCCACCGTGGACCTGGCCGCGGGCAGGGCCTGGCTGGAAGTGATGATGATGGTCTACAGAGCTGCCGGGATTTCGGGCGGACCGTGCGACTTGGGACTGTGTCGGTTTCCCTGTGGCAAACCGAACAGAGCGGAACCCGTCCGTGTGAAGGGGACAATGTGAGCACGTGCGCCGTGCATGGGGTGCAGAAGGCAGTCGTAAGCACGGCTCGCGGGAGCGATGAGATTTGTATATTTTTCTTGTCACGATTTGATATAAAATATAGATTTGAAGATATTGCTTTATGGCGTCTTTTTCTGGCCCTGGGAGAGGGTCGGGTGGTTTTTTATATTCCAGGAAAATTTAGAGATTAGCCGGAAAATTCTTCGAACCGATATATGGCTAGCAAACTTGTCCTTGGGAGCTCTAGTACAAAATTCCATTCATTTCATCGAGATAAGAACTATTACGGGGTTACGCCACTGTAGGACACTTATCCTGACTTATTTCATTACTTATCTTCAGTTAGTTTCTGTCGTGACGGTCGAAAAGTTCACATATACAAAAAAATAAAGCCTGTATTATCATTCAGGTGTTTCACGGCGACGGACTGCGCATTTTCCGGGGGACTGTTCGTGTAAATTGGTTTATTGAGCAGAATATTTATAGGAGAATTGAATATTCGTTTCTTAACTAAGCGTTATATTTATTTCTGATGGTTGGAACCTCATAAAAACACCGAAAACCCGATCAAAATTATAAATAAATGAAATTATTGTGATAAACTTGGTCTTGTTAGTAGTTAAAATAATTGAAAATTATAACAGGTATCAACAATTTTGATAGATTTTTGTTATGAGCTTCTGATCCGGAAACGCGATTCCCAAAAGATTCGACACATTTCATTCGTTCGTGCTTGATTGTCGCTCAGTTCATGTGCATTCAAGCTGAAAATCTTGGGCTCTGCATTCGCAAAATCTGTGGAAGCAAGGTGAAGGCGACGGATGAAGCATCCACTCAGGAGACTACATTTCAAGAACAGTACACTGAGGAGAATTTTTAGGAGTTTTTATCTAGTCGGTGGATTGTTTATCGCGGTCCATATTATTGATTTGAATTACCAGCCCAAATGCGGCCACAGCATTCTGGTTATGTCCCAAGCATCACCTACCCATCTTTTTGCATATGCAGGTGAAACAAAGATGTTGATAATAATAATAGTTTTCCCACCTTCTTTGAGCCAGTTAGGCAACCATATTTTTCTATCCCCAGACTTGTCTTTCAATTGTTTTATCTCCTGAAATGTATGTATCTTTCTTTGTATTCTTTAAATTTTCTCTTTACACTGGACTGAATTCTTCGGAAAAAGACCCAACTTATGGTGCAATGAATGATGAAAAACCTCATTATTGAAGACTTAAACTTTCCTTTCAAAATCATACACATTGAACTCATTTGGGAGTGGGCGTAGCGTATTGGTAAATCGATTGCCTTGTACGCAGCGCACCTGGGTTCGAGTCCCGACCCCGCACATAGGGTTAGAAATTTTTCCTAAGAGATTTTTCTAACCCGAAGAGGCGAATGACCTTAAGGTTAAAACCTCTATAAAAAAAAAAAAAAAAAAAAAAAAAAAAATTGAACTCATTCGCGCCATATCTGAGTATTCTAAAGATTTTTAAACATCTTATGCAGAAATATTCGGCCGTGACAGATATCTCGAAAATCAATTCTATTATGAAGGATTTCTGCGTCTACATGTCCGTTCATATAGTTGAGATTGACGGTACAGTCACCGATTTCGAGTTTATCATGCGAGCTGTGAAGAGTTAATTGTTTCAATAACCCTTTTTCTCCAGGTAGATGTGAATGGCAATCGCACAGGACGCAACAAAATTGTATGTGACTTCAAACTCATATCGAGTAACGTTTAACGGGTCAACCGGGAAGTCGGCATCTTCTTCGGGTATTTGTGCTGCGCGTCATATTTTGCACTAACCACAAGCAAATGGGCCATTGCAGCAATAAAACCCAACGGCAAGTGTGTTAGGAATCATGAGGGTGAAATCCCTTAAAATATTTTCTTAGCACGCGTTTGTGCAGAAACAGGGGCGGATCCAGAAAAAATATCGGGAGGGGTCTGAAATTTTAATTTTAAAATAAACACTAAAATTCGTAATGCATAATAACCTTATTTAATGAATATCAGTTTTGTTGGTCAAATTTGGTTTGGAATAATTTTGAGTTTGAAACTAATATAAAGTTAAAACTAATTTATTTATTTATTTATTTATTTATTTATTTCGTCAATCGATGTAGACTACAGATTTCCTTAATTACTAATGTGTATATTTCGTGAATTTAGTATAAATGAAGCAATTTCGGCTTTTACTGAATCATCCACTTACGCGTTAGAATTTCTTTTGTGTATAAAATATTGCTTTAGTTTCAGTTTAGACATTGTAAAATCAATTGAGTCGCAATAGTGATTATAAATAGACATCATTCGATTTATGGGGCTATATTTTGCATAGTTTGTGCGAAAAGGAGTTATTGAAAATATACTTCGATTTCGTAGCTGTCGTGAAGGTGCATAAAAGTTCAATTTGGAAAAAATTTCAGCTGAATCGATACGATGCGAAACGATATTATTAATGAATGAGAGCATTGCAAATTCGCGACGCTCCTTTAATGTTTGAATATTGATAAGCAAGCAGCGTGCTTCATAAGATGGCAGAGGGAATGCTGTCCATCCTAATTTACGAAGGGCAAATAATAAAAACTGTTTTTGTACCGATTCTATTCGTTCTTCATGTCTGCTTGAAAAAGGGCACCAAATAATACTGCAATATTCCAATATCGACCTAACATATGCAATATATAATATTTTTATTGTATAAGGATCTTCAAAATGATAGCTAAAGCGTTTTATAAAACTGAGCATGTTGTTAGCTTTGTGTATAATTGTGTTATAATGATCAATAAAATTTAACTTTGAATCTAATATAACACCTAAATCCCCAATTCTTTCACATTTTACTACAGTCTGATTTCCTAAGGTAATCTCAACATTCGGTGTTTGTCGTTTTCTACTAAAGGTTATTGAATTACACTTTTTCACGTTTAGTTGTAAGAGGCTTTTTTGACACCACATGTGGAAAATTTGTATTTCGTTTTGAAATGTATTAATATCCTCGGCATTTCTTATCTCCAAATAAAGTTTCATATCGTCCGCATAAATTAGTATTTTCAGTTTTTTGAGAATGAAGGAGATATCGTTCACGTATAAAATAAACAATAGAGGGCCTAAATGAGAGCCTTGTGGAACTCCTGAGGTGACTTTAATTGGATTAGATTGCTTTCCATTAAATTTAATTATTTGCTGACGTTCGGAGAGATATGATTCTAACCATGTAAGTAGCCCAGGCTCAATGCCGATCTTTGTCAATTTATAAAGTAACATTGGGATGTCAATGCGATCAAATGCTTTACTAAAGTCTGTATAAAGTGCCTCCACGTAGTTTCCATTATCCATTGCAATCAGTGTATAATTAATAAATTCTAGTAAGTTTGTTGAGGTCGAACGACCTTTGAAGAAGCCATGCTGGAGGTTGGAAATTCGGTTTTTTATTTGAAGAAATATTTTTTCGTTAATGATTGATTCGAAAAGTTTCGGAATACAGGAGATTATGGCTATACCACGATAATTACGTACGTCAGATTTTTTGCCAGATTTATATATAGGCACTAAAAAAGATTTTTTCCATATTTTAGGGAACTGTCCAGATTGCAAAGACATATTAAACAGCCAGAACAATGGGGCAGTTAACTCGGTTGCTAGGTTTTTCATAAATAATGGTGGGATTCCATCAGGGCCAGAACCTTTTGATACATCTAAATGTTTTAGAGAATTGAAAATGTCTTCCACTATGACATGATTGACACTAATATCCAAAGGAAAATCGGGAAGAAAAGCGAAGTAATCGCGATCACGGTCTTGTTCAGAAAAAGTCGTATATATTTCTTGGAAGAATGTTGCAAATAGGTTGCAGATTTCTTCCGAGTTATCACGTACGTTGTCATCCAAGTGCATTGTTGATGGGAAATTGTCTGATTTTAATTTAGTTTTGACGTAGTTGAAAAAATTCTTTGGACAAGATTTGATGTGCTGTTCCGTTTTTGAATTATAATCCGCAAGTGCAGAATCTATGGCCATATTTAGTTTATCGCAAATGTCGAAATATTTTTCCAAGTCCTCATTATTTTGGTTTTTCTTATATAGCTTATGGGCTTTTTGCTTCCTATTTTTCAAACTCTTAATTTGTCTATTATACCAAACGGGATGCTTCGAGTTGCCGTGTCGTCTTTTTTTCTTAATAGGCACCTCTTCATAAATTATTTTGAAAATAATTTTGTAAAATACGTCCACTGCGGTTACAATATTTTCTTCATTTCTAAGGCTATTTTGCCAGTCGACACTACTTAGCTTCCGCCTGATATTGTCATAATTGGCTTTATGGTATTCAAAGACTTCTTCAAAGTCACAATCGCTGGGTTTTTGAATTTCATGGATGAATAAGGAAAATTCAATAGCAGTATGAAAAGCTTCATTTTTCCACAAAGGAGCCAAAGATTCAGATACACAGAAATCATCCTGAGTGTTTGTAAATAAAAGATCGAGATAGCAATTCTGTCGATTTTTTACGTGATTTATTTGATTTAGTCCTATGCTAGCAGTTTTGTCGAAAATATACTGCAATGTTTCGTTTTCTCCCACGACTGGGATTAAAATATGTTCGTTTTCAGAGTCCGGAATAAAATCTGCGTTGCGTTGGTTAAAGTCTCCGTAAATGTGAACTTTAACCTCGGCTGGGAGTTCAGATAAAATTTGTTCAGCAATTTGGAAAAAAGCTTCGTACGATGTTATATTAGCATGCTCTGGTGGGAAATATACAGAGGCAAAAACATGCATTTCGCCGGCAATGTTTGATTTAACCCACACATGTTCAAATTCCTTAAACTTCACTGTGACTAGAATTTCTGAATTAAATTGAGCCGAAATACCCACAAGGACTCCCCCGCCAGACTTCTTTTGAGATTCGTGAAGATTTCGATCGTCTCTGAATACGTTAAAACCACTGCCGAAAATTTCTTCACTTTTTACGCTATCGTCCCAGCTAGTTTCAGTTCCTAATATAACCAAAAATGACGAACCTAATATACGTTTATGAATTTCTGCCATTTTGGCTGGACTTTTCATCCTATTAAAATTTTGACAATACATTAATAATTCTGTCGCAGTTTATTTTTGTATTGGAAAGTCTACCATCATTATCTAATTCTTGGAAAACACTGTGCTCAACAGCAAACTCGTCTTTTTCTTCTTCTAAGGAAAGTGTCGAAACTACCGAAAACACGAATGTTGAAAGCGGCATGCCTCACACGGTGATGATGATGGCGAACATTCCGTATTTACTGCATTTAATTGTTGCGATGATCTTGATGTATCACGTGCTGGGTAGGGATTCAAAATCTCGCCTCGTGTAAATTGAATCGATGGAATATAATTTGTAGATAGGCCGGAAAAACGATCCTTGGCTGCTGCAAGAAGCACTCTATCCGGTGGTAGAAGATTCGTGTTGCAGCTATGATTGGGATGACGGTTTTGGTTATGACTGGAGCTACTGGCACGACTAAAGAAGTTGCGATTGGAAAAATTGGCCGGCGGGCCATAATAACGATCGTTTATTGTTGCAGGGGGTCTCCGATCAGGTGGAAAAATATTGTTGTTGTTGTTGTTTTTAATATTAGTATTCCGGTTTCTAAATATTTGTTTCTTTTTACGCCTTCTAGCCTTATCCGCCTGTTTTTGTTGATTCAATCGATTTATTTCTCGCGCATCGTACTCACTCCAGTCAGCTTTCCATACTTTTTTCGTGCCCAAGAAACGCCATCCTGAGTTAATAGCGTTATTTAATTTAATTTATAAGTTATCATACAGGAAAGAAAAATCTGAGGGTGTCCGGACTCCCAGGACCCTCCCCCTGGATACGCCACTGTGCAAAAGTACTAAAGTGAGCTACGTAACTCACCAAGAAAAATCTTTACGCACTCTTGGCTCAAGGAGAGTGCTACTCTGACAGTTCCCATGTAGGGAAATCTGTTACTGCTCATAAAAACTATAGGCTGATGAGATTCCTTATAAAGGTAAAAAATTTCTCTTAAGCGACAGCCTAATACAAAAGGTCGAGAAAGCGCTGACAAGTCGAAGCAAACAGTTCCTGGTCTAGGAAATTTGAGATCCACAATGAATTTCCAGTACTTTCGCATTTTAACCAAAAGTTCAACTTGTTTGAGCTCCTCCGGCAACTTTGTAGGGCATTGACTTTATCTTTGCTACAGTTTTAATGAAAGCGCCTGCAGAATTGCTTTTGGCCACTTTTTTAATCCAATAGACGTTTATGAAATTGGTTAAACGACTGATGAAGTTTGCAATAATTTTCGTTATTTTCTAATTTGAAGTATTTGCAGATGAACTTTTTTGTTGTGAAACTCAAACAGGTTCGTTGTTTTTTTTTCTATCCAATTTACATTTGATAACAACGCCATTTATGGTGAATAAGTAGGCATGAATTGGACTGACAAGGCTCCTCTGACGCCTGTGGTGAAACCTCAGTTTTGCGTCCCTTTGGTGGCACTTTTTCAGTCTACTTTCAAGCAGTAAAATAAATGGCACACTTATCCTACTCATTTTTGACTTATACAAAGCTGTAAAGCCAAATAAAATTTCAGCACCCCTTTAATGCTGGCGCCCTTGGCAGGGCTAACCGCATGCTACGGGCCTGAATGTTGCCAGAACTTCGGTTGAAATCAATTGATTTGCAGTGGATGCAATAATCACATTTTATACTTTTTAACCGTTTAAGTATTATGATGGTACAAGTATATAGGAAATTCCTATGTGACCGCATTAACAACCCGTAACTCCGGAACCGCAAGCCAAATCGGGATGAAATTCAATAGCGGCGAATTGAAACAATGTATCAAACAATTCAAATTAAGGATATGGTGGGAAACGGTCATGAATTTTCTAAGGGGTAAGAGGGGAAATTAACTCTGAACATTGGCAAGTTCTCCCGGGCATCAGAGCAATTACGGGCGACTGCAAATATAAGTAATTTAACACCCATTTGAAGAAGTTTTGCATCATCTAGATAGAATGGTGGTTCCAGGCGGTGGTCAGCTATTTTCGTCCCCACCAATTTTTATAAAGTGATTCATCAGCAGTGCTATCTTTGAAAATGAACCACCTTTGTTATGCAACTATTTTTTCCAATCTTTTTTTTTAAATGCAAATGATTAAGCAATCTTCATTTCGTTATATTCTGAATTGCACATATTTTGTCGTATGTAATTTTAAATGTACTTTCATTTGATGGCATTGTAAGGGAATATCCGCTGGTTGATGCCAATCGAACTGACATTTCTTCAGACTGAGCAAACTAATTTATTTGTTTGTTAAGTGTTTATTTGACCAACTAGGAAACGAATCCACTGGGTCTTTAATGCGTGTGGGAAATACGCATGGTCTTGTCTGAGTGAATGACTTGAATTATGTATGAGGGTGGAGAATTGACAATTCGCAAGATCAATTCAAATCCAATTACCAATTTGCGGCAATCATTCCAACACAAAAACAAATGTTTTATGGTCATATTTAATGGTTTACTTTTAGTTAATTAACTCATCAGTCAATTATACTAGCTAAGAATAAGTACGTACTATTTGGAAACGAGGGGTGTTTGATTCGTGCATGTTGTTAATATCGTTTAGGAACGCAGCATTTATATTTTTCTGTTTCGCGTCTTCATTGTAATATCGCAACGTTTGTGATTATACCAATAAGGACCATTTATAAATTCTGCCACGCTATTAGGAGGAAGAGATATGACTAATTGTGACATAAATGGGAGGGGAGTACGTCAGGTGCTTTGACGCAATCGTCCGTTTTACGCACGATTGCGCCATGTATATAGGAAATTACATAGAACATGAACACTTTTGCGAGTAGCGGCATTAATGTGCTACTACAAAATGAAAGAAAAAATAAAATCATTTGATTCGTATTAGACCAAGGGAAAAAATAACGTGGTATTATGACAGAGAGTTCGTTAGTGTTGGGTAATCTTTGCGTGACATAATTTATGAATGTTCCACAATACCACTTTTAAACTCATTGTTTACGGCCCATTTTACATTGTCAACAACTGTCGGCTGTCCGGAGTTCAAGTTGTTTTCGATGAAACAATCTCGATAAACGATTACCCAGAGTTTAAACGCATAGAACATTTACGTATCCTACAGTCAATAAACTATTCAAACATTATGCACGAAAGTATATTCTCAGTCGCATCGCTTGCTTGAAGCGAATAATGACTAACAACCCACCCACTACCCAATCCGTGGTAGTTATGGGAGTGTTACTGAGTTGGGGCCTTCCGTTAAGTAAGCACCACATCAACACTTCCTTTCTCATCCCAAGTTACGATAAAGAAATGTTATTCCCAAACAATGCTCCTCAAGTAGTCTGGCTGGAAATGAGAGTCATCAGTCTGCAATCTACGAAGTACACCGTGCTTATGCAACGCAACGCATCTAGATAGAATAGTGGTTCCAGTTTGTATGGAAATTTACTGCATAACCGCACTTCTCCAACCAGTAACTCCGGAACCGGATGTCAGATCAGAATTAAATTCAATTTCAACCTACCTATGCCTTTTTTCTGACACTAAGTTTGAGAAAATCGGTTCGGTCGTCACCGAGTAACCGGTGTGAGATTATTAGTCTCATGCAGGCAACAGGCACGCGCTGAATTCGACGATGTGAGTCGAATGGTATAAGAGTTCATTTGGGCCTCTGTTAAAAAACCGATTTTCAGAGTAATTGCACAACATTTCTATAGAAGAAAGGCAAAAAGGTGGGAACTTATCGTATGATAGGATTCCTTCACTCATATCTGCGGAGCCAATACTTCGTTCAAATGAAATTCGGTAGCAATCAATGTGAATGCTAAGACTAAGATTGTGAGAATCGAGTCAGCAAAGTATAAGAAACGGATGGGAAGCTGATTTTGGAGCTTGACCGTTTCCTGAGATTTTCCGGAATCCTTTGATGTGAATTCAGTTCAGGAGCTTCCCCGAAGATTCCGGTTCCGCCGAAGGTGTCCAATAGACTGGTTCAAATTTATATGGAAGAAATTATTTCCTGCAGAATAAATGCTCCACCAGGCTTTATTGATTCATTTTATGGTCCATAGTAACTGTAATCATTTTAGTACCGATCGGTTGTGTCTACGGGTACTCCAAAAATTTCAAAGTTTACATGGGAATTAGTAAGGAAAATCGGTTAACATTGAAAATAAATTCACAAAAAATCACATCAATTAATAAGAACACAATGTATTTCTAAAGGTATTCTTCTAATGAACATATTCGTGTAACATTGCAAGTTTGTAAAAATTTGCTGAGAAAAGTTTTTAACTAAAAAGCAGCATGTCTTCAAAACAAGTGGATTTTATTAGTCCTAACTACGGCAGCCCTGTTCGAATAGCTGCATCACACACACATGATCAGTATAAATTTTCCTATTATGGTAAGTGTAAATGTACCTATTTTGGCCCTAGTCTATTATTCAGAATTTCAAGGTGCAATTTGTATTTCCAATTGGTTTTCATTTATTATTTACAGTAGGAATCCGTTTTTAGCAACAATTTTATTTTTTTCATTTACCAAAGTCGGAGCCGTGCCAAAAATGAAACCTTATTTTCAAAAGTTCGGATTTTCCATTTACGACTTCAAAAATGTTTCAAAGGATTTTTAATCATATGACAAATCAAATGAGATGAGAAAACGACGAATGAATTCGTGCATTGCACGATCGATTTCATTATATTTACGAATTTATATTATTAGTGAACCAAAGGAGAACGCGGTCGCTGCTTTGTGATTCCGAATGGTCGGAGAAAGACACCTTTCCGCTCAGTAGCAACAGCAGTACAACACAACAGCGTAGAGTACAGCAGTTTACTTTATGTTAATTTGTTTACAAGAATTCCGAAACTCGGGTAAGTGCATCTCGGCCGCCCTGTCACCTAGGGTCGTTGAAAACACGTTTGTATAAATAAGTTACACAGTTAAAAGAGTTGCTATATGTTTCATTTTGATTTATCTTATAATTTTAGAAAATTGTTTAATTTGTTTATTTTTATACAATTTAAAATTTAATTTTTTTTATTTAGATTTCATACTTTTAAAATTTACTTAAGGTGTTTGTAGCTAATATTTTATTTTTTATGAAGAGTGTACCAGTATCTGCAAATCAAATGAAAAAAGGCATCTGCTTTCATAAACTAGATTTTTTAGACACTCATTACTACCATGGTTACCATTGTTGATTCCGAATTGATAAAAAAGCCAAGAAAATGTCACCCTTTAAATTTGTCCCGGGATGGTGACTGCTTGGTTAATTTTTTACTATATTTTCTTTACTCGATATTAAGATATTTCAATTCAGTACCAATTCTAATAAATCTTTTCAGGTACCTTTAACAATTTTCTTCAAAATACGCGGAAAATTGCATATATGAGATAGAACGGAGAGCCAAAAATATGTATACAATGCCACTTTCAAACTCAACTTTTCAACCACACCGAGGAAAAAGGAGAAATTTCAAGCTGCAGTGAATGCAAGAAAGATACAATTTAAAAATTATTATTATATAAAAACAAGTGATAAATAATAACAATAATCAATTATTTTATGCGGACATACCTTCATCAATTCCAGCTCAATTGGCCGGAAACCATTTGACCGAATTCCATTTCCATTTCAGCCGAATAGGCCATTTAGTCGAATGTCGTTTGGCCGAATGATATTTAGTCGAAAATATCGTTTGATCCAAAGAGCCATTTGACCGAACGCAATTTAATCGAATGTCGAACATTTATTTATATATTTTGTTTAGTTTGAATACGTTGAATCATTTCAATGAATATCACTGAACAGCAAACAATAAATCTTCCTAGAATAAGATATTTAATAAACAGTTCTCTGACCTATTATGAACAGTTCATATTGTGAGAAAGGATAATTGGAAACAAAATTCAAATATACTTTTTGATTGGATTTATTATAATGATTTTATCCGACAATCATTTGTGTAAAGTAAATTATTTGCAAACAATTCAGATTTTTGTTAATGGTCGACGACATAGCAAATCGAAATATGAGTCAAGTTTGTTATTCAGTTGAACCATACCAAAACTTTAAAATCAAGATATTGTCATGAATTATACTAAAAATAAATTACAAAATTTAAGTTAAATTGCACTACTTGATAAAAACACAATATAAAATAGCACAAATTACATTAACCTCCTTTAAAACTTTGTTAGTTACTTCCCAAGTAACCAATAAGCATTATAACGTAGCCTAATATCTGCTTTAGATCCACATATAAAGCTGTCCTAAAAATCCGTGAAGCCCTAAATACTTATTTAATGCCGATATTATGCCAGAAAAGGCGAAATATAGTGCTATTACTGTGCGGAGATTGACAGCTCGTTTCTGCAGTACTAATGCTATTATATAGCAAAAGCGTACAAATGTCAAATTTGAAAGCCTTATATTGGCACTACTAATGCTATCAAAAAGCTTTAGTTGGTTGTCATTGTCCGCCATGATTTTAGAACCATTTCTTATGTTTCCTTTCGGTATGATGAGCAAAAAGCAAAATTTTAAAATAAAATATGCTGTTTAAAACCGTAATTGACTCTGTTCTAATGCATTGTAATGAATATCCTTAATGGGTTTTCGTTTTCACATGATATGAATGTTTACGAAAATTACCTTTAGTAAGTCTCGAACTGAGGTACCTCGCCTCGTCCTTCACGGTAAGTGCGCTGCGTTTGCTTCCTGGACTATATTGCATATGTTCGATTGAAATGAAATATGCCGAATATAATCTTCAAGAAGAGTTGCATAACAAATAAACCCACTGCATTACAATAGCATTATATCAGCTTTTTATATGCTCTATAATGACATTAAATGCACTTGTAAAGCTTACATGCTTTAAAGATCATTGAAGCATGTACGCATTATATCAGCTTTATATACGCATATAGAGCAAGCTATAATGCTATATGTCGGCTGTGCAGTTATGCATTATTAATGCTAATAAAGAGCTTTATTGCGTTGTTAATGCTGTAATGGAGTTTCAATGCAACATTAGTGCAAATGTATAGCCAATATAGTGCAATGGCTTAATGCTTATGGTTACTTGGGTTAGAAAAATCATGTTTTGAGCTGAGAAATTAAGCAGACCAAACAAATTTTAAAGCTACAGTCCTGATTCGATTATCCGTAGTGCTCAGAAAATTTATTATATGATGAAAAAACGACCTAAGATACATGCTTATGGAACGTGTTTCCTGTCAAATCGTTTCACAGTATTTTTTCCCAAACCCTACGATAAACTATTCACGGCAAAACGGCAACTTGCACTACAATCATGTCTTCTGAAATGCTGGTCTGATGGTCTAAGGTCTTCGTTTCGGTGAAATAGATGCAGTGATTCATCCCTCTTGATGTGAGATATTTGTTACCTTTGAAGGTTTGAAAAACAAGACAAAGTCACCAGAAACGTCGAAAAACTTGGTTTTGCGAACATCTTCACTGAAGACTAAACATCTCTTGTAATGCTTGAAATTCCAATAAATCATCCGGAAAAATATATTTGGTTATAGTCGAAAGAAGTATTGTTTTTCATCTCTTTGAAAATATTCGAGATAATAAAAAATATGCGTTGGTGAAAGATATGTATTTTGATGATTAGAAGAACGTCATCGGATATTTCAAAGTTATAGAATTCATGTTTGAAAAGATATTAAAAAAAACAATTTTTTAGGAGTCATCCATATATAACGAGATTTAATTCATGAAGTTTTTCAAGAAGAGACTTTGTGTATATAACAAAAATATTCGAGAAAACAATCTCCATAACTTTGCTGATATGTCGTCAATCAATACTTCTCTTTCTCTTTTTCATAATTACACAATTTTAAAGAAGTATATAGAAAGTACAGCTCATATTAAAAAGAAGGAAAATTTTCACAGAACATTGAATAATTACAAATATTGTAAAAACATGAATAAATAACCAGTATGACTAAAATTAAATTCATTATTATTAAGCACATACATATATATGGATTTCTCTACAATGGTTTTCCAGATAAATAATATTACATTCGGACCAACTACTAATTCGGCTAAACAGCGTTCGCCCAATCAGCATTCGGCCAATCGGCATTCGACTAAAACGGGTGCCAGCATATTCGTTACATAAAAAAGATGAGAATTAATCAAACTCTTTTGATACGTTCGCAAGAGAACGGGCGGCAAATTAAACTTTTTGCGCCGAGTGGCGAAAAACCTCGTGCCGCCACTGTGTCAATTGATACAAAAAATATCTATTGCACATTTTTAAAAGACTTATTATGTGCAACAAGAATGTTGCCAAAATCGGAGTGTGCTAAAAAGGGGATTCTTACTGTATATTGGTTACGAGTTAAAAGTATGTATTAGTTGTTTATAACTATTTGTGCAATTTTTCTAAGACAAACCTTTTAATAAGGTGTGTCTTCTGCAATACAGGTCAAACTTAATTTTCCGGGGTAAATGAATCGATTACTCGTATACTAGAAAAAATAAAGTAAGTAAGTAAGCTGGGAGTTGTCTGTTTTTTGGCTCCAGTGTAATTCATGTGATGGTGTCCATCATCACAGCTAACGTTTCTTTTAACCCTCATTCTAGTTAGAAGAGTGCGCGTTGTGCCTCTACAAAGAGATCCTTTTCCATGTCCTTGTAGCATCATTTAGCTGATCAATGTCGTTCCGGATTGTCAGCTTGACAACGTCAAGTGATAACTACGCATGTAGTCTTCGCAAATTCTCCCACTCGTGTTTGTCACCGGAACTATCAAAGGTTACGTAGATGATGGGTGCTCGATTGCTCGAGCTACCTAAGAATTGAAATCGCCTCAAATGACTGTCGGGTCTCTTATCGAAATCTTGTTAACCCTTTCTTGAGCAAATTTTTTTATGGCGTACGGGGTTCCAAAACTGTTTTTTCACAGAACTGTTGGCGTCGTGAAATACGAAATACCTGGTTTAATGAAGATCTAGTCCAATTGCATGAAAACGGTTATTGAAGATAGTCTAAATTTGAAAGCTTTATCAGTTTTCAATAATATTGCCGTGCTACGAAAATAATCCGAATTTCCATTTTCACCACTAACAGGAACTATCCCTGGAAGCACTGCTCCAGCGGAACCCAATCAATGATGAGTGCCAGCAACCGACCGAGCAAAGTAGTTATAATTTAGTTATGTGTCGAAAAGACCTGCAGTAACTGATGTGTGCATTACGAAAAAAATGTACTTTTATACTATGTTCACATTAGCACTGATATCAAGTGCGGATTTCCGTGATATCCGGCGATATTAAGTGCCATATTACTTGATACCCCATACAACTCGAATGACATCTCGTATCATCATTCCCGTGTGATATCCGGGATATCATGAACGAAAAAAAGTGAAATTGTCAAAAGTAGCGACTGGCAACACGGATAGCGGCATTGAACGCACTCATTTGCGAAATGTCATTTTGAAAATTGAGTGGATCGCAGCAAGCGGCTGTAGTTTTTTTTACATGACATGAAAATATCAAATCACCCAGAATGGTATAATAGTATCCGAAGCAAAGGTGTTCCGCAATATTGTACCGGGACGGCCATCGTTGATTCGGCCACCGAATTGTGATTGAGTTTCTCCTAGTGCGTAAAGGGCCGGAACAAAAGTAGTCAAATACCCCTTCCTCTAGGAACCCGCTGCTACGGTTACGTAATGATTAAATAGGAAAGGGTGCAACATCCAAAAGGCTTAACAGCAGCAATGCAGCCGTACAGCTTCTGGGTAAGTAGCCTTACTATTTACCGATTGATTCAATCAATTGAACATCAATCTTTCCGTTGTTCATTAGTCTAGTCGCGGAGTGTCCATCCACTGGGGACAAAAACATTCGAATTACTATCCCTAAATGAAATGCTGAGATGGCCACAAGTCGCGCGATGACTACAAGCTATTGTCGGTTGACGATTTGCATCGAGTGGACAATTCTAAGCGTAGCGGAGCTGGTGTCGCTATCCGGAATATTGGCGATTATTGATCCTCGTGGCGATCAAGATCGAATCGTAGCTGCACAAAATTCACGCTATTTGGATTCAGCTCACATTCGCTATTCTGATCGCTCCGGTACTAGAGGATTGCACCCTAGGAACGCTCCGCAAATCAAATATGGATCTTATCCGAGTCAGTTCGTGGGAAGTGGTGTCGGCGGTGGTGTATGTCCACAAGGACACCGTGTCATGACGTCCGACGTCATGACGTCCGAAGGGTGGTGCGTCATATCGTCAGGGACATCACGACACACCGAGCTGCGTCGTAACATCCGAAAACGGATGTTCGTCATAAAATCTCGAACTTTATGATGCACATTTATTACCGGATCTTTTAATGCATCCCTCGTGCGTCATATCCCGGAAGTTATGATGCACATTCGATTTTGATCTTATGTCACAGTCGATATCCCAGCAACTGTGACGCACCTATAGTTTCGGATATTATGACGCATATGAACTGCATCATAATGTCCCATGACCATATCGTCCCAAAATAATGTGCGTCCGGAACATTGTGACGCATAAGGGTGCGGTCCGCATATGCGTCGTCGTCATCGTCATGCGTCATAAGGTCCGAAAATAAATGTCCGTCTTAAAGTCCTCAATAAGGCATTGCAAAAAAAATATTTTTTTGAATTCTCAAAGGCCCTCCCTCTCATACTGTGACATATGTCAAAGTAAGCTCAGATGCCAAATTTCACATCATTTGGACAATTTTAGACCCCCGCCCACTTCGCTTGAAATTTTTTGAAATTGGTACTATGGGAAAATATGGAGGAAAAATACATTAAATGCTATAACTTTTGAAATAGCAATCAGAAAATTACAATTTATACCTCTTTTGAAAGGAAATAATTTTATTATTTAAATGGAGATAAATTGGTTTCTAGAAAAATACGGGAAAGTGGGGTACTGGGTCAATTTGGCCCCGAATTCCAAATTTTTAATGATTTTTCTGCTCCGTGATGCACATCATACATATTTTGTAGTTTTTCTGATGTGAAAAAATCTCAGAAATCGAACGGAACTCTTTTGACCTTAGTCCGAATACGAGAAGTTGGGGTTATAGGGCTTTTTGTCATTCATATTAAATTTTTATCGTTTTCTCATGCATATATCTTCAATCAATTTTCATAAAATGTAGCTTGTTGAACGTGTAAAATTCTGAGGAATAAAACAAAAACAAAAACATTAGTGGTAAAATTTAGAAACACACTTTTTGATATTTACTCTACAAATCTATTTTTTTTCAATGTTTGTCCTAATACCTAACTTCCCCTATTTTACCAGGAATGAAATTTTTCTCAAGTGATCCCTAAGCATATTTTACACTAAAAGTAGTAAATTAAATAAGAATTTTGCTGTTAAATGGAGTTAATATGTGCGATTTTATGATAAAAATGTGAAATCGACACTATATGTCAGATGATTTGATGTTCCAGAATTTTACCGGTAACGAATCTATTTTTTTATAATTCTAAGGATTTTTCACGTTCAACAAGGTATAGTTTATGAAAATTGAGTGAAGAATAATAGAGATATATGCACGAGAAAATGATGAAGTTTTATATGAATGACAAAAGTCCATTTAACCCCAACTTCTCGTATTCGGACAAAGGTCAAAAAGGCTTCGATCGATTTTTGAGATTTTTTGCATTAGAAAAACTACAAAATATGTATGATTTTCAACACGGAGCAGAAAAATCATAAAAAATATAAGATTTTGGGACCAAAGTGACCCAGTACCCCACTTTCCCGTATTTTCATAGAAACAAAAATATCTCGATTCAAATACTAAGATTATTTCCTTTCAAAAGAGGTATAAATTGTAATTTTCTGATTGCTATTTCAAATGTTATAGCATTTAATGTATTTTTCCTCCATATTTTCCCATAGTACCAATTTCAAAAAATTTCAAGCGAAGTGGGCGGGGGTCTAAAATTGTCCAAATGATGTGAAATTTGGCATCTGAGCTTACTTTAACATTTGTCACAATATGAGAGGGGGGGCCTTCGAGAATTCAAAAAAAAAAATTTTTTGCAATGCCCTAGTCCTCAATCATCAGTGTCATAACATCTGAAAGCAGTTCTGCGTCATAATGTCCCGGATCTTATGACGCATATTGATACTAGGATATTATGATGCAGAAGAATTGCGTCATAAAGTCCAGGATAATATGACAAACTCATTGTTTCGGATCCGATATCTCCCGTTCATTTTATTGGCGAAACACCGTGATTTTCGGATATTTCGGGTTGTCGAGAGAAGTTAAAGGTCGAGTTTATTTGATCAAAGTTCAAGTAACAACCTTTATGTGAAGTAACTTAAAATTGTCTCCTTCAACCATGTTTCGTCATATAATTGTGATGAATTTCATACTTGTTAGGGTACATCACTGGTGACCATGAAATTTTAATCTAACGACACTAACTACTTTGACAGTCTCCGGAAATCTTTGGAGATGTGATCAAAACAAAACGAACCAATTAAAGTTACCCAGTCTTCTAAATTGAGCAAGTCCGGGTTATTGGCGGCTATAAAATCATAAATCGGCAAACTACGGCTAATAGTGCAAGGAAAATCTTTAAACCACAATTTTCAGTCGTTTCATATTAGTTGAAATAATTCGTCACAATTGAAGTCAATAAAATTCAGCATTCAGTGGATTTACCAAAGCAAATACATATTGGACAACTGTTCTGTACTCAAATTTAATCGCGAATATTCTTGAACTGTCTTATCTGCAGCTATGTTTCTGAAAACTCAAAACATTCAGAAAATGTCGTTTCTTGAATGCAACACGCACAGACATTATTCAATTCACTACATTGAATACGGCTATTACAACAATTTAAACTTATTCCGTTGCATCGTTAATTATTTTCGCATGTCGACCAAATTAAAATTGATGACACTTCAGTTGTCAATTCAAACGTCAAACGATATCATCTCGCGCAAATGTGAACACTTTGACGTGATATCCATATCACCTCGGTATATCAAGTGATATCAGCGCTAATGTGAACATAGTAAGAGTTTAAAACTAAAACGTTGTATATTTGGCAACACTGCCGTTAAAAACTAGTATTTTTTCTAGATTCCTTGAAGAAATCCTTCAAAAATCATCTTGCTGATTGACTTTAGTGCAAACAGTACCAGAGATATAATCCGAAAAAAATCAATTTTTAAGCTATTTTTTTAGAATTAAGAGTGTTACCATGGACCGGGAGGCGGTTCAAACGACATAAAATTTAGCTTATTATATATTGGCTCCAGACTAACAATTTCTTCATGCCTTGTTCCAATCCCTGAAGGTCGATTCCAAGTTTTGGGTTTTTTTGGTCACTTTGCGCGGAATAACCCATATATAAGCTATTTTTGAGTTTGGCCACAATCTGAGAGATTATCACTACAATCAAACATTCTAGTTGGAGTTTGAATTTTTTCGAAACACTTGGATAATCGAATCATTTTCACCGGATAATCGAATCCCCGAATAATCGAGTCCGATCTATATAGAAGAAAGGCAAAAATGAACGGAAATGAGACTTTTCGGAACGGAAAAATCGCAATGAATCTGTATTTTTGTACAATTTCATTGTGGATTTTATCAGTAAAAATCGTTAATTGGATCGATACAAATCAATTTTTATAACCAAACGAGCTAAAACTTCAAATGTTAAAACTTTTTTCAATTTTTTTTTCTCGCGAATGCTGCTAATATTTGATTTTGCAATTACAAATATTAGCGAAAATTGAATCTTTCACTAAAATTGTAATTTTACTTATTTTGGTGGGTCGTTTGGAAAATTTTAACTCAAAAACAACAATTTTCATAAAGTGGAATGCTTTTAAAAACCTAAAAAAATTAATTCTGGTGTTAATCGAATTCAATTTCAATGACTTCGTCAGAAGGCCCATATGATTTGCAAACGAGCTTTATTTGCTGTCCCAATATTTTTTTTTTTGATGTGCAAAATAGATATTAAGGGGTTATATACAAAGTTGTGACGAAAAATTGAGCTAAGTTCGTGATTTTTTTAAAAGTGTTTTATGTAAATTTTATTTGAAAAAGCGTTGTTGGTAGTACTATATAATTTGGAAAAAATAAGTTGAATTAAAAAAAATATTCAAGGTTGGCGGAGTTATGGCCTATCCCCCGAAGCGTGTTATCTTGGCAGAGGTTTGCGGTGAACACTCTCCAAGCTGAGCCGCTCAACTGAAATTTAAAAAAATAATAAGATTATTGAAGAAAAATGTATTATGGTGTACTTGAATGGATCGATTTCCGAATAAAATTTTTTTTTTCTTGCAAGAAAAAAACACGTAGGCCAAAAAATTGAGTTTCGTGGTGTTCAAAATTTTAATCAAAAATCCATTTCAAGGAATTGAAAAATTTGATGAAAAAGGAACCGTTCAAGTACACGACAAAGATAAGACAAACAATTAAAAAAAACTTTATGAAAATCGGATAAATGGTTTTTGAGATATCACGTTCACCGCAACGGTACTTTTCAAAAAACTTAGTTCCAAGTTAATTGCGTTTAAAGTTTTGTGTTACCTTCATTCGCAGAGAACCTACGTGCTGCAAACGGCTGTAGTTTGATATCTGGTCTTTCGATCTTTATGAAATTTCGCACAGATATTTTTAAAAGTATGTACTTTCAGAATATTCAATAAATTTTTTTTCGATTTTTTGGGTTCCAACTTTATATATAACCCCTTAATAACAAGAAAATCTGTCCCATTTGCTGACTATAGAGATTTCACATGTGGTGTACAATGCAGACCATTTAAAGTCTCCTTCTTAAGGTTGGAAAGGGTAAAATTCGCAAACGAAAAAAGCAGTTTTTTCACACCGTATGTCAGATCTTCATAAAAATCAATCAGTGTTGAAAAAACTGCTTTTTTCGTTTGTGAATTTTGCGCATTCTCTGTCCAACCTTAACGAAAGTGCCAAAATATACTCGCAACAATACACTGGCCATGATCGCAAATTAGTCCCATAAAGATAGGAAATCTATATATATAAAAATCAATGTATGTTTGTATGTATGTCCGCTAACTACTTCTAAACTACAAGTCCGATCTTGATGAAATTTGGTATACGTATTCTTTCCCCCAAGAAGATGTTCATGGCATGGTTTTTTGGGAAGGGGGGGGGGGTACACTTTTAAGGGGGGGGGGGGTGTTTTTGGGCAAAAATTATGTATATCTCCAAATTTATTAGTATTTAACATATGTATTTCTCCCACTGAGTCAATGGTTGATAGGAGTGGACCCTGAAAGGGGGGGGGGAGAAGACAGTTCTGAAGTAAACCTTATCTATCTATTCAATGTGATTATTAGCGATGAATAACATTTTGACATAAGTATTTCTTCCACTAAGGAGATGGTCATGGGGTGGTTTTTGTGCACGACGGGGAGGGTGAGAAGTACCTAAGCCGAGGAAAAAGAGAGGGGGGGGGGTGTACTGAAGAACTTTTTTTAGCTACATATATTATATAGGATTAGGCATAAGTATTTCTTCCACCAAGAAGGTGGACATGATTGTTGGTTTCGGAATCTGAAGGAGAGGGAGGGTTTCTGATGCAATATCTGTCAATTACTTCAAAAATCTACAATTTTGTTGCATGTATGTTTACCAGCACATAAATGGAATGGCAAGAATTTATTTGATAGAGATCTATTACGCGAATGACAGCATAATACTGATGAATTGCAATAATTTGTCGAAAACTAAATTGAAAATTGCACTGGCGATCACTTCATCTGAAGTTAAATCAACATTCCTAGAAGATGGACGAACAGCTCTGCTCTAAAATACGTAAAAACGTTTCAATATCAATCAAAATTTGGGTGTAAGCAAAATGCTGAAAGAATGCAACACTGTTACATCGGACGAATTCACGATAACCCATAAAAGGGACCAATCGTATATTTGGTGGCGTGGTCGGCGATCTTTGTCAAATTTTACCCGTTAGTCGACACCTACAGATGAAGGGGGTAGGATTATTGTTGAAAAAAATATCGTACTCAAAAAAAAAATTGGCTATTCCGAGAGTGTTAGTCTATTCAGTCCATAATGCAACATTTAAGCAATATTTTCATAAATGTTCACCGCAAAATATTGAAAATTGGGTGTGTTACAGTGAATCTTCAGGAGACACCTCGAATAAATGCGATGTACAGCATAACTCAAAATCTACTGAACCAAATTGTTTGAAATTTTGCACAGTTCTCCTTCATATCATAACATTATTAAAGATCATAACTTTGTTCACAAAAATAAGTTTAATTATTTTTTTAACGAAAATTGCAGTTTTAGCTGCAGAATGCTACGAAAAATTTAAATATGAAGAAAAAATAAAAGCTTCGATCAATACCTGGGGATATGTAGAAGAACTGTGCAAACCTTGAAAGCGATTGGTCCACTATATTTTGATTTATGATGTACACCACAAAGCAAGTTTTCAACGAGATACCTGTAGAGATTCTCTGTCACTGGCTCAATTTTCAGTATTCTGCTATGATATTTAAAGTAATATTATTCAATTGTGCAGTGATTATATGGAAAGTGAATGAATATACTAACACTCTCTGTGTCGCCAAAATATTTTTTTAAATGCGCCATTTTTTATGAATTAACTTTACCCACGTCCATCAACACTCAGTTATGTCTTCGTATCATTGGAAATATGTTTCGAAAACAGAACTTTTCACTATATGTGCATTCTTTTATTGAATGATTCTTATAGTCATCTTCGCAGGTCAATTCGCCAAAAAAAGTTAGATACATGAATTGGGAAAATGTTAATCGATGCAACAATAAATTCGACCACATTTCCACATGATTTTGTAAAATAATACAATCCGTTGAAGAATTAATCGATTGCGTATATTGACTTCAATTTCATACACTACTCCATCCAAAATAAAATCGATGGAAATTCTGTTACGCATATAAATCTATGGATTGTCGTGCTGAATTATTTAATTCAGTCGATCCACCATGCTTTCAGGAGTATTGATTTTATACGTAACCTACCCAGCAGTCTCCGTCAGACGAGGGTTTTTATATTTAATTGAAAGAAAAAAGTTCTTTCTACGAATTTTTGCGATTATGGAAGTTGCTTAAGGTGTAAATTGACCTAAAAATATTCGAAAATTGACAATAACTTTGTTGTTTCGAGAGCTACATATTCATCGTTGTTATAAAAATGTGTATTTTATCGCTTTTAACAACTTTATGGAAGACACTTTTAATAATAAAAAGTAATCGTAAAAAGTTATATTCGAAAACCTGTTTTAAGGGGTCTATCCCAAGTAAACCTGCATATCTCGCTACAGTTACTATATAGAGCTTTAGTATCTTCAGTAAAGTTTTTCACAATAATATTTTCTAGAACTTTACTGAAGACGAGCTTCTAGCAAAATTATTTGGGGAAATTAATTTTCTATCTCACTTTTAGAGGATTACTCACTCAATTCATTATATCAAAAGATGCATCTACATTTTTTATCTAGAAACTTCTTCGAAAAAATCCATTCTCCAAAACCAATAATTCAGGAGTTATTGAATTTTCATTGTGAAAACGTCGTTTTGCAACACTGTGCACCGCATGTGTTGCAATTGAAACTTTGTGTGCCTATTATATTAGTTACTGCGCAACATAGACCCACCACAACTGTGCTTTGGTTGAAAATTTTCATTTCATTTCATTCGACCATTGTAACTAGAAAATATAAAGGAGCAGATCTACTGCTATCTCGAATTCGAATGATATCAAGGGATTTCAAACGATTGTGTGTTGGAAAACAGAGCAATTTATTTAATTGTGCTCCATGTGGTCAAACTAAGAACATTATCTATCCGCGAGAATTACAATAAGTTTCTTCTTAGTAACAAAAATATTTGTTATTTTTGGTATATTTAAAATATTTCGTTTAGTCGAAGCGGGTGTAGCGAAGCGCACCGGGTTACAGCTAGTCCCATATAAAATGGAACAAACATACGATCATGGACAGCGCAGTGGCTGTGAAAATATATTTGTAAATAGTAAAATGATAAACTGTATTTAAGAAAATACTACCGAAATAACATTGCCTTCTAATACACAAGTACAATTTTTATATTTTCACTGCAACTTCCGAAACTAGCAGTAGTAACGAATTCGAAAATATTTTTTTTTCAGTATAGGGGAACTGTGGGTAAGACGGACAGGTGGGATAAGACGGACACATGGTTATTTTAGGGATATAACATTAAAACTTCAATTGCATTGTATGTGTACCCTATCATTATGGGTAACCTTGAATTATAAAACACTTAGTAGGCCTTGAATACTGCTAAACGTGTACAATTTAAGCAAATATTGATAATCAGTAGTGCAGTTTCGTGCGGATGTAATTTTCAAGTTTCCGATTTTAAGGTTTAGCGATGAAAAAATCAATTCTTTCGCGGATTTTTTCCTTTATTTTGATAAAGTAACTCTTAAGTGACACCTTCGTGGAAAATAACAGGTAAGTTTATTTATGCGTGAATAAGTACAAACGTTTAAAAAATATGTGTACTGGTGGGGCAAGACGGACAGTCTTGATTAATTCTATTGTTACCAATGTTACCAATTACGCGTTTAATATATAACTTTCCAGTTTTGTATAAGTGATTGTGACTGATCATTGGAACTGATTGTCTAGCTCTCTTTATGACAACGGCAAAAACGATATTAGAAAATACATCATTTGCTTCAACTCTAAATCGAACCACAAAACGTCATTTGTCACCTCGAATTGAACATATATATTAAGAAGAACCACAATCCATTCTAAACATCCGCGAGAAGCAGTAAATTTTAATATTTTGCATTGTGATCATCCTTTCTGCAGCATGTCCGTCTTACCCCCACCATATGTCCGTTTCACCCGCAGTCTGGAAAAAGTGCAGATATTTCTTCATTTTCTAGTTCTTTAAAAAATGCTACTCATTGATTTTTGTAATATAATTCCTCTGGGCACTCCAAAGCCAACATATGGAGCTACAACATAGAGTATTACATGCTGACAAAAACATGCTCTTACTATATTATATTTCAGTATATGCTTAATATGTCCGTCTTACCCCCAGTTCCCCTCCTCCCTTTTGCTAAGAACCCAAGCGACTCGAAAACATTCAAGAGCAATTAGTCACATGAAAATGAAAAAAAAACTCAATCTAGGCCACACTGGTCAACTCGCTCACGCTTAACCCAAAAACACACACGCAAACTACGAAAATAATCCGATTTTGATTAAAATCACGCACCGTCCGGTGTTAATTGGTCTGCAACTATGTCGATCCGCTTGTTTGACCCGTCGGCACTCTGGCGGCTGGCCGGCGGCCGTAATTAATTCGTTCCGGACGACACGACGATGTGACGGCGCGGGTGGTCAAAACCCAACCGTGCCCTGTTCGTACATACACGCACGCACGGAGGACGGACTTGGGCAGCATTTTTCAATTGTCAACAAGCCGTCGGAACGGAGCGTGCTAGCATTATACAGTCCTAAAAGTCTCCAGCAGCCAGCCTAGTGTGACTCGCGGTACAAGCGTGAACCCGATTAAATGAAAAATCAATCAAAACGCAAAATACATATCGCGTGACCTTTACATAGATGTTATGCCAGCTTTATTACTGGCTTGACTGACTGGCCATCCACCGGCTGCTGCTGGTGCTCTACTGTATCGTGCCGTTCGTGCCTGCAACTGTTGTGTTTTTATGATTTACTGGGAAACTGACACCAATACATACCGCCGGGTTAGGTATATAAGCATCCGACTGAGTATATGTGCTGTGACATTTTTCTGTCTTTTGGAATTGTTGCGCGACATGCTGGAAAACGGAGAAGTGTTGCATTAGTTTCCCCTCTTTCACCGATACATGTATTAGTTCGTAAAGGGGAAACTGGTTTGACTGGTTTCTGAACGAAACCTTTTTTGGTATATGTACGAGAGCAAAAGAGTCTCTCTCGCGCTTACATCTGCAAAACATCAGGAGAGTCGCTCTGCGAAGAAGAGAAGCGGACCGAATATCGAAAAAGTTATCTTTAGGTTTTATATATTTTCCCAGTTGTACTTACTCACTATTCTCACAACAATAAACTTAACTCTTCTTTTCGCTTCTGGCCTCTGTTTGAACGCTTCAAAAGTCGGTGCATGTGTATGCCTTTGAGCCCAAGAGGCAGCCAAAACTAAATTTACACAAAAGCGCGCGTACACACGCTGCCAAGTTTCTCACCGCCGTGATATCCACCCAAGAAGCGCCAACAGGCTAAAAATAGCTACACACACTTCTCAGTTTGCTTGCATTACTTGAAGAGTTTAATTATAGCTTCCTGTACGCAAATTTCCTGACGTTTCGAGGCAGAAATTATTTCACTTTCCCGACGGCAAAAATCGCAGCTTCCTTCGATCAACCTCGGCGTAACTCATCCCCCATTCGAAACGATAGATTAGTTCGCTGCTCGATGCTGATTGGTCAACCGGGTAGGTCTGATTCGAAGAAGAATAAAAAAAACTGTCGTCGACACCAACGCACGAGCACATAACCCAAAGGAGAAAAAAAAGTGTCAACCCCGATGCTCTCTGTCTACCGTGCCCGAGTGCCGTCGGCACTCGCACGCGCTAGAACGGGAAAGAATATTTTTGTCTCTGCTCGAAAACCAACGCCTTCTTCGTTGGCGAGTGTGTCACCAAGCCCAGCGCAGGGCTCGCACACACACGTACTTGAGCCAGCTTCGGGTGTCATCTGCTGTGCCGAGTGTCACCGAATCGAGATCCGAATGTGTCACCAAAAGTATCAACGACAACGGCGCGCTTGTGTTTGTGGTCGCTGCGGATGTCAAATCCCCGATCCTGGATAAAAGCAACATCCGGAGAGGCGTGACAAGAATGTTTTGTTCACAGCACAGCAGTAGAGCACGTCGTTACTCTCGTCGTTGCTTGTCGGCAGACAGAGTGGACGATTTTTTATTCGCTCTCCTTCTCTCGTATACGCGAGGTAAACGGACCGGTTCACCCATACAGGATTGCGACAGTATTCGTGTGACAATCGTGAGTCGCTTTTTTAAATAAATATTATTTTTGTCGCCGACTCTGTGTGCTGTTTGCGTCGTCTTCTGCATCCTTCGCTGTATTCACTCCCGCGTGTCGCAGCACGCTATTCTTCCGACCTGTGTGTGGAGGACTGCAAGGACTGCTTTGTGTCACATATGAAAACCGCACTGCTCGAAACTTTGGTATTGGTGAGCGCTGCTGCTGCTGGTGCTACTCTTCGCCTGGGATTAGAGAGCGAAGTGTCATTCTGATATTATATCCAACCAACCGCCCGACCGTCGGACGCTGCACGGGTGACAGAGACAGGCGAATTATATTGTCCACGCCAAGAGTCTCCGCTGTGTGTCGTGTGTCGCGTGTGTCGTTGTGGGGATGAATAGCCCCCGGACGGCGACAGTGTGTGTATGTTTGAGTGGTGACGCCTACTTTTTAAAATTTTAAGATGAGATTCTCCCGGTGGTGCTCTCGATGCTAAAACCCCCACGATTCGGTGGGTGGATGTTGGGTCGGACGGAAGCTGGACACGGACGAAGGCACTCGGTCGGAGACAATTTTCAAGATCTGTCCCTGCTCTTCGGTGAAAGGAGAACGGGCAAACAACGGAAGGACCTGCCACAATCTTTGGCTGGCTATCCCGGAGAAATGGGCGTTGTTATTTCCTGGGAAACTGACTTATGTACCGAGCTGATGACCACGGCCTGGGAAGTTTTATTGGTCAACGACGATGACGACGACGAAAGGGTTATTACCGGTCCTGGTGTGTCCACCGATGTCCTTCGAAGTGGAGCACATAACAAATAGCAAAGGACCGGAGCGGTATATAACACCAACACAACGGCCACCGAGTGGTAAGATGTCCAGTTCGGTTACAGTTGTCCCGGGCAAACATTCTGGGGGGGGGGGATTTTCGCCCTGGCAGCTGCCATGGATGGGGTCACACGGAGAAAGCGGTTGGGGTGCAGAAAGTCATCTTTACAGCTCGGTGAATTATTGCCTTGTAGAGGATGCTTTAATGCTGCTGACGGATGGCAGGCGGAAATATTGCAGCACAAGGAAACTTATGTGGGATGGATCGATTTATCATCTGCGATCCGGAGTGGAGCAGATGATAAGGTGCCGGGGGAATGGGTACTTTGAATACAAGGTTATACACAGTTTCTTTGTTGCGGCTTGAATGAGGGATGGTTCTTTGTCGATTTTGTCATTATTGTTCGGACTAGTGGCTGTTAGGATTACTGGGGATTTGTGCGGTCAGCAGAATTGTTTTTGCGATTTAAAATCCTTCCTTCAATATTATTTAGTATTGATTCTCAAAAATGCTTTGTCCATGACAGTTAAGCTCCAGTAAAGTGAAATGAAATCTGTGATCTGATTTGGGCAATAATTTAAACCACGCTAAATTTTTTCTTAGTGAAGAACAATTTTGGCAAAAACTATTTTTTCTCCATTAAGAAGAAAATTGTTTAAAACTGTCCTTTGCGTGTGAAAAGCACAAAACCTATAACTATATTACTTATGGAAGTTGCCTTTCGACTTCGTCTCATCAGAAAGCGGCATTAACTTAGTGGCAGGAATCAGCTTGCGGAACATCACGCTTGATTGAGGTTTCACTCAGAAACACAATTGTGTCTCCGTTTTTTTGGAGCTAGCGTCAATCCGGTGCTAGCTTAGTCCTGTCACTAGGTTAGTGTCGGATTCTGATGAGACGAAGTCGAAACACAAATTCCTTAGCTAATTTTATTCAATAATTTGAATCTTAGATACTGTAACAATAATTCATCGAGAGGGCTTAAAATACTTAACAAAATTGATTGTTCAATTTTATTCTGATGCAGAGAAAAAAAACTATTCTAACTCTTTTATAGCCAGTAATATTCAAACGGTAAGACCTACTCAGTAAAGTTTGTACTGAAGAGGATTCAAAGATATGTAGTAAATGAATAGTTTATTTAATGAATAATTGTACCCACAAATAATTTTGTGTTTTTAAAGAGGGATAAGAAGGAACCATACTCACTCAGTAGTAAAAAGGATTTGATTTGACTACGGTTGTATAGGCCAACTAGAACTGCTGAACTGTGAAAAAATGGGACAGGAATGTGGCTGTCATGCTTCACAGAAATGTTAGCATAAACAACACACAGAACCGTAGCGTGGTCTTCCGGCGCCCTTGGCAGAGTCTTTGCGCCCCTTTGGTGTTTACTTTGGTTTTATTTTTCATTTCGATCTTCAAAAAATAATGTGTGTTCTTGGAAATGGAACACCTACTCCCTACTTAATTTCACGTAAAATCCAGCCACAAATCTTCTACTGTATATTTATGAAATCAGTTGACGCTAGGTGTTTGAAGGCGACGGAGGGAGCATCTATTCAGAAGAGTGTCGACTAGGGTATCGATGAGAAAAAGGTGACCATCGAATTTAATAACTGGACGCACCTGAATAGCATTCGCATCTCGAAAAAATCTTTTTGCAAAATTTTAGCTCAATCGGAAACGATTAAAGGGTTGCGCAAAACGGACAAATTGCAAAAATTGCGTATCGCAAAATTTTTTCATCCATGAAAAACCACAAAAGGACACTTAGAATATTCAGAAATTGGATTCGATTTTTTTGTGGTAAAGGGCTTAGAATATAATGAAACGTCGAGATCTACTGTCATCCTTAAATATTTTTTTAAGATAGATTTTATGGAACTTGAAAAATTCTGGATTAGAGATGATACTGAGGTTTGAGAAGGCTGTTTTTATATTATTTTCTATGCCAAATGTCTTAGAAATGTATGTATCAACGGATCTTGTATCTTCTCGCAACAAATTGTTTTGACAAAAGTTGCCTCTATGGTACTTAAAATTTTTAAAATGAGATTTTCATACAAAAATTAAAAATATTGTTTTTATTCGAATTGACACTAGATTTTGATATTTCAAGGATTTCTAAATTATTTGGCATACAAAAAGATATAAAAGCTACATTCTCAAACTCAAGTCCTATCTCAATTCAATTTTTTTCTTGTGGCACAAAGACAACTTGTCAAAATTTCACAAGAAATCGACGCTTCATGACATTGTTTTTGATTGTGTTTAAATTTTACATGAGTACTTTTTTCAAGGTGCCAATACTTTTGAAGTGTACCCGGTTTAAATATTTAGGATAACCATAAATATTGGCACTCAATTATACTAAGTGGAAAATTTAAGGAGCTATGAACTGATTGGTAGATTAGTGATTACGGTGCATATCATTAGATTTGAATTAACAGTCTGAAGGCTGCCACGGCATTCCTGCTATATTCCAGACAGCACCCACTTATCTTTTTGTACAAGCAAGTGAATCAAAGATGACATATTCTTCGTTGCCGTTTCTAATAAAATAGGTTGCATCCAGCCCTATGTCTTGTAAAGATAGATGACCACATTATTCCTTTACTATAAAATTCAGACTTGTCTTTTAAATTAAATCCCCCATGATTTCTGTGTCTTCCTTCATATTTTTCTGTTTTCGCTTTGCGCTTGGCTCTAGGCCCGTTCATAAATAAACTCTCCTGAAACGACCTAAATGATCCCAAAATGGATGTTGAACAAAATTCCCCATCAGAGACTCAGAATTTTCATTTAAAATCAAACATATTGAACTGGGTTCGACCATATCCTAACTTCTATTGGATCACAGGTAGTCCGCTTAGTATTCAAATATTCCGCAAGACGCAGAAATATTCAGTTGTGTCATATATCTCGAAAGTTCGCCTAGAAAAGCTCAGTACTGTGATATTTTGTCTAAGACAAAAAATGACGTTACTGGACTTTTAAGAACTATAAAAATAAAATGAATAACAAGTGAATTTACATGCCCACTCACAAAGTTGAAATTGATGGTGTAGTAAATGAATCGAACTTGCATGAGTGGATCTACTGAAAAACGGGATTGTGCGTTTCAAAGACCCCTTGCTACATTGAGCGAAGATTTCGAATGAAAATTGCACCGGACGGGACAAAATGGTGTGTCACTTTAAACTAGTGTCGGCTTTGGCGAGACTGTTTTGCATCTGCTTCGGCAAGTATCGTCTTAATTATCGGTTATTAGTGCCGCTCGCAAGTGCATGCAATATTGCACTAATTATAAGGACATTATAATGCTAAACGATCCTGACTCCTGCGGTATCAGACAAAGGGTTAAGTCGTCGATAAACTCTAAGCCTGCTAATATGACCCTTTCCACGCTTTTCCAAACTTTCGTCCTTCAACCCTTCGCTTTCCCTTGAGTACTATGGCTCTTAATATTGAAAAATATACTTCATTTTCCAGTCCCTGGCTAATTGAATGTCGCTAAAAACATATACAAGGAAATGGGACTTTATTACAATATTTTTTTATCTCTTGAGAGGCCGCCAAAGATACCAGGGAGCTCTGACACAACTCAACGTAGGGGTTAGGTATTTTTTGGGGGCGGGTCTTTTCGCCAAAGGTCATTTCGCCGAATGGGTCATTTCGTACCAAAAGCAATTTCAATGTTTAAATAATATTATGGGTGAGTCAGTACTTCAATTTAGTCTCATTCAAGGATCTATAATAAAATATAGAATCAATGTTGAAGTCATGTCGATGGGTGTCGGGGCATTAGGCCAAAAACCGTTAGACCGAATGGACCATTAAACCGAATGGGTTATTTTGCCAAACGGGTCATTAGGACGAATGGGTCAGTAGGCCGGATAGGTTATTAAACCGTGTGTACCATTTGGCTGAATGTCCTTAGATCAAGAGCATCGTTACCAAGATAGTCTACGCAGCGCTGTCTTCCTATTTGCCCTTTATCTTTTTGGTCTGTATATTCGAATGTAGTAAATGATCCGCCAAGAACAACAAACCAGGTCGAATTGTGGCATAGCCGATTGTCGAAACTTGCTGGAGCACCACATGTGGGAACATGAAGGATTATTAACGAACTTTGTTTGGAAAAAGCTGGCAAAGCGCGGGCGAAAGTGTTCTTTGTTGTAGGAAGAATCGCACCGAGGAATGAATACGCTTAGAAGACTGAACGACACCGCAAAGTCGTTAACATTTTTAATACCTAAGCAATTATGGATTATATTACTGCTATTGTAGCAAATTTATTAACAAAGATTAATAATTCCCAAAATAAAATATAAATACCAACTAGTTCCATTTACGATATTAACTGCAATCAGATGGAGTTCAACGTGGTTGTATAACTTTTAGCCAAAACATTTCCTAGAAAATATAACGTCGAAAAAATTTCCCCAGAAATTTCAATTACCGCACGAAACCATCGCAGAAGATAAACAATGTGCTTGCGGAGAGGGTTACGAAGACATTGAGCATGTTGTTTGGTCTTGCACTGAATGTCGTTAAGCCAGATCCCAATTAATAGACTCCTTACGAGTCAGAAGAAAACCACCCTATGTTCCTGTTCGTGATATCCTCGCTTTACGAGATCTTACATACATGGGCCATATTTATCATTTCCTGAAAACAATAAATATTCAAATATAATTATCCCCACTATGTTCCTAGTTATTTTTGCCTTGCTGCCCACAAACAATTTAGATTTCTTCGTAGTTAGTTAAGTTAGATCAAACAATATAAATATAGAAAAGAATATAATCAAAAACTACAGAAAAACCATCAATGAAATTCAAGAAAATAGAATATAAATAAAAATATTTAAAATAATCATTATCCTCAGTGTTAACATTAGAAAGTGAATTTTTATTATAACGTGATAACCTTAAGAACTTTTGTAACATGTTATGTAAAAACCTGTTTTAATCCACCTAGAGGTGCAATTGTGCCTTTCTCATTTCTCCAAACTATGATTTAATAGCTGGTTCGTACAATATAACATTATGGAAATGTATTTCATTCTTATTAAACTTGGTAAGTATATTTAAGAGCACCTTTTTGCATTCATCGCGGTATCGGTTTGAATCGGAGTTTTCTATGTGATTGCACTCCACAACCCGTAACCTACGGAGCCGGAAGTCGGATGGAGATGGAATTTAATATCAGTTTCCGGGGACGCAACACCTTTCATTTGAGACTAAGTTGATCAAATCGGTCTAGCCATTTTCGAGAAACCAATATAACCGTTATTCTGAATTTGGATCCGTCGATGGTGGCCAGTGTGGCCAAAGAGACTTTGAATGACTGTTGGTGACCTAGATCTACAAATTCAACAGTTGTGTTTACATTTTGGAAAAAAATCACCTTTTTATATTCATCGCAGAATTCGTTAGAATCGGGATTTGCTGCGTGATCGTACGTATCACCCTGTAATTCAGGAACCAGAACTCGGATCCACACAAAATTCAATAGCAACTGATGGACCTTTCATTTAAAATCAAGTTTGTCAAAATCGGTTCAGAAAATTCCGAGAAACTGATGTGGACATATCAACAAATTTTGTTTTGTAACCATACTCTTCAACTCGTAATCCGGAACAAGATGTCAGTTGAAAATGAAATTCAATAGCAACCTATGGGAATATTCAGCCATCTCCGAGAAACCGATGTGGACATACATACATACATACATACATACATACATACATACATACACACATACACACAGATATTTTGCGATCTCGGCGAACTGAGTCGAATGTTATATGAGACTCGGCCCTCCGGGCCTCGGTTAGATAGTCGGTTTGTGGAGCAATTGCATAACCTTTCTATATGAGAAAGGCAAAAGAATAATATTTAATTAGCTTAATCAGCATGAGTTGAATATTATCTTCATGTGATTATATTTTGAAATGTTAGTAGAATGGGTTTGAAAGTGGAGGGAAGGGAGGGTTAGTAGAGTGGGAGTGGAGGATGCGTCAGAAATCCTTCATCTTATTTCGGTATACGGGGTGGATGAAGGAAATGCGGGCGTGAGGGAGGTCCAAGGGGAGGGGAGTGATGAAGGAGGGAGGTGTAAGGGCAAGGTGGGGGGGGAGGTGCGGCGACGCAATACTCAACTGCATATTTTGCCTTCCATTTGAGACTTGGTTTGAGAAAATCGGTTCAGTCATCACCGAAGAACCGATGTGACTTTATTTGTGGAATATGCCCGGAACTCCGGACTTCTGGAATCGTCGATAGTAGACAACATATTCAAAGAATGTTTGATTGGCAATCAGTGATCTAGATCTGCGATTAGAAGTAATTTGGTGACCATTTCAATAGTTTTTAGCCTCTGAGGTATTACGATTGTACCGATTTATATGGGAAATTCCAGTGTATCCTTACTAACACCCCTGTAACTCCGGAAGCAAAAGTCAGAACCGAATGAAATTCAGCAGCAGTCGTTGGTATTACTGTATCTTTCATTTGAAATCAAGTTTGTAAAAATCGGTAGAGAATTCGTTGGGGAATGGGTGTGATATTAGCTTAGGAACTTGACGGATTCCCCGGGGGCATCATGAACCGTCATAGGTGGCCAATGTGGTCAAAGCTGCTTTGATTGATCATTAGTGATCCAGACCTGCAAACTAAAGTAATATTTCATCAATTTTAATATTTTTTACATCATTTGAACATCATGGTGGTACCAGTTTATATGGGAATTTGCTGTGTGACCGCACTCTTCAACCCGTAACTCCGGAACCGGAAGTCGGATCAACTAAAAATTCAATAGCAGCTTATGGGAGCGTTATACCTTTTAGATGAAACTACGTTTGCGAAAATCGGTTCAGCCATCTCTGAGAAAATTGTGTAAGTTTAAATGACACACACACATGCATACATACATACATACATACACATACACACACAGACATTTGCCAATATCGACGAACTGAATCGAATGGTGTATGACACTCGGCCCTCCGGGCCTCGGTTAAAAAGTCGATTTTTACAGTGATTGCATAGTCCTTCTTTATATGAGAAAGGCAAAAAGGAACAGCGCTGCATAGTTTCAAACCAAGCCTGGCAGAAACATATACGTATTCGGAAGTTTCACTATTCTTCAATGTATTTTCACTGGGGGACTAGAGTCTAATTTGATTTTACGAAAACTTAATGAACAATATTGTAAAAAATGGGACGAGAATATGACTGTCCTGCCTCACAGAAATGTTAGCATAAATAAAACAACACTTGTGTGGTAGCAAGGCCTTTAAGCTCCTACAACAAAAAATGTTGAACTTGTTGAGAAATTTTAGAATTGTTTCTATATTAAGTCATTCTGAAGTCAAAATCATTCCATACCAGATTCGAACACCAAAAATTATTTTAATGAAATGAGGTTATTTCATATTACGTATTGTTCAATGAAAATTTCTAAATCGAAATTTCGGACGTCCTCTGAAATTTTTTTCGTCCTGATCAGGCCCGTGCGCAAGCGGCGGGAGCGGTGGAGGTTCAAATTCCTTCTATGAGGGTTTTTAAATACTTTTGAATTTTTTTTTAACTTTCTGATCGGGAAAAAAATCATATCGGGAGCTGTTTTGAGTCATAAAGTGCCATTTGAGTTTGGTCACTATACAAATAAGTCATTGAAGAAACTCGGTCAGCGAGCTAGTATCAGCTAAGGAGGAAAGAAACAAAAAGCGAACAACACGAAATTTTACCGCCGGTCACCTCTCCGTCGGAATGACTGAGACTTGAATGGCTTGTGCAAAAGACCACGGTAACGGGAGAAATTCCGCCGCCGGAGAGCTCTCAGCCAGCGTTGCTAATGTTCATGATTTATCTGGAAGATTTTTCGCAGCTGAACAGACAACCGGTCAATTCTTAATCTATTAATTAATTAATCTAGACATTTTGCCAGATTTCTAAAAAAAAAAATCAGATGTGAATTCTATGATTCACTCCAGGATAACAATTCTTAAGATCCATTCGACTGTCTGAGTATCTCTTCTCGAATGTTTAATATACCTCGATATGATAGGAAATGAGAACTATCAATTTATAATATCTGAAATGACCCCTTTAAGAAAATGTACCTTTTGTATGTGACCGTTTTATTAATCCTGGAGTGAGTCAATCAGAAATGTAGCATAGATAAAGAAAAAAAAAATCCAATATTTTTCTCTGTCATTCCCAGCTATCTTAATCGGAGCAGATCTAGTTCAATAGGACTACTTCAATTTGTTTTAATTCAGATAACTTCAAAATAGAATTCAAAATTGCTTGTTTACTTGAATGGTCAAAATATATTGTTTTGTAACATTTTTCAGTTTCATTAGCAACCAGAAGATCTTCAGTGAATCAACCAGTTTCAGCCTCAGATTTTTACTATTAGTATAAAATATTATTTTATTTAATCTTTAAGTCAGATCTTCTCTATTTACAGTGAATTAGTGGAAATGATGTGAAAACTGTTCACATTTATTGTAAAACGAACAACTTTAAGCAAGAGAACTGCGGATGAAGAAGAACAGAACATTGACAACATTTATCTCGCTGTAGAATGCCAATTCATTGAAGACCCGTTTTTATCAGCCCCTTTGGTGTATCTTTGATTGACAAAATGGGGGCAATGACAAAACATATTTATTTATTTTATTTTGTAAACCCAAGCTGTTAAAATATTCAACATTACTCCCTAAACATAGCCTCATAACCCTCGCTGGTTGACGAAATCGGGTCGAAAAACTGACAATATTAGGGGCTGATAAAAACGTATATCAAAGGTTAACAGGATTCGCATTCGTCCATTCCAGGCAACTGACGTCCGTAGCTCCACATACAGTAACACAATCGCATATTCGTACACCTCGAGTGTATATGTTTAATATTGTTTCATAAATGTTTGCGCTATTTAAAATAGGTATTGTTTTGTAAATGTGGTAGTAGAATCATCATACGTCATTTTCTTATCATTTGTAATCAAAAGTGTGCAAGTTTCCGTACACTACACATAAAAAAAAACATTACTTGGTGTGAAAATGGCACAATTTGATATTCGACACTTTTGAAAAGTCAATTAATTTGTAATTTAAGACCTGTTATTTCTTAATTTTTTTGTTTTACTTAGAAAAATAGATTTTATGACTACAGAAAAGTGTTCATTGGTACAGTTTCCTCAACACTAGTTTAAAAATTCCCTCAAATTAACGTGATGGTTTAAAAAAGTATACTAACTGCCATTATGGGAGGGAAACTAATTATTACTCATCAAAATGAAGCTAAATCACTTCATAAAATCTTTGAAATTGTTCAAAGGTTGCGTCCAACTATTTAACATGTTGTTAAAAACTTTGATGTAGCGAAACGCAGAACAGATATTGCGAAAAACTTGAACTGTAAAAAATTTACGATGAGGGATAAACGATTTTTAATAAGAAAAATTTGGGAAAATCGAGTAATTAATGTTATACAGGGTGGGTGCTCCTATAGTTGAGGTGTACCAATAGTTGCAGTAGTGGGTTATACGCCTAACTAAGGTACCAACCATCACCCAAAACGTACCCGGTAAGATTCGCTTACATTAATGCAATAAATACGAGCGAAAATTGCAAGCGTTTTGGTAATGTGCACAAATTGCAAGAAGCTTCTTTGCATGTAATGCAAGAAACAGAAAAAACGAATTTTGCCTATGTATTAGCGATGTATGTGTATTGGTGACCAATATACGTTAGATAAAAAAGACTGCTGGCATTGAAAAATGAGTCCCATACGGGCAGATCACTAACCAATACTCTATCCATCCAACCATGTTACCAGATAATTATGAGTGGATAAATGTCGTATAAAAATACTTGGATGATTTCACGATCTATGAAAAAATAAGAACACACTCAGATGTGAACTCACGTCCTTGCGCATCTTAGTACTGACTATAGGCACTGCTCTATTTTTGTACATGTTAACAGAGCGTTAAAACTCGTACAATCAGCACATCCGCAATTTGATGCCGCCTCGTGTGTAATGAATAAGCCGCAAAACTGCGTTTTATGATGTTGGTGAGAAATGAATAAAAAGCAGACGGAAAATAAAAACACGCCGTGCGTTGCTATAACACCCAACATAGGCACGTAAATGTGGTGGTTATCCTTTGACAGTGTGTTGAAGAAACTTATGTACGTATAGCAAGAGATGAAGTGATTTTATATGCTTGCAACAATTGCAAGCGGCTTTCACTGCAAAATTGCAAGCGATGCTAACATTATATGCAAGTGATTGTCGTTTGCAATTATTGCAAGAGATTTTTGTTTTGGGTGCATCAACAAATATTTTTTTATTGATTCATCGCACTAAAATTATGCAACAATAAAACTGTTATCCTTGAAATTTGCTCAAATAACTATTGAAAAAAATGATGTTCTTTGAATTTTGAGCTCCCTTGCACCTATAGTTGATATAGTGTACCTATAGTTGCAAGTCCCATAAGAAATCAATGGAATTTGCAACAATAGGACCGATTAGCGATTGCTCCACTATTGGTAGGGGAATTGTAGGAAAAACCGACACCCCAAAATTTTCCTAGAAATCAAATTTTTATTCATTTCATAATGATACATTAGTACGTTTATTTAGAGCATTTGAAGAAAAATTGGATTTACGTTAATGCGCCGAATGTCATAAAAATAAACAAAATATACGACAGCAGCGTTCATACTCGTCTGGATGTAAAATTTCGTTGGTAGATTTTAAGGTTTTAACCGAACAAGAGCTTTTCAAATCACCCTAATTTTCAGTACTTATTATTATCGGCCTTTCCTATGATCAACTAGCTGCATTGAAGAAGAGTTTGAGAAATTCAATATTTTTAATTGCTTTTATAAAAAAAATGTGCGCTGTTGGGGTAAAACCGACACGCTGTTAAGATGATTGTGTATACTTGCGATTCATTTCAAAATACTGGGGATTTTTGTGACACTTCAATTAGCCTATCAGAACACTATAGTATTAGCTGAAATACACAGAAATACTTTTATTGTGTTTATTTCTTGTAAGTCTCTTTAAAAATCAAAAATTGCAATTTTTGCTTATCTGATTCTATCGAAGCTTTTCCTATTTCTGCAAAAAGCTTATCAAACCGAATTTCTAGTGTTGTCTTGGTTTGTCATAGACGAACTTTATCACAATGAGACAATGATATTATGTATACTCCAATAGATCGTTGATGATCAGAGTCCGAAAAATCAAATCTGAAAAAGATATTTTTACTGAGAAGTGTGTGTGTCACTTATAAGTGAATGAATCCGATTAGCAGAACGTAGAACGCTTGCAAATCTTCTTTTACGAAATAAAATGACACTGAATATTGCGGTGATGTGCGCAAGGATTATTTGGAAATACCCATATCAAGAAATAATCCTATAGCATAAAATACTCTTATTTATAGTACTACGCTTTCGAATTTTCTTCCCCTCACTACATGATGAAGCAATAAAAAGCACATATTTGCATCATACATACTCACACTTTATTAATCACGCATATATCTCATTTTTAATAAATATTTTAATAAAGTGCAGAGAAAATAAATTAAAGGGGGTGTCGATCTTACCCCTATAGGGTGTAGGTTTTACCCGCAGTGCCTACAAAAAGTTACTTTGTTTTCCAAGTTTTGCAACCAATTAATTTTTGAAGCGCTGAAAAAATTAAGTCTTGTTAAGAATTTTCTGAAGAAGAATTCTGCATGAAAATTATAATTTTATTGGTTATGTGGCAACTTAGAAAAAGTGTTAAACTTAAGGTGTCGGTTTTAACCATAATTCCCCTACATGTGTTCCTATAGTGGTACAAGCGGTTTTGAATACATAAATTGGTTATTAAACATTCTTTATATTTTTCCTATGAAGCACTTTCTTTTAATGTATTAACATTGCCCATATGTCTATTCATCGATTTTTTAGCAAAAGTTTTCATTAAGTATGCGCAGGGCTGCAGAGAGAAAATGCGGGCCCGGGAGTCCAACGCACGGGCCCCCACTACTGCGTATTGCCTGAGTACAAAAAAATTAATATTTGAAATCCATTGGAGTTCACTGATATTATATATAGTACACTGAAAATTCATATTTATGTCCAGTTTTTTCTCTAGTTGTTTGTAGTGCCAATGAAGGAAAAAAACGTAGAGCTTTTCATACTTTGGGAGTTTTTAAATACCTCTTCGACAGTTTTGGTGACTTTGAAATTGTCCATTTTTGTCAATAGTATTTTTAAAAGTAAGGAGAAAGATTAAAAATGTAGTGATTACAAAAATTAAAAATATTATTAAACAGCGATCAACGGCAAAATAAATAAACTATAGTAAAACTAAATATTAAAAGAATGTACAAAAAAGCTAAAACCAACCAAATAAACAAATTAATATCAATTGTCAAAAAATATTTAATCGAGAAAAACCAAAACAGAACCTATAAAAAGTTGATAAAAGAAAACAAAAAAAACTAAGAGAACATATTGCAAAGATCAAAGAAGTCGAACATTATGGAACAAATGGTGAAAATAATTAAAAATCGGTAGGAAAGAAGGCAAAATTTTAAGAATCAATGAAAATGAAAAAGAACTTGTGCCCTTAACGCACAAAGCGGTTCAGTCCAATTTTTCCCTTTTGGGAATTTATTGCATACTACCAGGCGTTTGGTTCTTAAACCAAAAGACAAGAGTTCGTCTTCGCTTTCTCGTCAGCAAACCAGAGCTATATTTGCTTCCCGGGACATCATTCGGGACATGTGGCTTTAGGCGTTCACATACGTCGTGTGAACTGTTTGGATTTTTTTGTGTCTAACTAGTGCTAATTTGGGTACTAGTTTTAGATACATCGTCTAACTAGACACCCAGATGGTGCTAGTTACTGACGAGATGAATTCGAAACACAAAAAAGCAAAACTTAATTTGAAAAAGAACTACTAAAAAGAACACAAGCATTAATATGAAAAATGCATCAGAGGCGACGCGTGGTTCCACCGTTAGCCTGTTCAATATACCACAAAGGCCCTGAAAATGTCACCATCATCTCTAATTCGATTCCATTAGACGTTTTTGGATCATCTGATTCTTTCATGTTTATCTCTTCTAACGTTACTTGGGTGGGTTCAACGTCTGACAAAAACTTTCGTAAAATATGCGGATTTTTCGTGCATATCATGAATCATTCGTATTTCTATGAATACGTATTTATTTTCATTACGAGTTTTTCGTAAAAACCACGAAACGACTTTCGTAGGCTTATTACATTACATTATTCCAACGAATTGTTTGATAAAAATACACGGATATCGTTATATTATTTTATTATAGCATCTTCGTAATAAGGATGATTTTTTCCCAAAAATCCCCAAAATAAATATGCACCAAAAATTCATATCGCTGAACGCAGTTATTCGTTAATCTGCTAAAAATAGATAAGATGCTATCATCTCGTGAACTACCTAAAAATATGGCGACTTGAACGAAAATCGAATTTTCGTAATTTTAAATATTTAGTGTACATTGAACAAAATTCATCGTAGATAACGAAATTCTTTTTGAATTAATTAAATGAAATGTAGAATCTTGTTCCATACACCAAGAAATATTCGTCTTTCTGTATAAGATAGATTAAAACACTTGCAACCGGTTTAAAGTCATCCCTCAATTCTTTCAAACGGGAAAGAAATTTGGATGGTCCTCGTGCAATTCATTGAAGCCAGAAAAATAAATTTTCTCCTAAATCTCGTAGGCATACCCGATGAGAACGACATAACAGAAAGCTATCAAATTTATATCTCATGTTGATATTTATTACTCACTGTGTTATCTTTGTGATATCCCAATCAGCAAGGCAAGCAAACATATATCAAGTTTATATCTTCTGGTGATATCATTGAACTGCTAATATGATTTAATGTACGCATATAACGATGATGTTATAATAAGTTATACATATGTTCATCCACAATTATCTTTGAACGCTAACGGTACACTGTAAACCGGGTAAATGACCATTTGGTTAAAGCCCCAATAAACAAATTAATGAACTGGGAATGATTGTTACATTACATAAATGACCGTCTCTTTACTACCGTAAAAGATTTGTATTTATAGGAATTTATTAGGTTTAGATAATTGTTCTGGTTTGCTTAATCTTCCCCATATTAAAAGTGCTAATAACAAAACCTCTTGAAATTTCAAAAAGCAACTTTGGTATTTGTTTCTTTCGGATTCATAAATAACATTTGTCGTATTCTCCGTTAAATAATGTACGTAAATTATCCGCTCAATGTTACCATATCGCATCGACATTATTACTAGAAATCGTGTAAAACAAGTGCACTATTCAGAATCTAAAAATAGCCCCACTTTCCTAATCTGCAAAGCTACTATAAAGCTATTCAGTCTATCGTAATATAGACATCTGTAGTAGTGAGTAAAACTGCATGAAATCAAAGCGTATGGCACAAGGAAAACAAACAGTCCTTAGGCTTTGGCAAAGTTCAATGTGTGCGTTCTGGAAACAAGATGCATCTATAATCGTTTTGCCTTTGCCGTTTTGCGAGGAATATTATACTAACATAAAACATTAGTCGAAAGCAACGTCGTTGGTTCATGCAGGAAACATCCACATAAAACTCAGAATACCCAGGTTCAAATCGCTATAACCCCACAAATAGCCATCAGCGTGTCATATATTCGAAGTAATAATCAGCCAGCATGTATGCAATCATTTGACCAAACTATAAAAAGCTTTTGTTACGTGAAGCTTTTTGCTGCCAAACGAAAACGCCTTAATGTATCCTATATTTTTCTCTTTATTTTATTTTTAGACCTGCACGCTAAATTTGTTGATACTATTCAATAGGTAATACAAGCTATATTGGCCGTGGAAGAACCTAACAAAATTTGTTATAATTCTGATAGAAGCCTATCACAGGTTATCATATTTTTGACCCACGAGAAGAATTTCTGTTATGTTTTGTGTTATTTTACCAACTAACGAAACCAGAGTTATTATACAACTTGTTATCATAACAAAGTAACACAGTATGTAATAATTTTGTTATTTCTTTCTGATCGGGCTCACAGAGGACCTATATACTTTATAAAAAAATTATATCTCATTTAGTTTTAACTTTGATAAAATCATATCAAATTTTGTTACAATTTTGCTATCATTAGCCAGGCTTTTGTTTTATTTTTTGTTATTTTAACATCTAACCAGCCGCATTTATAACAGATTCTATTTCAAAATATTTTTGAAATAAATAACTCCAGGTTTTATAAATCAGTTATGTCCTTCTGATCGGGAACGATTTCTCAAAAAATAATATGTAAGTTCACTTCAGAGACAAAAATCTGAAAACTTTTTTTAAAGTTCCTTTATATATCCCTTGGGTTAGGTGTTGCGTTCAACAGTGAGGTAGATGTTGAATGGTATAATAATTCAAAGATCATCAAGTAATCCAGCTAGTAGTGAGATAAGAGATTTCTCATATAACTATACTAGTGGCTTCAACGAGAGCAACTGTAGTTTTGAATCCCAAAATTTCAGCGAAAATTTAGCTTCTTTTGCAAGTTTCAGATCATACTGGCCAAGACGCAAAAATTACTAATTGCGTTATTTATAACAAGGGTGTGAAGAAATAAATATATCGCATAATATGCCTATAAAGATAAGGTCACTGAATTAATCATCATTTGCCATTTCTCACACGATCTGACTACATTTTTACCATTCTGATAGTTTCAACTATTCCTTTTTCATAGTATTGGTTTGTATAGGTGTATGTATATGTATTTATCCGTATTTCCTGAACGAGAATTCCGAACGAAACAATATGCAAGCTATAAGGATGACTAAAAGGAGGTTGTATTGCAAATCAACTGAATGCACGGTGTTTTTGCTATCGACAAAAACATAATCACTAACAGAGCCTCGGCACTTCACACTAGCTTTGTTCAAGTACGAGGAAGCTGCTTCGGAGCAAAAAGTTCTTGCTCCTTTTTACTCCGGTTTGCTACCAGAAAAAAAAAGAGGAGAAGAGAATACCGTTCCTTTTTCTACCTGTTTGATTCGGAGCACTTCCAGTTTCTCTTGGGACTGGAATAAACCTACTATTTACTCCAATGCAAATGAAAAATTTGGAATATCTACCTGTCTCATTCACAAATCGCATTCTCCCCCAATCGCTCTCTGTTTAAGGGGCTTGAAAGCATATGTGGCCTTGTCTCACTTGTTACCATTTGGACCCTTTGCCCCATACACCAGCACAATCGATGAGAGCAAAATGCGACCAAGAGAGTTTGTTATACTGCAGTTCGATACGAACGTGCGCAGCTTATAGTGATGCCATAATGTATATATTGGCGTATAACAGTTAGGAGGAACTATGCGTCTTGGATAATATGTATATAATGTTTCTTTTTATGTATAAATATTCTTTGGAATAGTGAATATATTTAGGAGGAAAATTTTAAAGCAAGCGCAAAGAAATTATATATGAACGGTCTCAATAAATAACTAAGTGGTTATATGTAACACACGAACTCAAAACACAATTTACACGCACGTTAGGAAAACAGGAAACGCTCGGGATTGGGAAACTATGGGAAAGTAGGAAATAATGACTAACGGGAGAGGAAAATTGCGAGTGAGAGGGAAGCTACTGGGTTAGGATAGACAGACTGCGAATCACTTTTGCTAAAGACTTCAAGAAAGGCAGACATCAAAGTTAAAAAAGTAAGAAGATAGACAGTTGGAAATATTTTTATACCGTAAAGTTATAGTGGAACAAATAGAGGAGTGATAGAAAGTTAATTAAATAAATCCCGAGAAGGAATCAGGACCCATTAAATTAGATCCTATAGCCATCGGAGTGGCGTATTGTCCGAGGCGTGGTGTCCTTTGAACGGCCCGTCATTGATAGTGGCACCATCCTCGCTAAAAGCCCGTCAAAAGTGCCCGTGAGCACACTGAACCAGTCACGAGGTTCCACCGAGACCTCCGAATCACCAGCAGGTAGCTGGGTCCAGCCACGAGGTGCCAGAGTGCCCTTGAATCACCGACCTGTCGCCGAATATCAACCGCAGTGATCGCTAACGACGCGCCCGCCAGAAAGTGGCATCGCTGGTCGCATCGGACCCAGCCACCCAACAGCCCACGTGTAGCATCGCCACACCAACAGCAGACCATCGCAGCAGCATCCCGTCCTCGTAGCCAACGCAACAGCAGCCGACCGTTTCCCGCTTCGTCCCAGCGTTCGTAGGCCGGCCTTGTATACACCTACACTCACACACAAAAATTGTAAGTTACAATAAATAATCAAAAAAAGTGAAAAGACCGTGTTTGTCTTCTGATTGGGATAGAGTGACATTGAGCCGACCCTGAAGCCTCCGTGCCTCAAGCTCGAGCTAGCCAAGAAAAGAGGCCTTCGGAGCCCACCCCAAACGGTCCCCGTGGCTTGACCAGGGACTAGGGGTAAATATAAGCCGCGACCCCGCTGCAGCGTTTCCGACAGGTACCAACTGCCCACACGTATTGGTTCGATTCATCCATTTTCAAAATTGTCATACGTTTTGAGTGTGACTGCTATGATTTACATTTTCATTTCAATCGCATTTATCGGCTTCATTAGCTACAAAATTAATGACTTTTGCTTTATTTTTAAGTCCAGTGTAATGCCGTAAAGAAATGAAAAAGCATTATTTTTAGTCCTCTTGTAGTTTATATAACTACAAAAAATAATTTTAAAAAAAATCGATGAGACTTGAACTCACGACTTCGCAATTAGTAGTCATGAACGCTACTACTGGAACCGAATAGTTATTGAGATAAACATGATACAACAACCGATCATAGTGGTCGAGTCCTAATCTATTTGATGTAAGTTTAGATGAATAGTGCAAATCGTGGTCGATTTACCCCAACGCGAGATAGCAACTATTTCAGGAGATTGAGCTACTAAATATGCAAAAACTAAGAAAATCGTTGATCATAAGTACATATGATGTATGGACGAAATGTATATAATACATTTATGAATCTTTTCAGCAATTCAGTTTTCTGATATATTTGTTTTCATGGGAATTACATGCCAATTTGTCGCATTTTTTCATAGTTTTGCTGAATAATTTTCTGTTACAAAGCTTCTAAATAGTGTTATTGTTGCGAAAACCACTATGTTGATCTGATAAAACCTGTGGAGAAATATTCAAGGAACAATTTCTATTGATTTGTTTTGATATACGATGCTTTAAATTGAAGTATTAGTAAACTTACTATGAATTCACAACCAAAATACGTTTTTTGCTTGGAGACACCTCCTAACCATGTCCGATTTGAGCAATTTTTGGCAGGAACATCCAAATTCATAACTAGAACAAGATTTTGAGCTGACCAACGCCAATTTTGAAACTTTTTCAAAATGTGGAGAGGTCTATTGTATATATTATATACATATATATATTTTTCGGATGATGGGATTTTCAAACAAACAATTCAAAATTTTCTAATACAATTGTTCTCAAATTCGTACAATCCGCTTCTTTAATTTACTTGATTCAAAAATGGTTTTTAATTTCATTCTGCATAGTCAATTTTTTCAGTTTCTTCATTTCATGGATTTTATTCGTCGTATTTATTTTATCAATTTTTGAATATTTGACTGATTTTAAGTACATGATCATTGCATTTTAATTATTTATTTCATTCAGCATTCTTTTTATTCATTTTGTTCACTTGGGATCATTTTATTTATTTTATTCGTTTCATTCTTTGAATTCACTCTGATCAGTTTATTTTTTCGTGTATTTTATTCATATCATTCATTTAATTTATTGTTTTTTTTTTTAAATTTTATTCATTTAATGTTTAGTTATTCCTTTTATTTATTTCATTCACTTTGTTAGTTTGTGTCGATTTATTTTATTCTATTAATTTTATAACTATTATTAAATATTGTCTAATCTTTCGTTTAAAGAGCTATGTTTTATGTATTTTATAATTTTGAATTGTATATAAATCATTCCACTCATTTCATGAATTTGAAAACCATTTATTTCATTTTTGCTCTATTTTTTATTCGTTCGTTTTATTGATTTTCTATAATTTATTCAATTTATTCGTGCAGGACTAGAGACTGTTTTCATCCCACCTCTAGTTGGGTGCTAACTTCGCATGAGTTCTGCAAACTAATTCATGATCCAACAGTGATATGTGCAAGAAATGTCTCATCTCACTGCTAGGTGGATTAAATCGGTTTTGCTATTTGGGACCACTGTGGCGTGGTCCGACTGCCGGGAGAGAGGACAATATTCAAAAGGGAACCCGGAAGAGGCCGTTGGCTACTTGGCATGCCGCGTACGGAATGATGGTTTTGTGCGGTTGAGGCGGATCTGAGGGTGCTCAACATTCAGGGCGACTAGAAGCGATTGGCCCAGGATCGAATCCAGTGGAAGAAGATACTCCATTCGGCGTAGGCACATCGAGGAGCAGCTGTAGCCCATCTACATCAACAACAAAAGATCGTATTCTCTAACTTCATCGACATATTATACAAGAAAATGATATACAGAGGTTTGACAACTGTTCCATGTCGATTCTTCTTGTTTATAGACTGGAATAACATCTGTTAGACTACTTATGTTTCTGAATTTTCAATAATTTATCAAACTTATATTAAAGTTTAACATTTTCCGAAAAATGAACGATTTTCATCAAACCCCCCCCCCCCCCCCGCCCCCCCAAAACAAATTACTGGCTACGCCACTGTGTTATAACTTTCCACCGCATGCTCAGTCCGACATGTTGCTTTTGCATTTCAAAGAAGGCCACTTTCGAGGCGAATGACAACAAGGTTAAAACTTCTATAATCAAAACCAAACGAAAAATATGGACATGAAGGACAAAGGACATGAAACAGCTAAATTTGTTCTAATGGATAATAATCAGTCAAGCAAAGAGCGAATAAAGGGGCTTTAACCTAGGCTTATTAGCAAGGGTGAGGTGTTGAAAATACCTCTGTCCTATCTCAAAAGACCAAAGGATTGACATTCTTAGCCAAGTCACTCCCAACGATTTGTTGTATCTCCTTTAAATTGAAACGGTTGGTACGGCTGTCCTTCTTTAAGATTCAAAACAATTCGTTAAATTATTCATTGAATGAATAATTTAATTGCCGTCTAATTTTGAAACCCAACTCTGCGCAACTTATGAATATGCTTCAAATATTAATTTTGACAAGAAAAACACTACAGAATAATTGGAGTATTTATCAGGATGCTTTTCAATTCTGACTGTGAGGGGATTAGAAAAGAATAGAGTAGAATAATCGGTAATAACCATTTTACGACAATCCTCGACATGTTTTCGATGTTTCGTGATAAATAAAATTATACTAAATTGAAGCCAGTTATTAATGAAATTAAAAAAAGGACTTTAAAAGAACACGTTGTGGATTTTTTAACTAGATATTTCATCCTACGTGATGACAGCGAAATAAGGAAATAGAACAATTGAAAACAAGCTGTAGCGTTGCTAGTACATGAGAGCTTGTACATAATGGGTCCTTGCTGTTTCAGAACAATGTCGCTAAATCATAGCCGGTAACAAAATAGAAATAAACTAAAAAAGAACACGCTGTAGGTCTTGGAGCTGGATTTTTCATCCTTTGATGACATTCGAACACGAAATAGAAAATATTGAGAACAAGCTATATCGTTTCGCACCCATACACTCATTGTTTCAAACGATTTCAAGCAATTTAAAGGGAACTGGTTTAATTTAACCCCATTACGGTTCAGCAGAATAACAGCGAATGTGCCAATAGTTTACAAACGCGTCTGAAGTTAAAATACCTCCCATCGTGAAAATGATGTCCCGTTGGAAAAGGGATACCTTCATATAGCGAGCTTCACGATAAATTACGTCTGTGGGGGAAAAGTCGGCTAATACGAACACGGTGGGTCACTTGGCGTTTCTCACAAACTGCTAGAAGGATGAACACAAGATAAAGGATTTGCACGCCTTTGCAAAGATGACCCTCGGTGACCGCTGGAAATTTGTGGATGAGCGAGCTCTATGCCGTCGCTGCTTATTTTTTCACGGAAGATTCCCCTGTAAAGCGACACTCTGTGGGGAGAACGGATGTGAGGATAGATACCACAAACTACTACATCCTGGAAAACCTGAAATACGCCGATCAACTGAAACTCCAAGGACAATAAGTACAGTATTCCTTTCTCGATGATGGCTCAGCCAAGACGCTGGTAGAATCAACGATTGCTGAACAACTTGGAGTGACTGGTGACGTGCACCCACTTTGCCTACAGTGGACAAGTGGTATTGAGCGGGTAGAAGAAGAATCCCAGTTGATTGATTGGGAGATTGCAGGAACAGAGAAAGCAAAGCGGCATACTCTGAAGAAGGTGCACGCCGTTAAGAGTCTGAATCTTTCTGATCAATCGATAAACTACAGCGAACTGTGCGAACAGTTTTCGCATCTTGGAGGTTTACCAGTCCGCAGCTGCTCAGGCCACAATTTTGATAGGTTTGGGCAACTCGTTCGTGATCAAAGAAGGAGCCAGAGGTAGTCCATTCGCTACCAAAACTAGGCTTGGCTGGACAGTTCACGGAACTAGGCCTGCTAGAATCGAGCCAACAGCTCACCATCTGTTCCTCCTAAGCGCTCATTCTCCCGACCAGGAACTTCATGACCTGGTCAAACAATTTTTCGCAGTGGAATGTGTTGGACAACCATCAACCGTGATTGAAAGCGATGATGATAAACGTGCACGGGAAATTCTCGAAAACACTACTCTCCGGACCACGTCAGGAAAGTTCCAAACGGGTTTGCTATGGAAATATATTATTGTGGATTTTCCAAACAGCAGACGAATGCCTCGAACGTCGTCTAACATCGAAGCCCGAGTTGTACGACAACGTCAGACACCAGTTGAAAGAATCTCAAGTAAAGAGGTATGCGCACAAGGCGGATCGGCAGGAGTTGGCCAGTTTCGATCCTAAACGAACCTAGTATCTACCCCTTAACGTCGTTAAGAAACCACGGAAACCTAAAAAGGTTCGATTAGTGTGGGATGCTACAGCGAAGGTCCAAGGGCAATCATTTAACTCAGCTCTACTTGCTGGTCCGGACCAACTTGCGCCGCTTCCATCAGTGCTGTGACCATGTAGGCAGTTTGGAGTGGCTATATAAGCGCTGATATCTGTGAGATGTTCCATCAGCTTTTCGTTCGCCCGGAAGATCGATCAGCTCAGTTATACCTATGGAGAAACGATCCTTCCATGCCTATCGAAGTGTTCATAATGGACGTGGCAATTTTCGGCTCTTCCTGTTCCCCATCAGCAGCGCAGTTCGTGAAAAAACCGGAATGCAGAGGAGTTTACAGAGCAGTACCCGCAGGCAGCTGCTGGAATCATTAAACACCACTGAGGAGGATGCAGTACTGTTGGCATCGCAGGTTAAGCTGGTGTATTCGAAGGCGGGTTTCAATATCCGTAATTGGCTGACAAACTCACACAGCGTTCTAACATGGGTCGGGGAGCAGCATGCAGAATCTTCTATGAAATTGATGGTGGACAAATCGGCAGGGTACGAACGAGTTCTTGGGATGATTTGGAATCCAGAAGCGGATGTTTTCATCTTTCAAGGCGTGTCCCGGGGAGACATACAAGCACTCTTACTAAAAAAAAGTTATACCGACGAAAAGGGAAGTCCTACGGGTTGTCATGAGTATCTTTGACCCTACTGGCTTAGTAGCTGTTTTCGTCGTCCATGGGCTCGTACAACCCGTATGGCGGTCTGGGCTGAGCTGGAATGAAATAATATTCGACGAAATGCTTGACCAATGGAGGCGGTGGGTTCAATTATTGCAGAAGCTCGAGAAAGTGCAAATTCCACGTTGTTACTTCCCTGGTTACACGCCCGTTTCTTAGTATTGCACATATTCGTCGACGCCAGAGAGGAAGCCTTTGCAGCAGTAGCATATTTTCGCATTGTCGAAGATTTGAGAGTTCGCTGTTCCTTATTATCGGCAAAAAGGAAAGTGGCTCCATTAAAGCTCTTATCTATTCCAAGACTGGAACTTTCAGTGGCCGTTCTGTGTGTGAGTTTGTCTAAGTCTGTTATCGATAACCATACACTTCCGATAACTCGTAATGTACTCTGGAGCGACTCTAGTACCTGCCTTGCTTGGTTACGGTCGGATCCCAAAAAGTATCGCCAGTTCGTTGCCTTCAGAGTGACGGAAATTCTTGATCTGAGCCAGGTTGATAAATCCCATCCCGTTTGAACGTGGCAGACGAGGCAACGAAGTGGACTGCGAAGGTTTCAAGCTCCGGCATTCCTGCGTCAACACACTGATATTTGGCCTCAAAAGACTAGCATGTTAGAGACAGTTTAAAATGCTTGAGAAAGTTTTGGGCATGTAGCGCACAGGAGAGAGACTCGTTAAAGTGATCAGTAGACAACCTGTAAGGCGTCGTCGACTTTTGGGGAAAGCTTTGCTCTCACTGGAGGTATGCAATCGAACAAAATATGTGTGTGGAGCGTAACTGGAAAGTGGCTCCTTGGAAATGTCTAATGCATTCATGGTTCGCATCAAATACCCAATCGCTATAAATAGCAGTGTTTCACGAAAAAAAAATTATTTCTTTCCTAACTATGTTTTCTATATGTATTTTGAACCACTAACAAGTGTTTTTTAATGTTTTCCTACAGAAATAAAACTTTCTATTTTCTACTTGATTCTCGAGTTGCTCAGAAGTTTTTGTTTGTCATCATTTTGCTTATAAATTTATTAGAGATTCACCCAATACTATAAATAGATTTTTTAAAAAATTGAAAAGGTAATTTTAAAAAGTAATTTTAGGCCATTCACATACCTAAAAATAGATATCATAAAATGTAGCTAAAAAAATTTAATAGCAAAATAAAAATTATTTTTTAAACTTAAAGCCTACATTGAAAAAAATATATCAGTGGGCCATACCAAATCCTGGCGAGATAGAAATAGAAATAATATATTTCGTAAATATTTTAATCTGATTACTCAAATTAAAAAAATAAATTTTGTTTTTTTCATATCTCACAATGAATTTTGAATAAATTTTTCCACCTTTCGAACACGGTTCATAGTACTTTTTTATTGATTTTATTTATGTTTGTTTTTTGTTCAGTTGTAAAACTTTTCATTGAAACATTCTTGAGTTTTGGATGTTCAAGAAAAATTTAATTGGTGTTAAAACAAAGTTTATAGCAGGCGTCCTATTAAAATTGAAATTGCTCGTACGTTGAGATTCACTCTGATTTTTTAACAAAATTTTCCCAACATACATTCTAAAAATTTATAAAAAAAATCTATGTTAGAAACATTTGAAACTCTATGAATGTAGAATCGTTATGAGCTCTTTGCGGTCGGTTCTGGAAATTTTTGACCGCAATTTGCTTACAATGTGCAAAATTTTTGAAAACAGTTAATGTTCTCATAAATTCTCACGCGATGGAAAAAGGAATTTATTCTGCACAAAAGAAATGAAAACCCGAGTATGACGATAAACAATGACCAAACATTTATATGTGCAGTACGACAGATTTCATGTAATGTTTGTCTGCTGTCCTGAAGGTGCCATTGTGTCGTCGTTTTCTTCAAATATAGGGCTATCAAGCAATCGAGCTGGCCGTAAAGCAAAACGTTATGGTCAAAATCGCGGGTAAGAGAGATGTATGATCAGGATCTGAACAAATTCAAAAAAATGCATCTGAAAGGGTAATAAAAATTTTACTTTAAACAGCTTCCGGAACAATAGCTTTTTGTTGCCAAAGATCACATGTTTCCAAGAAGTATAAAATTGTTGTTGCAAACAAGTTTGCCGGAAAAGTGTATGATCTGGCAGTATATTTGCAGTTATCGTCACAAAACTCCGATTTTCATCACAACCTACAATATGAACCGAGTTATACATCTACGATTATCTTAAAATGGTCTAGTGCTAAATTAGGTCTCCCCGGGCCCTCCCATTTTTTCCAGATTTGGTGAGTAGCCACTTCAGTTAGAATGCGCAATAGCAGTACCGAGATAATAATGTTAACGTCATTGAGAATAGGAACTCCCAAACAGCCCGGAATTCCACAACACACACTCTATAAATATATAGAATGGAAATATGGCTAAGGATGCTATTTCAATGACCAGATACTGGAAAAAGCAGCAAGAGGTGTTGACCAACAGCTTGTGCAGAAATTAAACACAGGTGTCAAGCCCAAAGTTCAAATTTTCATTCTAGACGAATAAAAACCGCAAAAACCCACAATGCACAGTGGTCATAAATATGTGAAATACAAATATCGTTACTAAACTTGAATTCTTTAGTAAATTTTGCGTCGCTGAATCCGAATTTCACAAATTGGTTGTATCTACCTAACAGTGACATTTCTTATTACACTAATCGTTCATGTTTATTATGTTACCATTATTTTTTGCTCTAACATTTTTCAGAGTATCAAATAGTACATGTTTTGATGTGCTTGCAAACACCATGATTTTTCATTCAAAATTTTCGAAACTGCAGCTTTTGTGCTTGAATAGCAATATTTTGATATCGTTTCCAGTGAGCATGATATCTCGTGAACCAAATTACAGACCAACCTTAAATTTTGGAATGTTGTTCGTGATTATAATAGCAAGCTCAAACAAAATTTAAAATTAATTGTGAATGTTTCCCTAATTTTTTTAAGAATACTGTGTTTTGGCCACCGTAAACATAAAGCTTTTCGCATAAATAAAAATACCCTCATTATGGTACCAATAATTTTAAAACAGAGCAACAGTTCATGACTTCAAATTTATTTGTGAATTGGAACTACGGATATGGTATGAATCGCAACGGGCTTTCTCAAAAAATCCGTATTCGAGAACATCGTTTTGTTACGAAGTAGAGTGAGCTGTACATCGAATATTCCATTCCGACATGTGTTTCAAAAAGTAGTGTCCAATAAATTAATATAACTCAAGCCGAAATTTTGTGAAAATAAAATGCGAAAATTTTTCGTCTTGCATTAACTCGCCGAACATGTACAGAACCTTAGATTCTCCAGGCATTCTGGGCGCAAACTTGCGCAGCTGAAGCCTAGTTTAAACGGAACTAAATAGACTAAAGACCATTTTTAAGAAAAATTCATGAGGGATATCGAAGGAAAAGCCAAATTTAAAGTTTTTAGTTGAATTGTTCGAATACATATACAAACATACTCATCTTTCTGCACTCCATATTCACCAAAACCCGATAATTATCGATCAATATACAGCTATTAGTAGCGTTGCCTGATAAAAAAAATACTAATATTGATAACTGCAGTTCGACAAAAAAAATTCTGACGAGCAATCAATTATCAAACTTATCGGTAAATAACGAACCACCCTATGAATTCATCTATATACTAATATCAGTTCATTATTGGCAAAATTAAGTTTGAAACAATATAAAACATATATCCATAATCATATAATCGCGAGATAAAAACACGCTTTTTCTGATTTTTTTTGTGTTATTGTACTATAAAGGGACCACTGTGCAATGTATCTTTAAACTACAATAAATACGCATTATTTTCTTCTAATAACGTTTTATGCTAAAGCATACTTCCAATTGAAAGCGTCAAATTGGCTTTGCTTATTGCAGGATACATAAGGCAAATGTTATAAAAATATATTTAAAAATTCCATGCATCAATAGTTTACGAGAGTTATGTGGGACTGAAAAATGGTCAATTTTATTAACTTCAAAAAATCAAATTGCACAAAACGTGAGAATTGTTTTGCGTCAAAGACCACGAGAATTTTTTTTCGAAGAAGTTGAAATTGGTTAAAATTAATTTTTAAGCCTGCTTTAAATGGGATGATAATAAGATACAGAAATACTTTTGTTATCTTTTTTGAGAAACCAGTTTCTACATTCAAGAAATAAATGAAACAACGTGAATTCCATTAACAAAATAAAATAACTGTTTTACAATCGAAGTTTTACCAGAAATCTAACTGATAATAAAGGCTCAACATAACTGAAAGTTTTTCGAGAATCGAAAAGACCAGCAAAATCATAAAACTTTCGCCATTTTGGACGACCAAGGCATCTTGCGTATAGACAGCAGAATCGCGAACGCTCAACAGGTATCTTTTAACTTTAAATTCCCTATCATCTTTGCAAAACAACACTGCGTTACGAAGATTATTGGTACCATCGGCAGTATAAACACTGCAATGTAGAGACGCCAGTGAACGAAATGCGCCAAAAGATTCACGTGTCGGAGATGAAAGTTGCGTTCAAACAAGCTAAGAAGCAGTGCCAGTGGTGTAAGGTTTACAAAGCTTCCCCAGCAATTCCCAGAATGGCCCCACTTCCTCGAGCTTCGAGTCTATGACTGTGAAATGGCGGTTGGACGGTTCGTCGCACGAAGAGGAGCCCCACTCGAGATATACAGCGACCGGGGCACAAATTTCGTTGGTGCTAGTCGCGATCTCAAAGAAGAACTTCGCCGAATCAACAACAATCTCGCTGGTATGTTCACTAACGCAGATACTCAGTGGCGTTTCAATCGGTTAAGAGCGCGCTGGCATCACTGTCCGTCGTGCGTAGGCCAGATGACGAGACCCTCAACACGTTACTCATCGAGGCGGAATACCTCCGACGATCACCAAACGCACTAAGTGGTTTTTTGACAGCAAACCAATTCAAGTTGGAGATCTGGTAGTGGTGGTGGAAGATCGGATTCGGAATGGCTGGTTGGGGGATGTTCCGAACGACGACCAACCAGCATCGGGGCGCGAAAGGGTTACCTGGGCGACGCGCAGTAGAAAATGAACTAAAAGTTATAAGGAATGCCAATGCACGTAAGTTACAGTTAGCTAAGTGTCATGCAGATTAATTATACCTACTTATACACGAACACAACAGGTTAAAATTTCTTACAGCTAGGACGTCATACAACAATTATAAAACTTATAAAAAGTTGTAAACCCTAGTTAAAATCTTTGGACAGTGGACACAGAAAATTTGGACTAGAAATGTAAGATTTTTTGAATTATTATAAATTGAACTAACATCTAATGGATTAAAAATATTTACAGCTTAAAAGCTAACTCTTGCTCAAAAGAAAACACGAGTTGTGCTATAGAGATGGTCGGGTTCGGGTTTTCGGACCCGAAACCCGAACCAAACGGGTTTCGGGTCGGGCTCGGACTCTGTAAATTTAAACTTCTCGGGTTCGGGTCGGGTTTTCAAATTTGAAATTCTCGGGTTTGGGTCGGGTCCGGGTTTTTTAAACTTTGGACCTTCGGGCTCGGGTCGGGTTCGGGTTTTCCAAATTACAAATTATCGGGATCGGGTCGGGTTCGAGTTTTGAACAAAACAACCCATTCATTTCATGACACTGTCTGCTTCTATACACAAAACGCAGTCTTTTTTGTAGTAGTGAATTATACTTCGTAATACGAATGGATGACACATATAACCGTACCAAATGTTAGCACCTCTGAATCGCTAGAATTCGTCGTATTTTCTGGTACTCAAATATTGTATAATTTCATTCTTGCATAAAATTCCGTCTTTTCAGATTCGCAAACTACCTGAATTATTTATTTTTTTAAACGAACATTCATGAAAGAGCATTCAACAATACGCGTTTCACATCTAAAATCTCTTTGCGATTTATTTTTGATGATAATTAGTAATAAACCAAGTCAACAGGAATTTTTTGGAAAATATCGGTTCTACTTTCTATAATGGAATGTAAATTTCGACAGGTACTTTAAAACCGATACTTAGGCCGCAGCGCCTTTTTCTCTACGTAAACGGTTTTGTGGGGTACATTCGTACTCCAGAACTAAAATCGCTTTAGTATGTCTAATTTTTATTGGATAGTTTTATTCTAAAATCATTAGTAAAGTAACCTGTTTAAAAATATTCGTGTTTTGACTATTTAATTATGTAATATTTCATTTTGTATAGAACAACTCTTTAAAATACATCAAAATTCCCTTTTTTCTTCATATTGCTATAACTCCGGTAGTTTCAAATCGATTTTGACCATTTATACGACGTTATAAAGCTTATTAAATTTACTTTTGAACATTTTTTTTCAAAAACCGGTCAAAAAGCATATTTATTCCAATGCTTTTTTGAAAACCAAACGCTAATACAAAGTAGTATGTTGTAGAGCCTGAGCTGCAGAAGATAACGAATCGAATGATGCATCTTGCATACTATTTACAAATCATATTCCCGAATGTGTTTTGACTCTTTCATCCGCAAAAGCAAAAATTGCGATACCGATTCAAACGCATTTTCTACTTACTTTGCTATAGTGCTTTGTTATACCAAATAACAGATAGTATTATTCAGCAGAGTTGAAACTTATACAATTTTACACAAGTTTCTCGCTTACTATGTATCGATATCTTGCTTTTAAAAAAAGATATAATATTTTTTTTGAATTATGTACACATGACAAAATACTAACGCTAACGGTTTTGTGGGGTACATTTGTACCCCAAACAAACTTTAAGCAAGTACTGTTAAATTGGTCAAATGAAACAAATAGGTTGTACCTGCCTTCACGGAAGTTTAATAATCAAATTGGTTTATGATAAAGATTGCTTGCAATTAAAATAAACTGTAACGGAAAAATAGGGATTTGAACTCGTAAATTTGGTGGTACGTTGGTGTCATTATGGCGGCTCAAATTTAAAAAGGGCTTATTATTTTTTTTTAAAAGCAGATAGTTTAGGCCAAATTTATTTTCTAGATACTGTCTTTGTTCCATCAGGCCTAAACCTAGCTTCACTTCCGCCAGGTTTCGTTGTTCATGACACTCATATGGTGATGGGGTAATAGAACCACTATCAAATCAGTGGTACATATATGAAACAAGCACTTTCTGTCAGATTGTTCCCGGGCTAAGCTGTTGCATGATCCGGATTCCTTCATGAAAATACATGAATTTCCACGAACTTAACGAATTGATCGCAAAAATTTTGTGTTTTCTGTTGAAGCCATTAACGGATTTTTAAAAGTTTGGAGTCGTTCCGAGAGCTCCATTGGAGATGTCGAAGCATCTCTATTGGCGCGCTTACCGTATAATCTGAAAAATAAAATAACTTAGATACCCAATCATAGATCGTCCTAACGCTAATGATAGGACATCAAGAACACGTCAGAAAATCTTGATTGATACCCTTCGATACAGGTTTGATCGTTCCAACCAGTAACGTGGGTGACGTCATGTAAACTGTCGAATACGAATTGCCAATTGCCATAGCTTAATTTAATACATGTAATAAATTATACGAAACAGCCTTGCAGGAATGGGTTCTGATAAAAAATCAGAAATTTTGGTTAAGTACGGCGGGCAAGGTTGTTGCAAACTGTGACCATTAAGCTTTCTGTTTCCCCATGAGTTAGCCTCCGATTTAACTTAATTTGCGGTTAAGATATCAACGATTTATAAGTTTTTCAGAACGTTACAAATTTGACGTTCAGTAATAGTAAATATAAATGCGAGATGAGTCGAGGGCCCAGCTCAGGTGCCTAGAATTAAAAATCTTCTAAGTTGGATTCGGATCGGGCTTCTCAAATTTTAAATTTTCGGGTTCGGGTCGGGTTTACAAATTTCTCGGGTTCGGGTTTTACAAAATTTTCATTCTCGGATACGGGTCGGGTTCGGGTTTTTATGTTTTAAAATGTTCGGGCTCGGGTCGGGTTCGGGGTTTTCAAATTTTCATGCGCTCGGGTTCGGGTCGGGTTCGGGTTCGAAAAAATTAAAACCCGACCATCTCTATAGTGCTAATCGAAGGTCCGAAATTCATAGCCGGTCCAACAATAATAATTAAAAACTGAAAATCGTTGATTTCGGGAAATATTTTTAAGTGGGCATGAAGTGCTGGGTATTTAATACTTGATTGACGGAAAAACAGATGCTTTACATAATTATTCCGAATGCAGATACATTTTTTAAAATTTGTGTCATGTTGGGTATAACGGACACAGTAGGGTAGGGAAAGATGGGTATATTATTTAGCAAAATGCCGTCAAATTGCATACCCTTGGGCTATTTTCTATTATCGCTACATTGTGATATACTGCCAGAAAAAAAATTTTGGTCGAGAAGCGTCTCACTCTGCCCTTATCCTATGTCACTCTTTACCAATGCTGCATGTTCATCTTACCTACCCCAGGTGTCCATGTTTGCCATACCGCTTTTGAAATTACGATTTAGAATCTCTTTGTTATAATCATTTTAAGCATATTTCTGTTTGAAATTTTATTAGTATAAGTTCTTATATTGATCAACTTGATCTCAAATCACGGTTTACGTGAAATTTGCGAGCAATGCATCCATGGATGAGTCAAATTTTCTATTTAACCAGGTGTCCGTCTTAGGCACCGTTCCTCTAGATGTGTTTAGATTGAAATTAATGTTACAAATGAACATTCAATTTTCCCATAAGTTTTGCTGCCCTCAAAATGCACTCCATGTATGCAATGCACAACGCATGTTCCAGCATTGACAATGTCCGAGCGAAACATTAGCATTGCATACATGCAGTATATTTTATGTGTTCGGAAAAAGTTGCCACAGGAAAATTAATTTTTCATGTCATAAATTAATGACTAATGATTAATGACTCATAATAGTAAGCGATTTACAAGCCTTTGGCATCTCAACACATCTACAAACTAAGGGCTATCCATATGTGTAAAATTTTCGGATATGTTAAAGAACAGTGGAGATATGTAGCAACTCAAAATAACGTTACGACAAATTTGGAGGCTTGGGATTACGAGTGCTAATACTATCGTCTCACTTCTACTGAGGTAATTTGCTACAAAGCTCGCTAAATGAAGGTATCCATTTTTCCAACGGGACATCAGTTTCATGATAGAGGGAACTCTAGCTTCGGTCCCGTTTGTAATCTATTTTCACATATGATGCCGTTTTTAACATCCGTTACGGGGTTATATTAAGCTTTAAAAGTCATTCGCAGCGAATACCCACATATTCGCAATGCTATAACTTGTTTTCAATATGAATATATCATTTGTCATCACAAAGGATGAAAGATCGAGCTCAAAGACCTACAGCGTGTTCTTTTTAAGTTCTATTAATAACTATTTTGTTATCGACTATGGCTTTGTCTGATTATAGTGTGGGTCGCAAAGTACTCATGTATCAGCAACGCTACAGCTTGTTCTCAATATTTTCTGTTTCCTTATTCGGTTGTCATCACAAGGGATGAAATATCCAGCTCAAAATTCTACAACGAGTTCTTTTAAAGTTCTATTTATTTCATTTATTTTGCTGTTTGTAGCGAAATATCTAGAGCATGTCGAAAACATGTTGGCATGAGAATTCCACCCGTATCAACCCAACGCATATAGGGTGAGGAGTCTATTTTCGCTATGTTTCTGTTACCGCCCTGCCCATTTGAAGCTGTTGGATAGAGCAGCATCTGCCATCTTTGTTCAACGCATTGAGTCAAACGGTAGCGCAGCAATAGGGGCACTCAATTTGAGTTTTCGTTGCGCTCAAGCATGAGAATTTCACTGTTTTCGGCGCATTTGTGTCACTATCTTGGTTCTTAACAACGAAGCAAAGCTGTTGATGCCTATTTGTACGTACTCCATTGCAATGCATTGATTGTAGGCCAAGTAATTAATGAATTAGTGAAGCGCCCTCCTTAGTATGGTGAAAATAGGCACTTTACCCTAGAAGCAGTCGAACAAATTTATTTATCTCAACACAACTCAAAAGCACCACGCATACGTTGCATATTCACCACGCTGTGCGATTTGAAACCTTGCAGGTACACGAACCATTGTACCGTCCGGACGATATAATCATGATGTTGCTCGTTTGGCGCTCGAGAGACGAATGAAACGTATTATCAGTATCAGAGGCGGATCTAAAAAAAAATTCGGGAGGGGTTCAAAATTTCGATTTTAAAATGAACAGTGTACAATAGAGGAGAGGGGGTAACAGTGAAACACATTTTTTCTACGATTTGAATTTGATGGTAATACATGTTATTTGTATAGCCAAAAGTGGTACATAGTGCTATTCTGTTATTAACTAATACATGTATTTTTTCCAGCTGGTAAAACTCACGGGAAATATTTTTTATGGGTAATAAACAGTCGGTGGTAAAATGTACCAGTGTGCCCCATGGGTATGAACTATGAAACACAACTTTGTCTATAGTGAAATATCCTACTTATAAATTTTATTCTTTTGTTTTGACGAAGAATGATTTTTTTTGTTGTTAGAGACGGAACTCTGCTACCAATATTTAGATCTATTGTGGTATGCCCTTTCCTTAATCTAAGTGTACTATCAACTATGACATATCACTAATAATGATTGTCTTTATTGAGATACATATTCTTCCCAGCTAGGCACTACACTTCGGGGGATGCCAGAGTAAACGCGATTCGCGACGCGAAGCGATTTTTGACACATCGCGTGACAACGCGCGACCAAGCTACGTTCATTTGATTCCTGCAAAAAAAAAATCAATACATGCCAGAGTGGAAGCGACTCGATGTGAGGCTAGCAAGTGGCAATATCAAGCCTCAATTCTCCAACAGCGAAGTATTTGAGGACGTCGATGCATTGGAGGGATCTTTTGAAATCCCACCAAGTCAACTGGAAACATTCGAGGTAGCCGAAACATCCGCTGGACGATCGTCAAATGCTTCTGTCCCGCCTGCTACAAAACGATACAGAAAGAACAACGAAAAGAACGCTCAAGCAGAACATCTTTTGGAGTTAGAAATTAGAACTGCTTGAGAAGAAACCTTCATCTCGCGACAGAGATGAAGATGAAGCTTTTTTTGATAGCCTGCTACCTCATGTAAGGAAATTGGATCCCCCAGAGAAGCCTCGGCTTCGAATCGTGCTTCAACAGACAGTTTTGTAGTACGTTTATGGCTCTAATAGTACACGTAGAGAGAGAGGTTTGGTTCTAATGATAGCAACATATCGTAGGTCGATTATTCCGTGAAATACTATTTTTTTGTTTTATTTTCAATAAATACTCGGCATCATCCAGAAACACTGTGATACACTTTCATTCAAGACCTTCAGTTAGGTCTACTGCTATACTAGTAATATGTCGAGTCCAACAAAAGAAGCTGGTATGGATTCTGCAGGACAGCCGACGGAGGACGAACAAATTGGCGCTGAATCGACTCTTTTAGAAGAACACTTCACACTATCACGAGATTCTCATTAGAATATGCTTTTTCTTTAAAATCTGATAATTTAGCAAATTGCCTTTTACGACAAAGTTAATGAGAAGGTGAAGGATTGTCCGACGATGAACAGGTTATAAATGGATTAGTCCGCTAGGTAGCGGTAGTGTGCTTGGAATCACCGAGGAACTTTGCTGAATGTGCTAACCCTCGAAATTATCATGATCTTAACACCTGAAGGCTCGGGTTGGGATTTCCTCCGGATTTTTTTTTCAAAAATTCATAACTATTGATAGAGTTGACCAATTTTGATGCTTTATATGTTAAAAGAACCGTTAATATGTCTAGTTCATACTAATGGAGATTGAACTACCATGATCCAAAAACTTCGGAGTTGGGGTAAGTCGGATTTGCCATTTGAGGTTGATTTTATAATTAGCATAGAAATTTTCTATGGACCTAACCTTAAACCGTTTTAAAACTTGAAGGTTTTACTAAAGGGCATCATAATAAAGTAATTTGAGATTTGGCCAATCTTCCTCGAGGACCATGGAACCGGCGAATACGGAATATTGTCATTTTTATCACATCACAAACCTTCATCATGCGTCATATTAAAAACCATATACTGAGCTTCACAAGAGGGACGAAGGCATTCAAAACAAGTTTGAAGGCCATTTGGCAGCGATGGCTACGGTGAATCCGGAATATGGTCCCAAAGCGTCAGTATAATGAAATAAACATGCGCCCTATCCAAAAACATCCACTGAGCTTAACAAGATGGCAATCTTGTTGTCTTGGAGGCCATTTGGCAACGATACACAGTGGCACTTGTCATACAAAGTTGTGACAAAATTATAAAAAAATGTTTTATGTTACTAAAAATTGAGTATTTGACAAATTTTGGGTCGCTGAATCCATTTCTGCTACCAGTTTTGAAATTCCATGCTTCTTTTTTTCGTTAACTGTTATGTTAAAACCATTTGAAGGCGTGGAACGTTAAAGCGTTAATATATACGTTAATAATAGTAACAAATCACATCGGATAACAGAAAAGGTTGACAAAAAGTGTAAAAATCACCAATTTTTCAGTAATATGATGTTGTTTAGGGGACCAATTTGTAAGAAGATTTATGAGCTACAAGGCGTCTCCATATGGGTACTTTCAAAACCAAAGATATAACAACTTCGGCGCAAAAATGCGCAAAATGGGGCCTATATATCGTGAAACTATATTAAGTTTAGTGAGACTGATGGTAAGTGACCCATGGGAGATCATTTCAAAAATTGGAAGACGTATAAACATAAATTACTGATCTGACAAAGAATTTCTCAATTCCTTTTTGCCTTTCTCATATAAAGAAAGGCTATGCAATCACTGTAAAAATCGACTTTTTAACCGAGGCCCGGAGGGCCGAGTGTCATACACCATTCGATTCAGTTCGTCGAGATCGGCAAATGTCTGTGTGTGTGTGTATGTATGTGTGTGTGTATGTGTGTGTGTATGTGTGTGTGTGTCATTTAAACTCACACAATTTTCTCAGAGATGGCTGAACCGATTTTCGCAAACTTAGTTTCATCTGAAAGGTATAACGCTCCCATAAGCTGCTATTGAATTTTTAGTTGATCCGACTTCCGGTTCCGGAGTTACGGGTTGAAGAGTGCGGTCACACAGCAAATTCCCATATAAACTGGTACCATCGTGAAATTCAAATGATGTAAAACATATTAAAATTGATGTAACATTACTCTATTTTGGGGGTCTGGATCACTAATGGTCAATCAAAGCAGCTTTGACCACGTTGGCTACCTATGACGGTTCATGACGCCCCCATGGAACCCGCCATGTTCCTAAGCTAATATCACACCCATTCCACAACGAATTCTCTACCGATTTTTACAAACTTGATTTCAAATGAAAGATACAGTAATGCCATTGACTGCTGCTGAATTTCATTCGGTTCTGACTCTTACTTCCGGAGTTACAGGGGTGTTAGTAAGGATACACTGGAATTTCCCATATAAAACGGTACAATCGTAATACCTCAGAGGCTAAAAACTATTGAAATGGTCACCAAATTACTTCTAATCGCAGATCTAGATCACTGATTGCCAATCAAACATTCTTTGAATATATTGTCCACTATCGACGATTCCGGAAGTCCGGAATTCCGGGCATATTCCACAATTAAAGTCACATCGGTTCATCGGTGAAGACTGAACCGATTTTCTCAAACCAAGTCTCAAATGGAAGGTAAAATATGCAGTTGAGTATTGCGTCGCCGCACCTCCCCCCCCCCGCCTTGTCCTTACACCTTCCTCCTTCATCACTCCCCTCCTCTTGGACCACCCTCATGCCCGCATTTCCTTCATCCACCCCGTATACCGAAATAAGATGATGGATTTCTGACGCATCCTCCACTCCCACTCTACTAACCCCCCATTCCCTACACGTTCAAACCCATTCCACCAACCTTTCCAAATTATAATCACATGAAGATAACATTGAACTCATGCTTATTAAGCTAATTAAATATTATTCTTTTGCCTTTCTTATATAGAAAGGTTACGCAATTGCTCCAAAAACCGACTTTCTAATCGAGGCCCGGAGGGCCGAGTCTCATATAACATTCGACTCAGTTCGCCGAGATTGCAAAATATCTGTGTGTATGTGTGTATGTATGTATGTATGTATGTATGTATGTATGTATGTATGTATGTATGTATGTATGTATGTATGTATGTATGTATGTATGTATGTATGTATGTATGTGTGTATGTGTGTGTATGTGTGGATTTGTTAACAAAATGTTCACATCGGTTTCTCGGAGATGGCTGAACCGATTTTCACAAACCAAGATTCAAATGAAAGGTATAATATTCCCATAGGTTGCTATTTAATTTCATTTTCAACCGACATCTTGTTCCGGATTACGAGTTGAAGAGTATGATTACAAAACAAAATTTGTTGATTTGTCCACATCGGTTTCTCGGAATTTTCTGAACCGATTTTGACAAAGTTGATTTTAAATGAAAGGTCCATCAGCTGCTGTTGAATTTTGTGTGGATCCGAGTTCTGGTTCCAGAATTACAGGGTGATACGTACGATCACGCAGCAAATCTTGATTCTAATGAATTCTGCGATGAATGTAAAAAGGGGATTTTTTTCCAAAATGTAAACACAACTGTTGAATTTGTAGATCTAGGTCCCCAACAGTCATTCAAAGTCTCTTTGGCCACACACACTGGCCACCATCGACGGATACGGAAGCATCCAAATTCAGAATAACGGTTATATTGGTTTCACGAAAATGGGTAGACCGATTTGATCAACTTAGTCTCAAATGAAAGGTGTTCCGTCCCCGGAAACTGATATTAAATTCCATCTCCATCCAACTTCCGGCTCCGGAGCTACGGGTTGTGGAGTGCGATCACACAGAAAACTCCGATTCAAACCGATACCGCGATGAATGCAAAAAGGTGCTCTTATATATACTTAAGTGTAATAAGAATGAAAGACATTTCCATGTTATATTGTACGAACCAGCTATTAAATCATAGTTTGGAGAAATGAGAAAGGCACAATTGCACCTCTAGGTGGATTAAAACAGGTTTTTTTTGAGGCAGAACACACATAAATTATTTCTCACATTTATAGTTTAGCAATTTCATAATTCTTTTTAAGGAACTCAAAATTACTCCAATCGGATGTGTAGTTCTTGAGATGTCGCCATTTGAAGCTACGAACAATTTTAATTAATTGAATTGAACAGAAGTCCTCGACATCACCTGCTTCAACGACATGTAAAAATCATCTTCGTCTGGTTATGGTAAAATTTTGACAAACTTTTATTCAAACTGAGAGAAAAATAAAACAAATATCAAATACCTGCCTAAAAACATTCCAATTGAAATTCATTCCAGAGTTCTGAAATCAATCATAATTTCCTATCATATTGAGTTCAGCTTTGAAAGGGTTTACTGCAATATGGATTAGGGTCATTTTTTAATAAGAAGCGAAACTAGAATTGCTTCAATGTCTATGAAACTTAGAACTGTTCATCGAAAAATTGCTGAAAATATTTTTATTTTGGGAATGCGTAGATTTGAAACGAAAACGTTATAGAATTAATAGCTGATAAGATAGAGATACGGCTACACGACTTAGCGGCGCGTACCTCCAGTGAACCAATTACAAAATACGGAAAAAGGTAAACTTGTTACACCTGATACTTGTAAATTTATTTTTGTTTGTTCCTGACTGTGTTATTATCGTAAGGGTCTAGTTCGAAAGACCTATTCTCTCCCCACTTGTTACACAATTCAAAACACATCGAACTATCACTACACAAACCACACTACATGCCTATCAAGAACAGATTCCTACGTGCCAGTTATAAAATCGAACGGCACACCATTGAAGATCTTGTGCTGCACTCAACGTTAGCCTACACTCTTTAATATTTTTAATTATATCACAATCCGTCGTATGAATAGTAGCCGCTGTTCATGCAGCAACGAATACTTGCTTCATAAAGACTGAGTCTGGTTCCTCTAAACCAACACATAGTACTACCAGCAAACAAGCAGATGACAAACAAGACCCGTAAGATTAACGGACAAACAAAAACATACAATAGTGTCCCCAAAACATCATCAGCGATGACAGTGTGGACGAGTATGATAGGTGAATAGAAAGCGGACTAACTGACCCTCAAGTAGCAGATGGCGAATCGGCAAATGAATTCTCTAAGAGAAAGAATATCTTAACTCGTAATAACAAATTCAGTAAGCAGTACTGTAAATACAGAAAGGACTCACAGCTCTATTGAGCGAGCGTACAGAACTGTGTCAAATAAGTGATATAAACAAATATTAATTAACCTGATTTGATAGACATGAAAAGCATCGAAAAATTGCATTACTTCCAACATTTGCTGAAAATATTTTTATTTTGGGATTGCGTCGATTTGAGACGAAAACGTTATAGAACTAATAACGAGAAAACCACCTTCCAAAAGTGGGGGAATTTATGAAAAAAGTAATTTTTTAGTAATTTAGTATCTTTGATGATTTCACAAACGTTAAAACAGCACATCATTTGATAAAATAATTTTGGCGTTATATCCTCCAAGAAGTATTTGTTGCGAATTTACTCTTCAAACAAATTTGATTCCAGACTTAATGTCTTCAGCAAAATTTTGGAGAGTTCTGTTACAAACCACTTTGTTGAACACACGAAAGCTCTATGTGTTCAAGGTATTAACATATTTTAGGCTATTTCTAATTAATTTTAAATTAAATTATTATGATTCCACTGTTTATGATAAATCTCTTCTATTGTTTATAAACGATAAAATTTACATTTTATCGAAAGTTTGAGTTTGTGAAGCTCACAATAGAAAGTTATTTTAGCAAAAACTAAATTAAGGAACACTTCGTAAATATCATTTTATAACTCGGTATACTCCATATACGTAGTATTCATGCCTACAATAAAGTTGTTTTAAATGAAATTCGCTAAAGACAGGAACTCTGTTACAATTTTTTGAAAAACTGATTCTCCATAATTTTAAAACTTCAAAGATGGCGGTTTCGTAATTATGCCATTTGGGCAGTAAGTTAGATTTTCACCAAATCTCCAACAAACCGAAATAAATAAATAATATATTGATGACCCGATTTGATCAGCCCCCAATTTTATCAGCCTCATATGAAAATGTGTTTGATGGGCTCTAGCAGACAAACAAGGCTGAATTTGAGTAAATCCTTTCTTGACCATGTTTTACTTATCTTAAAGATGCAAATATGCAAAAAAAACCTTTTTTTTAATTTTTGCGCTAGAAGACTATATTAAATAATCAGAAATAGTTATTAGACTACATCAAGGGGAGGGAAGAATATTTTAACAGCCTCAGTTTATTATGAAGAAAAAAATGTCGCTATTTAGTTAATGTCCCTATTTTGTCAGAATAAAATACACCATGGAGACGATAAAAACGGGTCTTCACTGTATTTATTATTCACAGTAATTGGTACATCCCATTTTCTGAGGATATGTTCTTTCATTTGCATCGAACTACACCAATTTTTAGGTAGTTTTCAAGGGGTTATTTTATCGACTTCTTCCGAAAATTCGGCGAACCTATTCCCATTCGTGCGATAGTTTATGTTAAAAAGGTATCCTAAATTAATTGGTATACTTAAGGGTTTATATGTTGCAGATAGAGAAAATTCATAAATTTTCAGCTTTTCCTACCCAATATTACAAAAGCTTCTTAAACAACTGTTCCTAATAAGATTATGTAAATTATAAAGTATTTGAAAATTTTTAATAGAAGTGACGGAAGGTTATTGAAAAGCTTCGTTTAGAAGAAAATTCCAGTAATGATAATGATTTTCTCCAACGGGTTTCGAGAGTTTTTTATTTGTTCTTTGGCATTAGGATTAGGGATAATAATTCAGATCAAAGATACTGCTGGGAAGTCATTTTTAGAAAAAAGTCGATATCAAAGTAAAGTTTAAACTATGCACGCATGCACTTCAGAGGTAGTGAGGTATCAAGAGCTGAAATTTCAGTGCTTAGTTCTCATCCGCGTTGAGAATTCGAGTAAACGCTATTCAGCATGGACTTCAAATCTATTCGAAAATTTGTTTTTCGAATTTTTTTGACTCAGCACAACATATATAACCACTTTAGAAAATTTCAGTTTTCCCTATACAATGCATTGATTGAAGAATTTATATACAGGGTGTTTGGTTCATGGTTAAGAATTTCTCGGGTGGTGATAGACTGCCATATTTGGAGAAAAAAATTGTTCTACACATACCATCAAATCTCAACCGTTACAGAGTTATTGAACTTTTTGTGTAAAAAACTTATTTGTCTTAAAATACCTCTAACTTTAAAAGTATACTTTGTATTTTAAATGTTATAGTTCCATTCGAAAGGTGAGAAAATTTCGCATTGAATGATGCCCTCACATGTTTCAGCTAATGAGTTTAAGTAGCATTTTCAAAGTAATTTATTGAAAATTAAACAATTTTAAACGGTTTTTCGTTCATTTTTTGAAAATCCTAATAGTTAACCTCATCATTTTAATAATTCAGATTGATAGTCTTGGTGAGCTGCTTAATTCGTTCTTTGACATGATACACTTACCTTTTCTTATTTTCATGATTTTGGGTTATTCAACTTGGATATTTTTATCTCATTTTCACTAGTACCAGCTCTAATTGAAAAATTATGGCACTTATTGTACTTTTTTTCTTTGTATTCGAAAGCCAGGAAAATTATACAGTGAAAAAAGTATTAATACCTTTCAGTTAAGTGAATTTAGCATTCTTTTAAAAGTAAATTAGTTTAAAGTTAGTGCTATTATTAGCATTTTCGTTAATTTTCTTAAAATAGTAAATAATAAACATCACCATTATTATCACGGAAATAATGCATCTCAGCAAGTTCTACAATTCTTTCTTTGACTCCATTCAATTATCTCTTTTGGTTTCGACGCAAAATCGTTTTTATCACATCGTTTCATATGCAAAAATAACGATTTCGAACACACTACATTTGTGGCGAGCTAATGCTGTGTTAACTATTAAATAGCAGGAAAATGAAAAGTGATATAGACAAAGTGTCAAATAAAAAGTTATAGAGAACATTAAGGGGCATAAAATGAACAATAGTAACGATAAATTTTGTTGATTAATAATTAGAATAATTACAAAACTCTCCAAAAACACAAATTTTGAGTTATTTCGTTAGTAAAAAATCATTTAGTACACTTAACTAAAAGATATTTGTACATACACTGATAGGAAATTTTCTCAGCTTTCCAATGAAATGTTGTAAATAACGATATAAAGCATATTTTTTAGATTAGAGTCTTTTAAGCACTTGCAAGTCGGTTACAGGAAAAGTATAGTAATGAAATTACAAAGAAATGAGAAGAGATAGAAATATGACGTCCAAGAACAAATTATGAATCGTCCTAAAACCCAACTTTTGGATAATGGATATTGCTATAATCATACTTCATTATTTCGAGAAAATTAGCAAAAACCTCTTCAAAAACACTAGCTTTTAACTACTTTACAGTTAAAAGGTAATTAAAACTAATTACTTAAAAGATATGAGAACACCATTCAATAGGAAATTTTCTCACCTTTTGAATGGAACTGAAACATTTAAAATATAAAGTATACTTTTAAAGTTAGAGGTATTTTAAGACAAATAAGTTTTTTACACAAAAAGTTCAAAAACTCTATAACGGTTGAGATTTGATGGTATGTGTAGAACAATTTTTTTCTCCAAATATGGCAGTCTATCACCCCCCGAGAGATTCTTAACCATGAACCAAACACCCTGTATGTTATTAACGGAGCATTAGCAATAATTCGTTCGCATTTCTATTTTATGGGTCATTTTTCCGCTTTTCCATTAAATTGGTTTAACCTTTGAGATTTCTTACAATGATATTGTTCTATGCTAATTTGAGCGATTCTCTGAGTCCTGCCCCTATCCCATGTAGAATGTGTTTTCAAAAACATCGCGAAGCATCAAGTTCTAAATGTTCTCAAACGATATAATATCCGAAGAATGCGATATGAGTTATAAGAAATGTATCATCACACTACTAGGTGGATTAAAAGCGTTTTTCTCTCTACGAAAAACAATATACTGTCTCAACCCACTCTAGTTTTTATGACAAGTAACGTTGTACATGTTAAATTAAAATGAATCCCTCATTAAAAAAATGCGATAAATGGGTGATGCTCAAGGGGTGAATCGATTAGCACATATTGAATTGTGCCGCAATGTGCCATGGTGTTCAGTAAAATAAAAGCAATGGCTGCTATGACTATTTAACTGCACTTTGTTGACAGTTTGTGAGTTGTCAGAAGTGTGCCTCAATGTGCCAATCATTGTGGTAACGAGTGAAATGATCGTGTATTACTGTGAATCGTAATCTTTTATCGTGTTATCGTAGGTGATACACCCCTTGGTGATGCTTTATTGTTGAAAAAGCCTCTGAAATCAGTATAAATTAATGATATTTCAATAAAAGTAAATAAAACTGTTTAATTTTTATTTTATATCGAATTCAAAAAGTGTGCAAAGTAGCCCCCAGCTAGTCCACAAACAAAATTTTTTTTGAACGCTATATGAACAATTTTTTATGTGTAAACCAATTCTGTTCTTAATTGGCATAAATAATACATACATGATAAATCTGTGCTGATATGATACAAATCCATCTATTATTAAAGGAGTTATACTTCGTCAAAATTTAAAAATTGATAAAAAGTGCGCAAAGATACCCCGCACGACGGTATTACGGATTATCGAATCTTGCCTGTATGTAGGGGAACTGGTGGTAAAATGAACACGTTAAGCAAAGTCATTATTTTCTAACTAATAAGTGATGGAGATACTACAATCACCCTATACGTTTCTTGTTAGACTTGTTTTGTACATATTTGGTAAAAATATTTCGACATAAACACAAGTTTTCAAACATTATTCTTGATTTCAAAACATGTCCAAAAAAGAGACATGTTTATAGCGTGTGGGTAAAATGAACGTGTGCTGGTGGTAAAATGAACACCTTCTAGTGACCTGCAAAATGTTCTGTATGTATGCAATGCTTAGCGTTGAAAAGCAATTTCCGAGCAATGCTGATGTCCCAGCGGCTCATGAGCATTGCATACACACAGGGCATTTTGTAGGCAAAAAAAATTTGTCGCGAAAAAATTAAATTTTCCTGTAATACTAACCAATTTACAATTCTGTGACATGGAAACACATCTACAAACTTGAGGTTATCAATAGGTGTTTAAACTTTAAGGATCTGATGGAGAACAGTGAAGATATAGCAACTTGAACTTAGCGATTAATTTTGAGGCTTGGTACTTGGAGCAGCAAGATGGTTCATATTACCCCCACTACAACCTGTTCATTTTACCCCCTAAGACATATTATTTTCAAAAAGCCGTTCCGATTGAGCCGATTTGTCCTGATCCCTACTTATTGCTGTGAAATATCTGCAAGAGGTTCAACTACTGTCATGTAACACCATTTTCACATTAAAATTAAAATTTCACCACAAAAGACCTTATATTCTACATGCAGAATTTAACATCAGCGACAAACATGAATGCCGATTTTGGTTTTCATCATATTTATTTCACATTCGACAGCTTTTTATCAAAAGAAATTATTTCAATATCCTTTGAATACTTGGCAGGTCACGTTTCTGTGAAGTTTGTTCTAAATTTAACTAACATTGACTTGATTTGGCTACCTGTTCATTTTACCACCCCTGTTCATTTTACCCACAAGTCCCCTACTTCACCTTGGGTTTATATCTCAGGACTCATTTTATTTTTAATTTAACGAGAAAACACTATTCGTTATCCAAAAATAATATAAAATAACTTAAAAAGAACACGTAGTAGAACTTTGAGCTTGTTTACTCAACATGATGACAAACGGATAGAAACAAAATGAAAATTTTGAGAACAAGTCATAGCGTTGCTAACTTAGGTATATTGTTTGTTGTTCCTTAACTAATTTTAAGTAGGTTTATGTACTTCAATTCTGTTAACGGCAGATAACTACATAATGTACAATCGTGCCCAAAGTTGAGCTTCCTTCTATCGCGAATGTGATGTCCCTTTGGAAAATGGATTTCCTCATGCAATGCAATGGTTCAACCATTAACACTGGTCGCATAACCCAGCAGAGCATTGGGTCGCATGAATGAAAAGTAGGGGAACTGTGTCTAAGACGGACACCTTAAAGTTAAATAGCCAATTTGACTCATCCATGGATGCATTTTGCTCGCGAATGGAACGCAAACTGTAAGTTGAGATCATATTCCATCAATACAATAACATAAACTAATAAAATTTTAAATGCTACGTTATTTGCAAGGGGGAGGTTGGAAATTTGTGATAAAATGCTACGAAGTAGGAAAATAATCGGAAAAAGCTACGTCATTTAAGTATGGCCCCTTATTGTGTATTGAAAATCGGTATTCTTTGTCAGGTTTTAAGGTGGGGGGAGGGGACAAATCCTATCCCCCTCTGATATCAATGTTGTCGTGTAGAGCATCGAAAATAATCATAATGGTGGCAAGACAGCATTTTAGTAGTCTACATTGAGATGCTCAAACGACGATAAGTGCGTTTTTACAACTTTTGATTTGAATTTTGTGCATAATTGACTACAGGATATTTCTGATTGTTAAAGTGATTGCATAAAAAATATAAGTGGATTTGGACTCTTTGATTAAAGTCCTACCAAGTGTATAGATGAATTTGGGTCAATTTTTCATATTTTTTTTAATTGCATCGTAATGAAAAATAACACTGTGGGGTAAATCCGACCGCTTTTTTGCTAAGAAACTGTTCATCAAATTGAAATATATTTTTTTGCACAATGGTTCGTAATTACAAACGAAAAACACAAAAACGTGATGATTATAGTATTCGTCGAGCAATTGCTCTGATGCAAATGGGAATATCTTCACGTGCTACTGCTTGTGATTTTGACATTCCAAGACTGACATTGAATTCCATTTTCTGCATGTTACAATTCAATAACATAACATTCATTGATTTATCATTGAAAAACCAATAAATTTGGGCAATATCAGTACTAAATCAACCTAAAACATAGTTAGGTTTACCCCATCAATTCTTGAAAACAGTAAAAATAAACTTTTTCGTTAAACGCTGCACAGAGGAGTAATTGGGGTCGAATCCTGGCCAAAATTATTTGCTGCTGCAATTGTTGTTATTATATCTTAATATGAATTAAAAATAGACAATTACTGGTTTTTGGAACAATTTGGCATCTACCCACCTACCAGTGCAGTGGCCAATTTTCTACATCTTTTCGAATAGTAGTAATTTTTAGGTGATCTTTTTGAATACATTTGTTTTTCCAGTAGCTTAAACAGTTGATCAGTGGGAAAGGGTGAAGAAAAGGAACACCTGTGCATATTTTCATAGAGATACATTTTGGCAAACATAGTATTAGGTCCTACAGCATTTTGGTGTACTTCAAATTAGTAAAAATTTCAATATTTTCAAATCGCTTCAAAGTGGTGGATCGGACAAGCTCGAAAGAATTCGAATATTTTTTGTATAGCTGAAATCTTATTTTGTAATACTGCTTCAGCAACTTTGTCGGATCTTGCCGTATAATGTAACTTTATCATTCAAATTTGGAAAAAAATGTTTAAAAAAGGTATTTTTTAAAGTTTGTGCAATACACAGCAAGTCTACTATTTTCAGTTAGTTTTAGGCTGAAGTTAAATAAACGGTTGTCTTGAACTACATTTGTAATAGTATTGTCTTATTTAATACAGTCATCATCACCAGAAAGCGATGTTGCTGAATATATAATCAAAATGATTAAAATATCCCTGAAAATATCACCAATGGGCATCCACGCAAAAATTCTTTACAAATTTTTGATATACTCCCAATTTTGTTACGTTATACAGTAGGTTCTTAGGTATGTAAAAAAAGAATATAAGGAAACAAAAAAATCGAAAAAAATATGTTGGTTGTTGGCCAAGAATTTGTACTCGTTACTCCTCTGTACGCTGGTAAGTTGCGCAAAATTCCAACCTAATAAATAATTTTACAGCCGAAACCATTTACTAGGTCGGATTGCCCCCTCACCCCTGCACAGCGGTTCAGAAAACTGGGCTTATCGTTCGTTTTAATTTAACGAGAAGCTCTATTTCTTGTCAAAAAATATAGAATAGAACATAAAAAGAACACGCTGTAGAACTTTGAGCTAGATTACTCATCATGATGACATACGAATAGAAACAAAAAAAATAATGAGAACAAGCTACAGTTTTCATTCATTCCAACTCCGTTATACACTGGAAATAGCAGCAGACAACTTCATAGTATACGAACGCTTTCGGAGTTGGGTTTGCATCTATCACGAATATGATGTCTCGTTGGAAAATGAGTACTTTCATGCAATGATTTAACACTCCTAGCACCAAGCCCAAACAAGTTACGCGGAGCCCGCTAACTTTAAGTGGCTATATCTCCACTGTTCTCCAACAGATCCCAAAAATTGTAACACCCATCGATAACCTTTAGTTCGTAGATGTGTCTAGATGATATCCCAGCGAAATCTGAGCATTGCATACACACAGGACATTTTGTGGTTAGAAAAGTCATGCTGCGGGAAAATTCAATTTACATATCCTAATAACAACCGATTTTCGATCCTGTGGCTTCTTACCACATCTACAAACTTTGAGTTATGTTTGGGTGTTACTCATTTTAAGACTTGGTTCTTAGAGTAATAACGAATGCAGGCATTTTAAAGCAGGAAAGTATGAAATTCTTTCATTTCATGAATGAATGCTTCAAGTTTCGTACTTTACTGATCCTTCACAAGCTACTACACTTGGAGGTACATACATTGATCTCGTGTTTGTCTAATGCGGCCCATGCACGATATGATTGGTCGTACGAAGCAAGTAGCTCCTGGTCTCGGAGGATTGAGCTCAGAGAAGGAGTTCCCAGCACTTCCAGGAACATCAAAAATCCCAAGTGTTCCTTTGTTTCAGTTCGAGAGTGATCACAGCACTGGATTTATCAAACTCTAGGACATAGTGGACCGGATAATAAAAACTTTGAATATTACTGATCATATTAAAAGTCTTATGTTAGCTTTTCTCCGTACAGTACTCCGTAGAACAGTTTTGAAGCAGTTGACTGCTAAATGGCCCCTCCTTTCAGCGATTGTATCCTTCGATGGCAAACTCATCGAACGAGGTCACGGATTTGATCACTGTTTTACAGTGGAATTGCAGAAGTATCATCCCGAAAATCGATTCCTTCAAAATTTTAATAAATAATTTGAGTTGCGATGCATTTACATTATGTGAAATTTGGTTAACTTCGGATGCAGATTCACAATTTTAGTATTATTCGCCTGGATCGAGACACCCCCTATTGAGGAGTGCTTTTGGGGATCAAAAAGTGCTATTCCTTCTACAGAATTAACCTTTCCTCGATAGCAGGTATGGAAGTTGTCGCTTATCAAATTGAAACCAAAGGCAAAGGCCTTTGCATAGCTTCAATATATATTCCCCCAACACCGCGGTTGGGCACCGACGGCTACAAGACATCTTTGAATCCCTGCCAGCACCGCGACTAGTTTTGGGAGACTTTAACTCTCACGGTGCAGCATGGGGATGCCTCTATGATGATAACCGGTCTTCCTTAATTCACGATCTTTGCGATAACTTCAATTTGACAATTTTAAACACGGGTGAAACGACACGGATTCCCGCTCCTCCAGCGCGCCCGAGCGCCTTAGACTTGTCCCTCTGCTCAACATCGCTGCAATTAAATTGCACGTGGAAGGTAATCCCTGATCCGCACGGCGGCGACCATCTACCGATCGTAGTCTCAATCAATAACGGTTCAAGGCCATTGGAAACAATTAATATTTCGTATGACCTCACACGAAATATCGATTGGAAGAGCTATGCTGCCGCAATATCCGACAGAATCGAATCTATCCAAGAACTTCCTCCGGAGGAAGAGTAAAGCTTTTTAGCTGGCATGATTCTCGACAGTGCGAATCAAGCTCAGACTAAGCCAGTATCCGGCGCGAACATACAAAAACGTTCTCCCAATTCCTGGTGGGATAAATAGTGCTCAGACGTGTACGCGGAGAAGGCCCGCTAGTTTTCGACAGAACGTGACGTTAGACAAGCGAATGAAGAGTTTGATGAAAGCCATGAAACGCGGTTATTGACGTCGTCGGTTCGTCGACTGATTAACGAGGGAAACATCGATGAGAACTCTTTGGGAAACAGCCCGACGTATGCGAAACCGAAACAGTACTAATGAGAGCGTGGAATATTCAAACAGTTGGATATTCGATTTCGCCAAGAAGGTTTGTCCGAATTCCGGCACAGAGGATCTACCACGCCGCGTCCCCTCACGATAACGCGAACGAAACACCTTTTTCGATGGTGGAGTGCTCACTTGCTCTTTTGTCATGTAACAATAAAGCTCCAGGGCCAGATAGAATCAAATTAAACTTGTTGAAGTATCTGCCAGACTCTGCCAAGAGACGCTTGTTGAACTTATTTAATAAGTTTCTTGAGGGTAATATTGTCCCTCATGACTGGAGGCAAGTGAAGGTCATCACTATTCAAAAACAAGGAAAACCAGCCTCCGACCACAATTCGTATCGTCCGATCGCAATGCTGTCCTGTATCCGGAAATTGTTCGAGAAAATGATCTTATCTCGCCTCTACAATTGAGTTGAAGCAAATGGCTTACTGTCAGATATACAATTTGGCTTCCGCAAAGGCAAAGGGACGAACGATTGTCTTGCGTTGCTCTCAGCCGAAATTCAGATGACCTATGCTAGCAAAGAGCAAATGGCATCAGTGTTCCTAGATATTAAGGGGGCTTTTGATTCATTTTCGATCAACAGAGAAGCTGCACCAGCAAGGTCTTTCAGCGACTTTAAAAAACTTTTTACTAAACTTGTTGTCGGAAAAGCAAATGCATTTTTCGCATGGTGACTTATCGATATCATGAGTTAGCTACAGGGGCCTTCCCCAGGGCTCATGTCTAAGCCCTCTATTATACAATTTCTATGTCAACGACATTGATGAATAACTTGACAATTCCTGCATGTTAAGACAACTTGCAGACGATGGCGTGGTGTCTGTTACGGGACCCAAAGCTGTCGATCTGCAAGGATCATTGCAAGATACCTTGGACAATTTGTCTGCTTGAGCCCTCCAGCTAGGTATCGAGATCTCCACGGAGAAATCTCAGCTAGTCGTATTTTCAAGGAAGCGTGAACCAGCGCAACTACAGCTTCAATTAATGGGTCAAACTATTGCTCAGGTTTCAACTTTCAAATACCTCGGGGTCTGGGTCGACTCTACAGGAACCTGGGGATGTCGCATTAGGTATCTGAAACAGAAATGCCAACAAAGGATCAATTTTTTCCGTACAATAACCGGAACATGGTGGGATGCCCACCAAGGAGACCTGATCAGGCTTTACCAAACAACGATATTGTCGGTGATGAAGTACGGGAGTTTCTGTTTCCGCTCCGCTGCGAACATACATTTCATCAAACTAGAGCGAATCCAATATTGTTGTTTGCGTATTGCTTTGGGTTGCATGCACTCGACACATACGATGAGTTTAGAAGTGCTGTCGGGCGTCCTTTCGCTGAAAAATCGATTTTAGGACCTATCATATCGATTGCTCATCCGATGCGATATCTTGAACCCATTAGCAATTGCAAATTTCGAAAGACTTGTGGAGCTCAATTCTCAAACCCGATTTATGTCCTTGTACATCGATTACATGGCACAAAATATTAATTCTTCTTCATATTATCCAAACCGTGTCAAACTCCTTCATGCTTCTGATTCAACTGTATTCTTCGACACATCCATGAAAGACGAGATTCGTGGAATCCCGGATCACATACGTCCGCAAGTGATCCCAAGCATCTTTCATAGTAAATTTCGAGAAGTTGACTGTTATAAGATGTTTTATACTGACGGATCAAACCTCGAATCGTCCACTGGCTTCGGTATTTTCAATCGAAAGTTCACCGCCTCCTACAAACTCATTGACCCTACTTCAGTTTACGCCGCAGAACTAGCTGCCATTCGGTATACCCTTGGAGTCATTGACACATTACCCGCAGACCGTTAATTCATCGTTTCGGATAGCCTTAGTTCCATTGACGCTATTCGCTCGATGAAACATGGAAAGCACTCCTCGTATTTTTTGGGGAATAAACGGGAGCTACTGAGTGCTTTATTTGGCAAATCTTTCCAGGTTACCTTTGTGTGGGTTCCTTCTCATTGCTCCATTCCGAGCAATGAGAAGGCGGACTCCATAGCTAAGGTGGAAGCCCTAGAAGGTGCTGTTTATGAAAGACCAATTTGCTTCAATGAATTTTTCAGTATTACTTATCAAATAAACCTCGAAAGTTGGCAAACTTCGTGGATCAGTGGGGAGCTAGGAAGGTGGCTACATTCGATAGTCCCCAAGGTATCGACGAAACCTTGGTTCAAGGGGATGGATGTGGGTCGTGACTTCATTCGTGTGATGTCCCGACTCATTGCAAACCATTACACGCTGGATGCACATCTCCGGCGTATTGGGCTCATGGATAGTGGTATCTGCGCTTGTGGCGACGGCTATAACGACATCGAGCACATTGTCTGGGCGTGCACCGAGTGCAGTTCCGCCAGGTCTCGGCTTATGGACACCCTCCGGGCCCAAGGAAGACCACCCAACGTCCCGGTTCGAGATGTGCTGGCAAGCCGCGATGTCCTCCATATGTCCCTTATACAGGGTGTTTGGTTCAAAAGTAAAAATCTCTCGAGGGGTGATTTACTATCATATTTGGAGCAAAAAATCGTTCTGCACATGCCATCAAATCTCAACCGTTACAGAGTTATTGAAATTTTTGTGTAAAAAACTTGTTTATCTTAAAACAACTCTAACTCAAAAAGTATACCTCGTATTTTAATTCTTTTAGTACCACTGGAAAGGTGAGAAAATTTTCTATTAAACAATATGTTTTAGTTAACCCTTTCATGCCCAACTTTTTTCTAGTGCATGTAGGGTTTCAAAACTATTTTTCCTTGAGAACGGTGAGATCAAGAAACACGAAAAGTCTTTTTTCATAAAGATAGGTGCTTCCCTTGCAGTGCTAGAAGCTGCTCAATTTTTACCTTACCATGCTCAATACAATTCTCCTAGAATATTTACAATAGTCGAATTGTATGGAAAACGTAGCCAAAGACAGACTAAATTGATAAGTTTTATCAGTTTTCAAAAATATTGCACCACTACGAAGATATGTGAAAAATTCATTTTCCGTCGTCAACGTAAACTGTCCCTGGCAGCACTGCTCCAATCAGACTAATTGCAATAACTTCAGTTCTAGAGCTGATCTTTGTAACTGTTAACGCTCAAATGAAAGGAAATAGTCACATTTATTAGACTTACTTGTTTTTGCGAGCAAATCTTGCCTCAACTTAAAGTTATAGCTGTTTACAAACGTTGTTGTTCACAAACAACATGGGTTTGAATGGGTTAAGTGTACTACATGACTTTTTACTAGTAAAATAACTCGAAATTTTTTTAGGGATTTTTGTAATTATTGTAATTATTAATCAACTAAATTTATCGTCACTATTGTTCATTTGGTGCCCCTTAATATTCTCTACAATTTGTTATTTAACACTTTATCCCTATCGCTTTTAATTTCGCTGCAATTTAATAGTTAACACAGCATGACCTCATCACAAATGCAGTGGGTTCGAAATCGTTGTTTTTGCATATGAAACGAGAAGATAAAAATGATTTTGCTTCGAAACTAAAAGAGATAATTGAATGGAGTCAAAGGAAGAATTGTAGAACTTGCCGAGATGCATTAATTCCATGATAATAATGGTGAAGTTTATTATTTACTATTTTAAGAAAATAATGAAAATGCTAATAATAGCACTAACTTTAAACTAATTAACTTCTAAAAGAATACTAAATTCACTTAACTAAAAGGTACTAATACATTTTTCTCTGCAAAGTTTTACTGGCTTTCGAATAAAAATAAGAAAAGGTACAATAAGTGCCATACTTTTTCAATAAGAGCTAGTATTAGTGAATATGAGATAACATATCCAAGTTCAATAACCCAAACACATGAAAACAACACAAGATAAGTGTATCATGTCAAAGAACAAATTATACAACTTTTCAAGACTAACAATTTGAATTATTAAAATAGTGATGTTAACTATTAAGATTTTCGCAAAGTGAACGAAAAATCGATCAAAATTGTTAAATTTTAAATAAATTACTGTGAAAAGATTACTTAACCTCATTAGCTGAAACATTTGAGGACATTTTTAGTGGAAAATTTTCTCACCTATCCAATGGATCTAAAAGATTTGAAATGCAAAGTATATTTTTTGAGTTAGAGCTATTTCAAGACAACTAGGTTTTTAACACAAAAAGTTCAATAACTTAGTAACGGTTGAGATTTCATGGTATGTGTAGAACGATTTTTTTCTCCAAATACGACAGTCAATCATCTCTCGAGAGATTCTTACTCATGAACCAAACACCCTGTATACACCTTCGCAAAAACCATCACTATACAAATTTAACTGCCCCTTCTTATTTTCCTTATCATTCTCAGAAGTGCCCTCTTCCACCTGTACCATACACCCACGATGGTTTGATGCGACTCCAAGGCGACACAAAGCATCTCTGTCGAATGAGCCACGGGACACGGGACCTACACGAACATCACACGCTTAACTCGAAATGTAGCCGATCCACATCTGAGCCGTACTACGAAATCGTCTGGAGAAACCCCTGCCATCTTGAGGAGGACCACCCGGCGTCCAAGTACATGATTCCACCCGAGTCCGTAAACCATCCGTTGATCTCCTGATGCATAAAATTGAAATAATTTTCTCCCCCTGCCATCTTTGTCCACCTTCCCTCCCCTGACTCTTATACCCAGAAGTAACACCCTGAAGACTGCAGTTCATTTGTTTATTTCAAAAATGAGAAATTTCATGAAACAATTGACAAACTTTTCTAAAATCTATTTTATGTCTGATGGAGCAGCAGCACAATACAAAAATAAGAAAAACTTTGCAATCTTGTGTAGATTCCAGTCAAAGTATGAATTAAGCGCAGAATGGCACTTTTTTTTGGAATCTATGACAAAAGGTCGAAAGACAAATGGTCGAAAATACAAAAAGTCGCCATATTTACCTCGTAAGAGGTGGCGCTTAAACCGCTTGTTCAGTGAACTGGAAAACGCTAAAGCAGATAGATCCGTAGCTATATCTTGCAGGCTACAGTTCAAACAACGCGAATTTGTATTTTTGAAAAAATCATTTATTCTTAGGAAAATAGTTTATATTATATTTAGAATTATATGTTTCTCTGTATATTATAGTGAAACAAAAATCGATTACCAATATTATATATAGATTAAAAATGTCGCATACCAATCAGAGTTAGTTCATCGTTTTTAAAGCAGAAGAGTAAAATAAATAAATATATCAAAACTTCGTGTGCTGTCCGACGTCGCTCCGCTCAGTCGGACCTAAACTAATTTATCGACCCTATGGTTGAGTAAGCCGGGCAAACGAGTGGATCACAGGTTTGCTTGCGAGGGGCCGCCGCTTCCGACGGCGTGTATAGCTGCGTATGAAACGGCTGATGAATGATAGATAACAGACGGCAACGAAGCAGTTATCAGCAGATTTCCGAACTAATTCAAAGGCCCCAAATCACCATGAAAATAGAACAATACACTGTCAATTGTAGTCAGAGAAGGCAAAAATAAAAAGAAATGGTCTCCTCCATTTGAACACAACACAGTAACGAACTAAGTAAAAAGAAATACATGGTTAATAATGAAATGCAATTGAATAGTAACAGACAGTAAAAAACAGTAATTGATCGTCTTGGTTGTTTACATTCAGTTATGATTCTAATTAAAACTAGTGTTAAGAAATACTGCGATGGAATAAGAAACCGCGTGAAAAGGTCCCTTGCGTTTAATGCATTTCAATATGGCATCTTTTAGATGTTTTGTCCCTTTCGACCTTTTGTTCATTTCGACCTTTTGTCTTTCGACATTTTGTCTCTAAACCCTTTTTTTGCAACATCCCACTCTCAAGCGAATGGCAAAAAGAGCCAGTCTTGCTCGCTACTATGAAAATACCACAACAACTCCCCGAAGGTCATATAACTGGGCAATTGAACAAACTGATAAAAATATCAAAAATTGAATTTCTGCTACATATCCACTGAACACTAGAACAAAATGTCAGAAGAACTCGAAGAATTGCATAATAATGCCAAAACAATATTTGATATTCAGAAATTCCACAGTTTTGTGCCTATTCCTGGTAGCAAAGTAGAAGCGAAAAGGTATTCTTTGTTTATTTGTTGTACCGTCACCGTTGTGGTGGTTACTTAAACTAATTACATTTCAGAATACGCATTATTTTAGTTTTTATCGAGTTCCTTGTCAAACGCCGTCGCCACACTGTTAAACACACGCTGGAGTCCGGTAACAGCGCTCTGGCGCCCATAGTTAGTTCTCCCGAACGGAACTCACAGAAGAGAGTTATTGCGCAGAGCTCGAACGCGAGCTTGAAGAAGGCGAAGGCGTCCGAGGATTGTAGGGCAATCCACCCTGGCAGACAGTAAGTCCGAGACGAACAGGGCTCGAGAGCAGTCCCTCCGGATGCTTAGAGTATCGAGCTGTATTACCTGACAACGGTTTTCGTAGCTTGCCAGCTGAAATCTGTTTTTCCAAGGAAGATGTCGGAGTGAAAAGTGTATGAACCAGCATTGGACGGCCTCGATTCTGTCGATACCGTTCTAGTAGTAAGGGTTCCAAACAGCAGAACAATATTCCAGTGTTGAGCGAACCAGCGCGTAATAGAGAGATTTTAAACAGTATACGTCCTTAAACTTTTTCGCTATTCGGAAGATGAACCTAAGCTGTCTTGAAGCCTTATCCACAATGGATGATGTATGCGGTTTGAACGTTAGTGCCGAATCCATGATGACTCCGAGATTCTTGACGTTAGAGTGTCTTTTTTTTTTTTTTCAATTCGTTTATTTGATAAGGCAGGTTTGCGTTAGCTTAAAGGTGCCAATTTTGTTTTGTTTTACATTTTAAATTACTTAAAACTAGGGGTTTACATATTGATTTTTGAAATTAAACTAAGGCTAATTTATAGCTATACATATACACAAGGGGGTAGTATAATTTTCGTAAGATTAGAGGGGTCATTTAGTTTTTATGGCAATACGGTTTGACATTTTTAGCAATGAGATTATTGGAGCAAATAATGTTTAACTAAGGGGGAAAATTTTTACGACTATCTTAAAAGTAGAAATAATTAGAGGGCGTGATTAAATTTTGTAAAGATTCGGAGACATTAATTAGAGTTATTTTATGTGGTAGTAGAGTTGGGCATTTTCAACGAGATCATATAATATAATAGTTAAAACTAGAAAAAGCAAGAAGAGCTAAATGCTTCATGAAGATATTTGGGGGTTGGGGGGGGGGGGGGAAGGGGTGTTACTTCTGTGTATAAGAGTCAGGGGAAGTAGGGTGGACAAACATGGCAGGGGGAGAACATTATTTCAGTTTCAGACTTCGGGAGATCAACGGATGGATTACAGAATCAGGGTGGTCTTCATCAGGAAGAATCATGTACTGGGACGCCGGGTGGTCGTTCTCGAGATGGCAGGGGTTTCTCCAGACGATTTCGTAGTGCGGCTCAGATGTTGATCGGCTACATTTCGAGTTGTGCGTGTGATGTTCGTGCTTTTGGTCCCGTGTTTGTTGGCTCATTCGACAGGGATGTTTTGTGTCGCCTTGGAGTCGCATCAAACCATCGTGGGTGTATGGTACAGGTGGAAGAGAGCGCTTCTGAGAATGATAAGGAAAAAGGGGCAGTTAAAGTTGGATATTGATGGTTTTTATGAAGGTGTATATAAGGGACATATAGAGGACATCGCGGCTTGCCAACACATCTCGAACCGGGACGTTGGGTGGTCTTCCTCGGGCCCGGTGGGTGTCCATAAGCCGAGACCTAGCGGAACTGTACTCGGTGCACGCCCAGACTATGTGCTCTATATCGTGATAACCGTCGCCACAAGCGCAGATACCACTCTCCACGAGCCCAATACGTCGGAGATGTGCATCCAGCGTGTAATGGTTCGCCATGAGTCGGGACATCACACGAATGAAGTCACGACCCACATCCATCCCCTTGAACCAAGGTTTCGTCGATACCTTGGGGACTATCGAATGTAGCCACCTTCCTAGCTCCCCACTGATCCACGAAGTTTGCCAACTTTCGAGGTTTATTTGATAAGTAATACTGAAAAATTCATTGAAGCAAATTGGTCTTTCATAAACAGCACCTTCTAGGGCTTCCACCTTAGCTATGGAGTCCGCCTTCTCATTGCTCGGAATGGAGCAATGAGAAGGGACCCACACCAAGGTAATCTGGAAAGATTTGTCAGATAAAACACTCAGTAGCTCCCGTATTTTCCCCAAAAAATACGAGTAATGCTTTCCATGTTTCATCGAGCGAATAGCGTCAATAGAACTCAGACTATCCGAGACGATGAAGTAATGGTCTGCGGGTAATGTGTCAATGACTCCAAGGGTATACTGAATAGCAGCTAGTTCTGCGGCGTAAACTGAAGCAGGGTCACTGAGTTTGTAGGAGGCGGTGAACTTTTGATTGAAAATACCGAAGCCAGTGGACCCTTCGAGGTTTGATCCGTCAGTATAAAACATCTTAGAACAGTCGACTTCTCGGAATTTATTATAAAAAATATTTGGAACCACTTGTGGGCGTATATGGTCCGGAATTCCAATAATCTCATCTTTCATGGATGTGTCGAAGAAAACAGTAGATTCAGAAGTATTTATGAAATGCACACGGTTGGGATTGTAAGAAGAAGGATTAATATTTTGCGCCATGTAGTCAAAGTACAGGGACATAAAACGGGTCTGAGAATTGAGCTCAACAAGCCTTTCGAAATTTTCAATCACCAACGGGTTCAAGATATCGCATCGAATGAGCAATCGATATGAGAGTTCCCAAAATCGATTTTTCAGCGGGAGAACGCCCGACAGGACTTCGAGACTCATCGTATGGGTCGACTGCATGCACCCTAAGGCAATACGCAAACAACGATACTGAATTCTTTCGAGTTTGATTAAATGTATGTTCGCGGCGGATCGAAAGCAGAAGCATCCGTATTCCAGTACCGACAGTATCGTTGTTTGATACAACCTAATTAGGTCTCCTGGGTGGGCACCCCACCACGTTCCGGTTATTGTACGAAGAAAGTTGATCTTTTGCTGGCATTTCTGTTTCAGATACCGAATATGGCATCCCCAAGTACCTTTCGAGTCGAACCAGACCCCTAGATATTTTACTGTGAAGACCTGAGCTATAGTTTGACCCATTAATAGAAGCTGTAGTTGTGCTGGTTCACGATTCCTAGAAAATACAACTAGCTCAGTTTTCTCCGTGGAGAATTCGATACCCAGCTTAATAGCCCAAGCAGACAAATTGTCCAGGGTATTCTGTAATGGTCCTTGTAGATCGACAGCTTTGGATCCCGTAACAGACACCACGCCATCGTCTGCAAGTTGTCTTAACGTGCAGGAATTGTCAAGACATTCATCAATGTCGTTGACGTAGAAATTGTATAACAGGGGGCTTAGACATGAGCCCTGGGGAAGGCCCATGTAACTAAATCGTGATGTCGATAAGTCACCATGCGAAAAATGCATGTGCTTTTCCGACAACAAGTTTAGTAAAAAGTTGTTTAAAGTCGCTGAAAGACCATGCTGGTGCAGCTTCTCTGAAAGAATGTTGATAGAAACTGAATCAAAAGCCCCCTTTATATCTAGGAACACTGATGCCATCTGCTCTTTACTAGCATAGGCCATTTGAATTTCGGTTGAGAGCAACGCTAGACAATCGTTCGTCCCTTTGCCTTTGCGAAAGCCAAACTGTGTATCTGACAGTAAGCCATTTGCTTCGACCCAATTGTCGAGGCGGGATAGGATCATTTTCTCGAACAACTTCCGGATACAGGATAGCATTGCGATCGGACGGTACGAATTGTGGTCGGAGGCTGGTTTTCCTGGTTTTTGGATGGCGATGACCTTCACTTGTCTCCAATCGAGTGGGACAATGTTAGCCTCGAGAAACTTATTAAATAAGTTCAACAAGCGTCTCTTGGCAGAGTCTGGCAGATTCTTCAACAAGTTGAATTTGATTCTGTCTGGCCCTGGAGCTTTATTGTTACACGACAAGAGAGCAAGTGAGAACTCCACCATCGAAAAAGTTGTTTCGTTCGCGTTATCGTGACGGGACGCGGCGCGGTAGATCTTCTGTGCCGGGGCGGAATCCGGACAAACCTTCTTGGCGAAATCGAATATCCAACGGTTTGAATATTCCACGCTCTCATTAGTACTGTTTCGATTTCGCATACGTCGGGCTGTTCCCCAAAGAGTGCTCATCGATGTTTCTCTCGTTAATCCGTCGACGAACCGGCGCCAATAACCGCGTTTTTTGGCTTTCATCAAACTCTTCATTCGCTTGTCTAACGTCGCGTACTGTCAAAAACTAGCGGGTAACCCGTCGTTCCGGAAGGTCTTAAACGCGGCGGCCTTCTCTGCGTACACGTCTGAGCACTCTTTGTCCCACCAGGGATTGGGAGAACGTTTTTGTATGTTCGCGCCGGGTACTGGCTTTGTCTGAGCTTGATTCGCGCTGTCGAGAATCAAGCCAGCCAAAAAGCTGTACTCTTCCTCCGGAGGAAGTTCTTGAGTAGATTCGATGTTGTCGGATATCGCGGCAGCATAGCTCTTCCAATCGATATTTCGTGTGAGGTCATACGAAATATTGATTGTTTCCAATGGCCTTGAGCCGTTATTGATTGAGACTACGATCGGCAGATGGTCGCTACCGTGGGGATCAGGGATTACCTTCCACGCGCATTCTAACTTTAGCGAGGTCGAGCAAAGGGATAAATCTAATGCGCCTGGGCGCGCAGGTGGGGGAGGAATCCGTGTCATTTCACCCGTGTTTAGAATTGTCATGTTGAAGTTGTCGCAAATATTGTGAATTAAAGAGGAACGGTTATCATCATAAAGGCAACCCCATTCCGTACCGTGAGAGTTAAAGTCGCCTAAAACTAGTCGCGGTGCAGGCAGGGATTCTATGATGTCATGTAGCCGGCGATGCCCAATCGCGGTGTTGGGGGGAATATATATGGAAGCTATGCAAAGATCTTTGCCTTTGGTTGTTACTTGACAAGCGACAACTTCAATACCTGTTATCGAGGGAAGGTTAATTCTGTAGAAGGAATAGCGCTTTTTGATCCCCAAAAGCACTCCTCCATAGGGGGTGTCTCGATCCAGGCGAATAATATTAAAGTCGTGGAAGTTGAGATCTATGTCGGAAGTTAACCAAGTTTCACATAATGCAAATGCATCGCAACTCAAATTATTTATTAAAATTTTGAAGGAATCGATTTTCGGGATGATACTTCTGCAATTCCACTGTAAAACAGTGATCAAATCCGTGACCTCGTTCGATGAGTTAGCCATCGAAGGATACAATCGCTGAAAGGAGGGGCCATTTAGCAGTCAACTGCTTCAAAAATGTTCTTACTGTAGGGAGAAAAGCTAACAACAGACTTTTAATAGGATCAGTTATATTGAAAGTTTTTATTATCCAGTCCACAATGTCCGAGAGTTTGATAATTCCAGTGCCGCGATTATTTTCGAACTGAAACAGAGGAACACTTGGGATTTTTGATGTTCCGGGAAGTGCTGGGAACTCCTTCTCTGAGTTTAATCCTCCGAGACCAGGAGCTAATTGCTTCGGTTTGGTTGCAACACTTCCAATAGATGTGACTTTCGGAGTCCCGTCAAGGGATACCTTCTGGCCTTTACAACGAACTTTAGGAGAGGAAATGTTCCTCCTCTTCCTATAACTTCTAGGCACCCTAGTAGATGTTCCCTCTTGTGGGTCATCAGCCTCGCCCTCGATAGGAGGCAAGTGAGCATAGATGTTTGTTGAGGTTGGTGGTGTAGCTTTCTTTAGCATTTCTGCGAAAGAACGTTCGGATCGTCCAGCAAGGGAACGTTTTAGTTTATCCCCGCGTAGTTTGTACGCGGGACATGCCGAGATATCATGCAGATTCTCTGCACAGTAAGGACACTTCTCAGCATTCTTACTGCACGAATCATCTAGATGATTCTCCCCGCATTTTCCACAGTGGGCCTTATTGCTACAATGGGTGGCTGTGTGACCCAATTGTTTACACTTTGTGCAATTCATGACCCGCGGCACAAACAGACGCACAGGCAGACGAACCTTGTGCAAGAGGACGTAATTTGGCAAAGCGGTACCAGCGAAAGTCAACCGATAAGAGTTTGATTGGGGGTACGTTTTTGAACCATCCCCCGCAACTACTACTGAGTGCAAACGCTTGCACTCGAGTATTTTCACTGGCTGAAGTATGCGGTCTCTAAAACGGCCAACCCCGTACTGCAGCAGATCCTCGCATGTCAAACTGTCATCGGTGACAACGCCTTCAGACTGTACTTTTACAGCTGGAATATACACGTGATAGTCCTTCGTAAAGTGCTCGCAGCAAGCAATATCGTTTGCCTGCTTTGAGTTAGTCAGCACGACCCTCAGCCTGTCTGAGCGGACCTTTTTTATTTCGATCACAGCCGAGAACCGTTCCGTCAGGTCTTTTGAAATCTGTAATAGATTCAGCGATTTTGTTTTGGGCCGAAAGAAGACCACAAAGGGACCGGTCGAGAGCTCTGGATATTGTTTGGGTCGAGGGAGAGCCTTAGGAGTCGACTCGATCTCCATTTGGCCATCCGGGGAGGAAGCCATCGACACCGTCAATGCACGGGGTCAGCACCCGCGCAGACGGGAAAAAGCCGTAAATGTATCAAAAAGGTAGATTTCACTTATCTGTATACTCGTTTCCCACGACGCACCAGTCCAGCTTAAATAGCTGGTTATTGTTCAATCCTCGCTTTACGAACAAAAGGTTGAGGAATGTGGCCTAACGGTTAACACACGCACAAAAGAATAAAAGTCCAAACCTCGAAGAGGCAGAGAATGGCAAAATAACCTTGAACGCGGATTACTGCACTGTTGTTTTTCCAACAGACCAAAAACAAAACACTTCTATCTCGATCGAGCGATGCGTAGAGACTGTAAGTTAGAGTGTCTTGGAATACTCGAGTCGAAGAGATGGTAGTTAAACTGAATCGGATGGCGTTTCCGCGTGAACGTAACGATTGAGCATTTGCTCGGGTTTTAAACCATTCTGTTTAGATCACACCACGTACTAAAGCTCTCCAATTCACTCTGAAGAAACTCGGCATCGGTTTTATCCCGTATTTGTCGAAACATTTTCATGTCGTCGGCAAAAGAAAGGCGGGGTCCTTGTAATTTGATGTTGACGTCATTAAAGTAGAGGAGAAATATCAGTGGACCTAAATGGCTTCCTTGTGGGATGCCGGATGTAGCGAAGAATGGTGTAGATAGACAGTCCTTAATGATGATTTGGAGTTGCCTTCCATCGAGGTAGGGACGAAACCAGCGCAGTAGTTGTCCATGAATACCGAGTTTGTCCAGCTTCGCTATTGCGATATCATGTAAATAGCATCGGTTTGCAATCCGTCAGCGATTCCATCGAGTACATATGTTGTGAACGAGAGCAGGTTAGTCGTTGTCGATCGTTTAGGCATGTAGCCGTGTTGATCGTTTGCAATGTAGTGTTTGCAGTGAAAGAAAAGAGGGTCTAAGACAACCAGCTCGAATAGTTTTGATACTGCACTTAAACACGAGATTCCCCGATAATTGTCAATGTTCGATTTGTTTCCTTTTTTGTGAACTGGAAACATGTGCGCTGCTTTCCAGCAGGAAGGGAATGTTCCAGTATTGAGCGATAGCACAAAGACTCGCCGAAGTGGTTCAAGAAGCCCGCTGATGCACTTTTTGACAAAAATCGAGGGAACGCCATCTGGGCCCGGGGAACTAGATGCTTTCAGCTTGGAATTTGCTGCAAGAATGGCAGCATTATCGACACAAATTCGGTTGATGGTTCGTCTTAGAGAAGGAGTTAGATTTGAAGCGGCAGCGACTTGTTGTGGGGAAAGGTTCTCGTCGGAAAAAACGCTTGAAAATTTGTCGGAAAACAATTGGCAAATTTCCTTAGTGTCGGTACCTAAAACTCCATTCAATGACATACAAGATGGTAACCCGGATTCTTTTCGCTGCTCGTTAACATACTTCCAGAACGACTTGGGCTTAGATTTCAGTTGACACTCGACGTTTCGCTAGTGTCTAAAAAGGCGCGTCTGCTTTGCTGTTTGTATTCGTGGTTGAGTTGAAAGTAGTGGTTTCGTAATGCAAGTGTCTTATGCTTCAAGAACTTTTTAAATGCGGCTCGTTTGGCAGTTTTTAATCGTCTAAGCACTGTTGATTGCCAGGAAGGGTGTTGATTTGTGCTGACTGTTTGTTTTGGCACATGACGGTCGATTAGGTAGTTAAGAATATTAGAAAACGTCATCGCTGCTTCGTTCGCGTCATTATTGTTAAGATTTTCGTCCCAGTTTATATCCAACAGCGTGCTAACGATGCTGTCGTAGTCAGCGTTTTTAAAATCGTAGACGATAGAGCTTGAGACGTCTTCAAAATTCACCCCTAGGTTACCAGCGATTACAAGATGTAGGGGGGGATGATGGCGCGCATGCTGGACTAAAGGAGTCGGAGTGGCGCAGAGTCCAAAGCAGAGATCCAATGTACGTCCATTCTCGTTGGTGACATTATGAATTTGCCGAAGTGTTGCGCTACTGTAGTTGTCCAAGATACAACTGGCATTGTTGATAAGCGCAGACTTTTCGATATCCAATCGTAGAAAACCATTACTTGCCGGGCACCACGACAAGCCAGGTAAGTTGAAATCGCCCAGTATAACAATATCATCAGACGGGGCAGCGATCGAGGTGATGAAAGTAACGGAGGAAAGATGTACATCGATCAGGCTGTAATCACGAATTCGGTCAGGTGGAAAATACACGACACACAGGAAGAGATTGCGATCGGCAAGTTTCACTGATATCCACACTTGCTCGAAGCTCTCCCATCGCTCATCGTTGATCACTCGGGCTTTTATACCATGGCGAACGGCGATGAGTACACCACCACCTGATGTCTTGTGGCTGTTGAGGGCATTGCGATCACAGCGGAAGACATCAAATGTTGAACCAAACACCTGGCGAGCAAATAGCTGTCCGTTGATGAATTTAAGCCACCAACATTCTGGTAGTAAATCTCGATGTTATTGGATGACGGATCAGATTCTGTAGAGAGCGAATCAACTGTTGATGGTTGACATCTGGTCACAAGATGTTAGAGCAAAAGGCAAATTACTGGAAGCGAAGAATACATCAGCGCTTGAAGTGCTCGGATCAGATGAATACTTGCCATTTGTGGCGGGTTGGAAGACCCTTTCACCCATCCCACGCACAGGACCGGGACGACTGATGATCGCTGGCTGTAATTGCTCGACTGTGGCGGGGAATCGAGAGCTTCCATTGCACCAACTGCGTTGCGTCCCAGTATGCGATCAGCGTCGACACTCCTTCACAATGGCGGTGTAGCTTGGTATAGTGGCATTGCCAATCGTTGCGGAGTCCTCTGTAGGGTTGATGGGCAGGGTTGCATTAGCGAAATACATGCGGCTTCCGAGGGCGGAGGAAAATCAGTCGGTGGGCACCAAATGTTCTGGGTACGGCTATCCTCAAATTCCCTGAACAATATGCCTTGCGGCCATGTGTCAGGGTTTAGAGCTGCTTCACGGTACTTTGGGTGAACTCCAACTTTGAAAGATATGAAGTTCAGAGTACTGACGTCTATGCCTTTTTTAACAAGCGGAATAACCTTTATTTCCTCGTTGCAGTTTAGTCCTTCTTTGGACATTTTTTCGACAGTCTCCTTCCTAACGCTGGGATGAAAGCGGGAAAGATACATCCAGAGCAACGGAGTGGGAGGTGGAACCGTGAGAATGTTGCTATTATCGACTAGCTTTCGACCGCCAACAAGAATACTGCTCGGATCAGGGCTATTCTCGCAACGACGTTTCTGAGGTGGTCGAGAGGTACCGGAATATGGCCGGACTGGAGTGGTTGTTGAAACCTTTCTGGCGATGTGCGAAATTTGCTGGTTATTTTTTGATAACTCTGCCTTTAGTTCAGCACAGACGTCATCCGTTTTCCCAGCGATAACACATCCAAGCGAGGAAACGGTGTCGCGAAAGCGAGCAAACTTCATCAACTTGACACATCCATTGCACATCCAAAATAAATTTGGGTTTTCGGCAAGTTTTTTCAAGAACGGCTTGTTGAGTTGTTTACCGCACTGCATATGCACCACATTTTTGCAAAATCCCATGCATTCGATAAAATCATCGTCCGATTTGACGGTTTTCGCGCAGTGATCACATGCACTTGTCATAATGCCGATTTTCTACCCGCCCTAGATCCGACTTTTCGTTTTCGTCTCACTGTGCGCCAAGTTATGATGTGGGAAATACTTTCCTCTACCCGCGTGCAGGTGGCGAAGTGAGCGCGTGATTTTTTGTGGGTAATTACACACAGGTCCGGTGATGTAAACAATCTCGATTTTCACTGGATTTTTTACGACAAAAAACAAAATTTGCTGAAAACACTTTAAAACTCCACATTATCAAGGGCGCAAACAAAATTTAAAATCGACATATACGATAAACGATGATTAAATGGCACAAATCACGTCAAATATTAAAAAAAAAAAAATAACTGGAGCGATCAACACAAACAACTAATCGGTGAAAATACACTGAACCAAAAAAAAAATTCTAATTCAGAAGATGAACTAAAAATATTTTCCTTGTATGTAATGTAAATAATACAAAATAGAATGCATGAAGATAGACAAATGTAATATATAAAAATAAATAAATAATTATGTGAAATTCAATACATAATGTTGTGGTGGTTATTTTTTCCCTGATCCTTCCTCAGCATTAAACAAGAAAATAAAGAAGCAATAATGGAATATTTGTGTAGCGACATAAACTCTTTTCAATAGGATTCTTGATTAAGGGCTTTCATACCTTTTTGGGATAAAAATGTCAAGAAAGTTTGAATTTATTTGATTTCATTACATCTCACTAGTATTTTGGTAGCACATTTTTCAGTGAAATAAACAAGCATAAGTTTATAAAAATTTGATATTTGGCGGAGTTATGGCTTTTTCCCCGAAACCCTTTTTGCCTTTCTCAATAGAAAGGTATTGCAATTGCTCTGAAAACCGACTTTTTAACGGAGGCCCGGAGGGCCGAGTGACATATACCATTCGATTCAGTTCGTCGAGTTCGGCAAATGTCTGTGTGTATGTATGTGTGTATGTATGTATGTGTGTGTATGTGCGTATGTGTGTGTATGTGACCAAAAATGTCACTCATTTTTCTCAGAGATGGCTGAACCGATTTTGACAAACTTAGTCTCAAATGAAAGGTGCAACGTTCCCATAGTTCCCTGCTATTGAATTTCTAATGGATCCGACTTCCGGTTCCGGAATTTGTAACTCTTCTACTGTGTATCCCGGTAAAGCTCAGTAGCAAGAGCCCCCTTGAACTGGGTCTCAGGGTCGGCTTACTACTGGGTAATCGGAGGGGTTTCGCGGACAACTGTGCAGGGTACTATCACTTTACTAAAATGGGTTGTGAAATGAGCAAATTGAAAATGAAATCTAAACTTCGAAAACTTGTTTTATTTAAATGATATTTACTTTTACTAAATCACTGTTTATTTAAACTATTGCTTGTGTGTGAGTGTGTATGTGGGTTGTGGGTTTATACCGGTACGTACCGCTGCTGTTGCTGGAAGTTGCTTGTGGTTCGGGGCCGTCCTGAGACCGCTCGCGTGGCTGCTGCTGACGACGATGGGGTTCGGGAACTGGTGACAATGGCGGCTGCTGTTCTCGCTGGTGGGCTGGCGGGTTCTTGACGGCGTTGGTGGAGTCTAATGGCGGCTGCTGGCGTCTTCCCTCATTGACGAGTATCGACAGGTCCAGGACGATACCGGAGTGACCGTGCCGAGAGGGGTAAGTCCTCCTTAGCGGTTATGGCCCAAGGCCAGAGGACGATCGCTGGCCTTTGACGGGTTAGACGTAGCAAGCATCCAGGGCTCGCAAGGCCGAATCGTGTGCTGCCGAGTGAGGATGATCGCGTCACCCAAGGCACGTAAAATTATATAAAATACCAAAAAAGGTCCTGTGAGGGTGTACAGGAGACGGGTATTAGTGAAACCCTTGATTGCTCCCATCAAATTGTCCTTGAACCTTTATATTACCTGAACGAATATCAGTTTAATCACACCTCACTGTTAATTTTACCCTTTTCTAAAACTCACTGGATTCACTTCTAGGATGTTGAGCATATGAACGCCAGATTACTTCTGATCCTTGGCGGGTTTTCAGAAGAACCTTTTAAGCCTTAGCTATCATAACATTTTGGCGGTTATCTTTTGCCTCCTGAGCGCGAACTTTTGGTGTGTCGCGCTACCACATTTCGCCTGCCATATAACAGCTTTCCTCCTCCTTGGGTAATGTGTTATACTGTTCGGCGCTCGGTTATTTTACCACCCACTTGTACCCACTGTGTTGGTTTTAGTGTGCTGATAATTCTTTGTGTTGTTTTAATTCCTACTAATCCTAATTTTAACAAATAACAATTTACAATTAATTTATAATTTACATTTTATACTACTAACCCTACTAACAATTAACCCTTTTACATTTAGTGACGTGACAGTACAGCTAAACATTTAGGCACATATTTAAAACAAATAGAAGATTTTGTAACAAACGGCTACAAATTACAGGGTGATGAGTACGAACACGCAGAAAATGTCGATTTTAATAAATTCTGCAATGAATGTATAAAGGTGAAAATTTTTCCAAAATATGACCACAACCGCTTCGATTTTTAGTATTAGGTCACTAACATCCATTTAAAGTCTATTTGGCCACATTGGCCACCATCATCGGTTCCGGAAGCCCCAGCGGAAGTATCTAAATTCAGAATAACAGTCACATCGGTTTCTCGGAGCTGGCTAGACCGCTTCGACTAAACTTGGCCTCAAATGAAAGGTATTGCGTCCCCGTAAATGGCTATTTAATTTCATCCCGATCCGACTTCCGGTTCCGAAGTTACAGGTTGTAGTGTGCGATCACATAGCAAATTGTGATTCAAACCGATACTCCGATGAAAGCAAAAAAGGTAAAAAAATCGCTAAAATGTCTCTCAAACAACTTAAATTTGCTGTTCTAAGTCACCGACGGCCAACCAAACTTTCGTTGACTACATTGACCACCATAGACGGTTCCGGAAGTGCCCGGGAAAAGCGGCCATGTTTCAAAATTGACGAACTCACATCAGCTTCCCGGAAATGATTCGGCCGATTTTCACAAACTTAGTCCCAAATGATAGCTATAATATCGCCACAGATGTCTATCAAATTTCGTACGCTTATATGGGTTCGGAAATATAGACTAAATCGGGGACCTCATGAAATTTCAAAAATCGAATTCGTATTTTTGATGCCAAACATCTTTAAAATGCACGAAACGTCGAGATTTTATGCTATCACGAAAAAATTTTTTTTATAAAAACCGACTTTTTGGGACTTTGCCGATTTCGCACCTTTTTTTCTATTTAATATTAATGTGGCTGTTTTTTCTTTTACAAAGTTTTAGAACTCGAATAATGATTTCTATTCTTGTATATAGTTGTCATGTCGTGTATAATAAAAATGTAATATATATACATTTGGAAGCTTATAATGAATATAAACAACGCGAAAATTCTCGTGTTCATGTTTGAGAAAGGCACAATTGCACCGCTAGGTGGATTAAAACAGGTTTTTATTTAAGAGGTTTGCAGTGATCACGATTAATATATCATCTAAAATCCCAAAACTCAAAAAATTTCTTTAGTATATGAGTATTCCTCTTACCTTAACGATTAGTTGGATAAATAATAGTTTTTTTCCTGCTTTCGAGAACGTTTTACATTTCTTATAAAAGAAATGTATAGAATTCGCTCAAACTTTCAAGATTTTTTCCGAGGCCCGGAGGGCCGAGTCTTATATACCAATCGACTCAGTTCGACGATTTGGGACAATGTCTGTGTGTGTGTGTGTGTCTGTGTGTGTGTGTGTATGTAACGGACAAATTCTCATTCGTGTTTCTCAGCAATGGCTGAACCGATCTTATCCAAACCAATTTTAAATGAAAGAACTAAAAAACAGTATGAACGCTATTAATTTGTTTTTGATTCTGATGTTTAGTTTCCAAGATATGAATGTTTGAATGCGTAAAAATGGCGTTTTTTGCAGTTTTTTTAAATTACCTGCCGAAATTGACATGATAGATTAACAATTTATATGTTTTTAGATAGCTTTAACGAATACCTTTCGAACAAGCTATAGATTGTTGAAATCGGACTATTATCAAAAGAGATATTAAACATTAAATGCGGACGAAAGATTTTTATCATTTCCCATTGCCAGAAATATGACCAAAAACATGTAATCTATTATTAACGCCAAAACGGCTTATTTTAGGTCAATAGTATCTTCGGAGAATATAATGTAGGCAATATGCCCTTTCTTCTGGTATTGTGCTTTTGCTGATTAATCACCCTATGAGTGAGATATTTTCACAAATTTTCTTGGAAGTGATTATATCGAAATGATGTCTTCGGCAAATTTGTAGCTCTTACTTTTGCAAATAACTTTACTGAAGACTTCAAATATCTATTTTGAATACTTTAAAAGTTATGGCTTGTTGTTTGTGGATTACTCTTTGTCGCCTATTTATTGTTCAATATAGTAATAATCCATTGAAATAAGCCAAACAGTATTTCGATAAAACGAATTTTGTATTTCATTTTTGTATCTACAACCGCTAGAAATAATCACCGAACACTTCCAAGTTGTCTGGAAGGAACTTGATAACTTATCAGTGCAAAAATGTTCATTTGTGCGAACCTTCTGACTGCAATTTTTCTAACTTATAACCATCGGATCGATCTGAAACATATCGGAAAATGCGAAGCGAAATAAATTACTCCAAGCAACGGCGTAGCCAAGAGAAGGTTTTGGGGTTGACCACCATACAAGCACCGCCCCCCCCCACCGCACCCAAAAAAAAAATTGAATTGAAGTTGAAAATTTATTGATGCAGACTGATTTAATTCAATATTACAATAACAATTATCTGATCCGTACATTGATAACCTGTTGTTGCAAACATCATGAGGACTTTTGATAAATTGTCGGAATGGGGTCCTCCTGATATGTAACTGATCTATTGCTCTTGATTTCACAGTTGTCTAATAGCATCAATGTCAAATTCCTGCCTGAAAACATTCCAATAGAAAATTCCAGAGTTCTGTAATCAATCATAATCCTCAGATTTCTTTTCAAATTGCGCACGCTTTTGTAGAGATGTACTGTAATAAGGGTCTTTATTTAATAGGAAGCGAAGTTAAAATTGATTTAATGCATGTGAAACATAAAACTGCTCACCAAAAAAAATGCATAACTTTCAACATTTGCTAAAAATGTTTTTGCCTTTCTCATTCACTCTAAAATTCGTCAATCTAATCCCGACCCGGAGGGCCGTGTCATGTGCCAATCGACTGAGTTCGTCGATATCGGAAAATGTCTGTGTGTGTATGTGTGTATGTGGAAAAAAATGTGACCTCTGTTTCTCAGAGATGGCTGGACCGATTTGCATAAAGTTAGGCTCAAATGAAAGGTACAACCTTCCCATCGGCTGCTATTGAATTTTTTATTGATTGGACTGCCGGTTCCGGGGTTACGAGTTGAAGAGTGCAATCACGCAGCAAATTCCCATATAAACTGAAATGAAAAAAATTCAAAATCAAATTTGTATTTTTGATGCCAAATGACTTTAAAATGCATGAAACATTGAGATGTTTGACAAAAATTGACTTTTTTAGACTTTGGTACATTTTTGCCTTTCTCATATAGAAAGGTTATGCAATCACTCTAAAAATCTTCAATTATACCGGCCCGAGGGGGGTATGCAGTGAGGGGTTGCTACTTTAAAATTAAAACTAGTTTAAAATTTCTTAACAGGGTGAAAAATTTCGGCAGGACCTAGACCTCCCGGATCTTTCTCCATGATCTGCCGCTGGTTTCAAGCGATGTTTCAGTATCACATAGTATCTCAAGATCGTGGCTGTCGATCCATTGTATGTATGTGCAAATCGTACTGAACATGTAATTTTCATTTCCACCATTGTATTGAATATAACCAGCCATGGAATCGTAGTCTGGACAAATGAGACAAGCACAATTGCACTACTTGGTGGATTAAAACAGGTTTTTATTTTGGGAATGCGTCGAGTTGAGACGAAAACGTAAGATGATTAATAACGAGGATAACACTTTCCGAATGTAGAGAGAAATTTATGAAAAATGACGATTTCCATTCGACTCTAGCAGTTCCTGATCGATTTTGATGAGCATTTAATTTTTGTTATATGAGCAATTATATGTATAGGTCAAATGATTAAAAACAGTAATTTAAGGTCAAGATAGCATCATTTTGAAACCACCAATTTCGGAGGTTTAGTATCTTAGTAGTATCTTAGTCTTTAGTAAATAATTTTGACGGTATATCGTCCAAGAAGTATTTATGGTGAATTTTCTCAGGTTAATATTCATGACTACAATAAAGTCTCAAAAATTTCGCTAAAGACACGAACTCTGTCACTATTTTCTGAAAAAATAATTCTGCATAATTTTAAAACTTCAAAAATTACACTTTCGGAATTATGCCGTTTGGACAGTATGATCGATTTTCACCAAACCCCCACCAAACCGAATTTCTGGCTACGCCGCTGACTTCAAGTAAGTAGAAACAAAGTCGTTCTACACTCGTTCACAAGAAACTTCTTCGATTGCTGAATATCTATTATAATACATTGAAACCCCGATTTTATCAGCCAAATATGAACATATGTTTGATGGGCTCTAGCAGACGAACAAGACTGAATTCGAGTAAATCCTTTCTTGAGCATGTTTTCCTTATCATGAAGATGGAAATATGCAAAAATAAAAAGTTCATCATAATCAGAAATAGTTATCAGACTACATCAAGGGACGGGAAGAATATTTTAACAGCTTCAGTTTATTATAAAGAAAAAAAATTGGCCGATTTAGTCAATGTCCCCATTTTGTCAGCCTAAAATATACCATGAGATTGATAAAAATGGGTCTTTATTGTATGTATTATTCACTGTGTTTCACATTAATAGATACATTTCATTTGTGGGGATTTTTTTATTGCATCGAACTACAACAATTTTTAGGTAGCTTTCAAGGGGTTATTTTCTAGACTTCTTCCAAAATTTGGCGAACCTATTCCAATTCGTATATCAATTAATTGGTATACTTGAGGGTTTATATGTTGCAGATAGAGAAAATACTGAAATTTTCAGCTTTTTTCCTACACAATATTACGAAAGCTTATTAATACATTTTTCCTAATAAGTTTGTGAAAATTATAAACTATTTGAATTTTTTTAATAGTTTTATTTTTTATTTAACCGTGATTTTTAATAAATAGTGACCATCGCTTCACAACGTAGTCTATTTTTCATGGCTTGCGGTGAGCACGATCTCTCGAATTGCTGAACTGAAAATTATGGAATAGAAATTAATTTTTAGTATTCTTTACAGATTAAACTCGCCGCGCAGATAGCTCTGAATTAGACCCGCTGGTGCCCTAAGACGATTTCGCTAGATTTTCAGAGCACTGTGCACCCAGTGCATTTACGCAAGTGACGGAAGGTTATCGAAAAGTTTCGTGAAAATGAAAATTCCAGTAATGATGATGATTTTCCCAAACGGTTCGTTTTCGAGAGGTTTTTATTTGTTCTTTTGCATTAGGATTAGCGATAATATTTCAAATCAAGGATACTACTGGGAATTCACCTTTAGAAAAAGTAGATGACAAAGTAAAATTTGGAACTATGCACGCATGCACTTCAGAGATAGCGTGATATCAAAAGCTGCGATTTCATTTCAACTCTTTTTTGTGAAAAGGGCGATACTTACAAATGTAAACATAAGGCTTTTTTTCATACATGCGCATGAGAGCTTTGAAACGCAACAAATTAACCTAAAAAATTGGATTCTACGATATTGCTTTCTTAAACTACAGCAAAAAATACAACGGGCGAAACTGTATTTTTGTTTATTTATTTAAAGTTTCGCCCTCCACGCTCCATGCAAACAAACAGGGCGATACTTTTTTTGCTAGCAGTTTAGAGGCGAAACTGTTATTTTCTGATACCAGCTGTAAATAGTAACAATGATCGCTATTGAAACAACACGGACGAAATCGGTGGTGTTATACGGTAGTTATTGTAAAAAAACGTGAGGGCGATACTTCAATGCTGATAGGTGGGACCGAAAAAGTAAACAATCGCCAAAGGGGCGATACTATCATTTTGTCAATTTCAATAGCAAAAACAAATTTTAATTTAATAATTTCAAATACTTTATGAAGTTTTGGGTTTCGATCACTGAGTCATGTAATCTAGGATGTAAAAACACAATAGTTCTTATATAATAAAACCAAGTCTGGAAATATTCACTGTTGATTTTCTTTGAATGGTATCACTGCTAGTATCGCCCTTTTTAAGAAAAAGCGTTGATTTCTTAGTTCTCAGTCACGTTGGAAATTTGAGTAAAGTATAAACTTCAAATCGATTAAAAAAAAAATTCGATTTTTTTGGCTCAGTACAATATATAACCCCTTTAGGAAAATTCAGTTTTCCCACCACAATTTAGATATTTTATTAACAGAGCAATAACAATAATTCGTTGGTATGTCTATTTTATGGGCCATTTTTTCGCTTTCCCATTGATTTTGTTTGAGATTTCTAGCACTGATGTTGTCCTATGCTGATTTGAGTCCTGCCACTATCCCATGTAGTATGTGTTATCAAAAACATCGCGAAGCATCAAGTTCTAAATGTTCTCAAACGATATAATATCCGAAGAGAGTTATAAGAAATGTCTCATCACACTGTTAGGTGGATTAAAAGCGTTTTTAGTAAAAAATCACTTCAAGCTCTAAAAATTGTATTAAAAAAATTCTTATCCATGAAACAAAAATTTATGCATAAAAAAAGGAATCGTCAAAGTACGAGAAATATTAAATACGATCAATTGAAAAAAAACAAGAAAATCAATTGAGCTAATTTTCGGCAATCGTGAACACGGTAAAACCATTTTTAGTAAAACGACATTTCGAGATAATCGAGTTTAAAATTTCGAATTACCACTGCTCTTGGTAGACAAAGCGCGCTTGGAAGCGCTGTAACTTTCGATCTATTTCTCGGATCTCCTAAATATTTTGGAAAACATTCTCGAAGAGTTGTACTTTCAGATAAGGCATTAAAAAATTTCGATGCTATGAAAAATGAAAAGGTATGTATCCCATTGATAAAAATATACTTAGTTGCTAAATTAGACAACATCTTCTCACAAACTGAGTTTTATTGGATTCTGAAATGATTATGACTTTCATTGGTTTAGTTTTCGATAAAAATATATTGAAAAAAATCAAAAAAATGGACAAAGAAAAGCTATTTTCAAATAACTTTTTTTCCTTGAAAGTGCCCAACTTGAAATTTTGACGGTAGGTAGGGAACATAACTACCTATCTTTGAACAAAATTTCATCCTAATCAAAGATGTTTTTTTTGTAAATCGACTTTAAATTTTTAAAATCGATTTTTTCAGTGTAGAAGTCGATGAAGGATTTTTTCAAAATTTTTATTCAAAGCTAACTAATTTTGTTAAAATTACACCTGCAACTTTTTTGTGGGATTTGTCATTTTTAGACTATAGCCTTTGAAAAAAATAGTAAACAAAAGATTGATCCTTTTCAAAAGACAGTCTAGATCATTTTTGGAAAAACAAAGTATGCAAAGTGGCTTTTTGTGACAAAGTCTTCGTGTAAAGAAAGTTTCATTAGAATCTGAGAGGGTGCTGCCAACTCTGAATACGATTTGGCGCGAAATTTGTCTATTGGAGTATATAGAATTTTTCGGTGAAAAAGTTTATTGTATTCCAACTTCGTTTCTCATTCGAAAAATTATTCCTAATCCATATTTCGGAATATCACTTTGAAAAAGAGCCCAATATAATTCAGGGAGTTATTTTATATTATATGACGTGACGTTATAACAGCTATGGGATCTCAGCTAAGAGATCAGTTATAAGATATCATTTCCACAAATTTCCAACAGTTCTCGTGATGCATAAAACAATAGGTTTTCAATGTAAAGATCACCCGCATATTTGGTGACCATTCCTGTAAGATAACCGCAATGGTATTTGGACCTTAAAAAACCATTCACTGAAGTTTCCTCTTATCATTAACGAAACGATAAACCAACGCTACCGGCAATCATATTGACTATTCCACTTATGGTCAGCGCCACTTGTACCATTTGCCGAATACGTCGTTAAGTAACGTTACCATTTAAAAAAGCCGATTTCCTCGAACAAATTTTAGGGCATATTATAAGAGAAATGGTGATCTTATAATCCATTTTTGCGGTACTACATTGTTTTTGGATATAACAACCCGCATAAATAAAAACTATCTGGAACATTCTACCATAAACATTTTTTCACCATGCTGTGCGATTAGTATAATCTTACACTATACACAATTCATTTAATTTTTTTTTACAATATGACAAATCGTGACGCAAAACAAACATGGTACCATACCACTAATCGTTTCGATCATTTCGTGTATTGTGCCACAGACAACCATTTCTCGAATAGTACAGTTATAGTTTTCGAGTGACACTATGCCATGGGCAAAATGTGATGAGTGTGTATAATAAACTACTTTATCGACACTATCAAATGCGGCAGATGTAAAAAGAACTTTATAAATGTTCTTTTTTCTGATTCACCCAAGGCCCTCTTCCCCTCCCCCCTCATCAGTTTGAATAACGTTTTTTATTCTATCGATTTATGGTAATCTGTGATTTGATTGCATGCCGTCCTCCATGTTCGGTTGTTGACATCTTATGGTGGTGGTACTGCCGCTTTTACCAATTGAGCTATTTCTGTAATCTTGTGGAACGTATTTTGGTCTTCATAATAATCTAGCCACAATCGACTTTAGGAAGATGATAAATCGACATGTCATATACTAATAAACTGTTGATGATTACGAATGACCATGATTGTAAGACAGGCACGTAGCCAGAGGGGGGGGCTAGGGGGCTAAAGCCCCCCCCGAAAATTTTCAAAAATAAATTTAAGAAACAACATGTTTTTCGGTGACTCTTAAAAAAATTGTATCTTGTTTGGTTTCAACAAATTAATGCGAGAATTGTGAGGAAGATTGCTATTTCGAACCACCGAAGACAGCGGTCAGGATATCTACTCAGTATGCTGAGTGTGATAAAACAGTTCCCTTCATATTGTGTGACTCGTCGGAAGACAAACGAAACTGTTACTTTAATTCTTGCTGTGGGGATCTGTCGAATGATTGAGTCGCAGAAGCAAGAAGTAGTGCTCCAGCCAAATACGGAGGCTATTGACTTCAGGTCTTTTCGCATAAGATCGATCTTATGCGAAAAGACCTGAAGTCAATAGCCTCCGTATTTGGCTGGAGCAACATTAATGATGTGAAATATTTGCTGAAGGTGATTATGGAGGTTATGCTTACGAACATCGCCTTTAACGAGTTTAACCATGTCAGGCGTTCAGTGCTGATGCCATTTAACAAATTAGCCCAGGCGAAACCAGTCATTTTGCATAACAACTTGTAACATGTGGTTGATCCTCATATATATGGACGATGAGAAAATCAATGCTCGGCTACAAGATCTGATACCACTTACTTGCACCGTGGCTATTAAAAGATTCCTGTCACATTTGGAAAAAATGGTATTCATTATAAAGGACACATTTAGGAAGTATATTAAATGGTGTTTTTGTGGTGAAAATCTAGGTGAACAGACATATTTCCTCCAACCTGACCCTGCACGTAAAAACTGAATGCGATAGTATTATTTTACACATTATATCTTTGCATATACATAGTCTCCAAAACCATTTCCTGAAAAACAAACATTTGCCAAATTTTGGCTGCTGTTCGGATAATATTGACGGCAAAGACTGCGTCTAGTATCTCAAAATCAACGGTCGGCACCATCATTGAGGAAGTCGACACTCGTGACCCGTCAGAAATTCGCGAACATGGACATGGCAGTAACCACTATGATGATAAGGAAGTGTACGAGATAGAAATGAACACCACCGCGACACTGTTGGTTAGGAAAAATATTTCTCAGCCTAGTAAATAGTTCTCCACATGCATTTAGGCCCTCTATTGTTTATTTTATACGTGAACGACATCTCCTTCATTCTCAAAAAACTGAAAATACTAATTTATGCAGACGATATGAAACTTTATTTGGAGATAAGAAATGCCGAGGATATTAATACATTTCAAAACGAAATACAAATTTTCCACATGTGGTGTCAAAAAAGCCTCTTACAACTGAACGTGAAAAAGTGTAATTCAATAACCTTTAGTCGAAAACGACAAACACCGAATGTTGAGATTACCTTAGGAAATCAGACTGTAGTAAAGTGTGAAAGAATTAGGGATTTAGGTGTTATATTAGATTCAAAGTTAAATTTTATTGATCATTATAACACAATTATACACAAAGCTAACAACATGCTCAGTTTTATAAAACGCTTTAGCTATCATTTTGAACATCCTTATACAATAAAAACATTATATATTGCATATGTTAGGTCGATATTGGAATATTTCAATATTATTTGGTGCCCTTTTTCAAGCAGACATGAAGAACGAATAGAATCGGTACAAAAACAGTTTTTATTATTTGCCCTTCGTAAATTAGGATGGACAGCATTCCCTCTGCCATCTTATGAAGCACGCTGCTTGCTTATCAATATTCAAACATTAAAGGAGCGTCGCGAATTTGCAATGCTCTCATTCATTAATAATATCGTTTCGCATCGTATCGATTCAGCTGAAATTTTATCCAAATTGAACTTTTATGCACCTTCACGACAGCTACGAAATCGAAGTATATTTTCAATAACTCCTTTTCGCACAAACTATGCAAAATATAGCCCCATAAATCGAATGATGTCTATTTATAATCACTATTGCGACTCAATTGATTTTACAATGTCTAAACTGAAACTAAAGCAATATTTTATACACAAAAGAAATTCTAACGCGTAAGAGGATGATTCTGTAAAAGCCGAAATTGCTTCATTTATACTAAATTCACGAAATATACACATTAGTAATTAAGGAAATCTGTAGTCTACATAGATTGACGAAATAAATAAATAAATAAATCGCTAGTTGTTCGCACGAGATCTGTAGGACAACCATTTACGTTTTATCACTTTCATTGTTCACATCATGGAAATATATTGAAGACACAAGGCTTCATTTAGCTAATGCATTGAACCGAATAAAATAAACGAAATATATAATAAAATTGCAGAAGTTTTATAGAAAAGTGAGCTCAAAAACTGTCCCAAAATGAGAACTTTATCGCTAGTGGTTGTGTCTAACAAAACTCAGATATTATGTTATATATTAGCCAGAATAAAGTTAGTTAAAGCATAAGCAGATTGAATTTCTGTAATAGGTTAGTGCACTGTACGCTTAGTAGAAACATCAGGCATCTCACTCAAGCGTGCTAGACAAAAACATTTCCGTTAGTTGATGACAATATAGTCGAGAAGACAGTTTTTGTTTTCGCGTCATTTTAATGCAATAGTATTTCTGTTGACACTCAATTTCATTTTATGCGGAGAATGCGGTCCATATTTAAACATTATTAGTCCGCAAAGTAGTGATATTTTAAACAATCGAACAATAAGCAAGAAAAATGCCAAAAAATAAACAAGCCAAAAAGTGGTAAAACAGCGGTTTTTCTGAGGTGTTCATCAACCCAAGAATTGTATACCGTCGTATATTACTAATGTTGTTCACATACAGAAACGTACATAGTAGCGGTAGGACTATCTGTTGTGATTTTATCCTTACTTTTCAACGGATGTCAATAGATGCTAAACCACATATTAGTCAATCAATCATAATAAACTTAATGTTGTAAGCAGCAGCATTTCTGTCTCTTTCGATGGTTTCCAATTAATGTCCATGTAAGTCTAAAAACGACGTGACGATACAGTGAACAAACATCAGTAGCCTATCACGGAGAGCGACTAAAATGTTGTAACTAGTTGAGTCTACAGTCAATAAATTGGCATTAATGTTTCGATTTCATGTTTTCGTTTTATTTGTGTTCGTTATGGAATAAAATGAGAGAGATGAGCAGAGATCACGAAGAAAAAGAGAGAAAAAATAATAAATAAATTGAAATCGACCCAAGAGCAGCTGTTCTATATTTTCTGGGCACTCAACTACAGAACAACAGAAATCATCAAAGAAAGTTGGCCTTACACCTACGTTACTCTTCGACAGAGGTGAAGTAAGTGCGATGTATACCCGTCCATATGTCGTAATAAAGAGATGCTGAAATTATTGAGCTTGTTCATATTTATAATATTTCTTTTTTTTTCAATCTAAAATTTTATTTGAAACGGCTCAATGCGTTAGCACAACTGATCCGTGGGTCTTTTAATTTTTTTTACAATAAGTAAAAATAAAAAAAATCTAAGAATGTCGGTCTGCCAGATCTTGTTGACGCAGTTTGCTGCTGCGTGTTGAGATCTTTTTCCTTGGCGGTGAGGCCGCTTGGTGGTCATTCAGTCTGCCTTCTCTCGCGTTATCGTTCCCGTCCATGTCGTCATCGGTACTGCTTTCTTCCTGTTCACGATCAGAGGTTCTTATTTGTTTCTTGTTCTTATGGGTCGCTGTTGTATATCCGTCTTCATCGGTATTTGCTTCTTTATTGGCGATGCTAGTTGTTGGTTTGGGAGCGGTTGTCGTGGTCGTTGTACCTGCATTATTGGGTAATTGGATCGTTGTTTTAGGTTTATCTGAAGGTATCGGTGGCTGCTTGTTAGAGTTGGCTGTAGTAGATGAGTTTTGACTAGTTGCTTCGGCGCATGTTTTTCCGTAGTAGGCTGTATAGTTACAGAATTGGCATGTTGGGGTCTGCCCGGGATATGTAATTAGCGTTGTTTGCTTATAGGTCACGCCATCCTTCGGTGATTTGCTTTCGATAGTCATGTAAGAAGGTATTGGTTTAGTCACTCGCATTCTCACAATACGAACGCCATTGGGAATGCCGGAGAAAAAATTTCTCCAGGTGTCATTCGTAATAGATTCTACTTCTCCATATTGCGACATGATTTGTTTGATGAAATCCTCCTTCGTGCGCGGGGCCAAATCATGGATACGCACGTCCACCATGTCGTTTTCCATATGCACGGGGATCTTGATTCTGGTGTTATTAAATTCGACCTCGTGTTGCATGTTGTTCTTTGCAATAAAGTTTTCGACCTGTGCTAAGCTTCTAAACGTGATCAAAACACAGTTTTTACGTGATGTAGCTGAATGTAGGTAACTTCAGCGAGATTAAGCTCCATTTTCACTTTAACTAATTGTTCCACTTCCTTAACTGTTCGTGTTATCCCGTAGCACAGGCACTTTTGCTTCATTTGGCAAACTCATTTTACTCCGCAGCCGGGGGCAACGATACAATTTGTATGTGCACTGATATAGAACAATAGCTAGCTTGATTCACTGGTGCCTGTAGCCTGCTATAGCGTAGCAATTTTTTTTGCTTCTGCTTTTTGCGACATCAGAAGGTAAACCTTCTAGTTCTTTTGGTAATACATTTAACAAATTTCACGTACCGTCAAGTCCCCAGTTACCGTGCGTTTAGGTGGATTTAACGTGACTTCAAATCCTGTTTTTTTTTATCAAAATGAAAACCGCCCTCATAGTCACCGTAAAAATACCTATCTAAATACGTCACAATTTAGAAATAATATAAAACTATTACCAACAAAACGAGAATAAGTAGTTGAGGACATTTGTTTGGCACCAGTGCACGTTATATGATCAACTTACGGTGTATTTAAAATTTTGATTCAACTTTAGTTGGAATGTTTCAATAAAACGATGAAACGAAAGGATTTGGGATCTGGATCTCTCCGATGGATTTAGGGAGCTAGTTCTTTAAATTTCGTGATTTTGAAACTGCACGGTGAACGACACATGCACGGCGACTGGCGATTTGAAGGAAAATTAGAAGATATTAGTAATCAGTGTTTTCATTCGATTTGTAGACAATTTTCTTTAATCAATTAAATTGTGGGCAGTTTCCTTCAGTTGATTTAATCATTTAAATTTATATTTTGATCCTATTGATTACCAAAAATCCTTCCTAACTGGGGTTCTAATCTACCCGACCAAGGCTAGTCTTGAAAATAGTTTCATTTAAATAGAATATATCAAAAAATTGTGTTAGCATGATGCCTTGGAACTGGTAATACTCGCAGAACACCAGACAAAGAAAATAGAAGTTGAACCGTCTCTGCGCATCTACAAATCGCTTGCTAAATCAGAAGATTTTGTACGAATTTCGACATTCTCTTCGTTCGAACATTTTATGGATATTTTTCTACTCATTTCGGTTTAGCATCTTCTACGCCTTTTAAAGGTGTAGCTTGGAACACCTAGTGTTTTCCAGCACCGTCAAGCATTGTCATATTCGGTTAGCGCATAAATACTGTGAACTCTAGAATATACTTTGTTGTAACGAGAGTAAGTACTATAACCTTTCTTGTGACAATGAACATATTTTTAGGATTGTCTTTGATTTGGAATTGATTTCATTATGAACTTTTCAAAATTTAATTTAGTTTCTAGTGACTATATCAAATTGTCAGAATTAAAAGCTTTATGCAAATTTTTTTAAGCCCCTGCCGAAACAAAATCCTGGCTACGGGCCTGTTGTAAGAGCTGAATAATTACGGAGCATACCGTATATGGTTGAAACATCAATTCAAATTTTTTCTTAATTTTCCTTGAATTGGTTTAAGAGAAGGTTTGCGAGACTTTCGGTGATGGCGAGCCGTGTGTTTGATACAATACATGCATATATAATATATAAATCGTTCAATCTGGTTGGTTAGGCAAATCGAGAATCTGGATGATGCATCCGTTATTAGAATTGACCATCTCTCCTCGTCTTGACAGGTGTAGCAACTTCCGGCAGCTGTGTACTTACGTTGTTAAAAAGACTCGTGATGTATACGAAAAATGTAATACATTTACATTGAACCACTTAAGAAAAAGGTATAAGCTGGGGTATTAGAGGAGGATTTGAAATTCTTGAGTTGCTAGGACTGCAATACATGGTGTTAGCCCTTCTTTAGAAGTCCATCCTAAATTCGTGAAGCTCCTTCCTACTAACAGAACTTCTTAAACGGCAATGTTACGATGTGATATATTTTGCCATATACGGAATTTGATTATGATTAGTTTTATCATTTTGCTGAATGTGCTTATAAACAAATTGTTGCTATAGATGAAATGTGGATTAATATAATCGACCTTCGCTGAGTAAAACATTATTGACAGCCTTGTGGATTCATTTCACCTTTTCTGTAAAAGGTATGAAGCTTTAGATTTTGTCCAAAAACGAAACCTGTACGCCAAAAATTAAATTTGGAATTTCTTTTATCCAACCTAAATAATCTGATTTCCACTTGGTAAGAAATAATAATAATAAAGTATTAAAGCACTTTATCCGTTGATAAATTATTATTTTTTTTCCAATAAATATGTGCAATAAACAAAGATTCGTTATTTCATTTTAACATCACATTCAATTCAATATAAATGATTACTGAAAACTGTAACCAAACGATTCGACTTGAGGTGAACATTATGGTAATCTTGTAAGGAAATTGTAACGATACACGTTTTTCTTTAAAGCAAACCTTATAGAACCGTATGAAAACGACTACCATCATTGTGACTTCAATTCAAGTCGTTTCGATATATATGTTAATAATCCTGCAGAAGCACCTCAATTTGTTTTCTAACATACAATATTTTATTATAATTATTCCCTATATTGTAACAATAACTCGTATCTTCATTGTATACTTTTATATAATTTTACAGGAAAACGCATTTATCGTAATATAATAAATAGACCTTTACGTATGTGGTTACCACAGCACTTATGATTTTTGTATAATTTGGAGGATTCCAGATAGAGTTTTTATTTATGCGGGCAGACAATACACTTTCAAAATTATTTTGTGCAATGTTTAGTTATATTAGCGATTATAATTGTGTTCAATCCAATTAATTTTGGTGAGGGATAAGGAGGTTTTAAACTCCAAAACCGCCCCATGGCTAGGCCACTGCTCCGGTTATGTCTCAGATATTACTCACCCATCTTTTTAGCCACAACATGTATTGTACCTACGCTGCCGCTCTAAGCATAACTGTCCCATGTATATAGGGTATCCCATAGAACATGGGACAAATATGCTTATAACGGCAGTACGTATGCTATGTAATTGTCCGCTGAGATATCGGCAAAGCTCGAAAAATGCGTTGAGCTTTGCATCAATGCAGTACACTTTGTTGGTAAAACGACCGGTCTACCGAGAGAATTTGCCGCAAAGCTAACAGTATAAGGGAATCAATTTTTCCAATGGGACATCATATTCACGATAGAGGTAAATCCAACTTACGATGCGTTTGTGAGCTAGTTGAGGCTAATTACCGTTACTCTATTTTGATAATGAGTTTGCAAGGAATGGACCCTCTTAAAATTCAATTAAAATTCAAAGTAATCTCCGGTGTTTGCAATGCTACGGCTTGTTCTCATAATTTTGTATTTCCTAGTCGGTTGTCATCACGAAGGATGCGGAAACCAGCTCTAGCTCTACAACATGTTCTTTACCCATTCTCTTTATATCCGCTTTATTTGGTACGATTTGGTGAGATTTTCTTGTTCGTTAGGTTAGAAATTTGAAAGGGTGGGGATGGCAATGTGATGGACATCACTGCAGTGACGTCAAACACACCATAATTTATCAGTTAATTTTTTCCGGCCTAAATCACATTAAAGAACGTGACGTGAACAATCAAGAATTGATTCCCTGGGCTCCTTCTCTGTCTGTCGAAAAAGGTGAAAGAAAAGAGTCCTTAAAGTATAGACTCGGCATCTAAACTATTCTCGGTATTACAATAGTATCGATGTAATAAGGACTTTAGACGTCATCAGCACAAATGGCATTACGTATTTGTTGCCAACAGATACGTTTCATTAAAGATTTCCTCTTTTCAACTCAACCGTTGTTGGCCAAGCTTAATTATTGCATAGGATCTACATCACCAGCAAACCTCCGTTTTATTAACCACCCACGCCTAAACTGGCCTGCAACAAGAATCGATAAAAGTTATTTTTCAGCATCATCCTCCTATCGAAGCAACCTCGGCTACGAAGCGGAACTTTCATCGAACAGAAAAACCACCCATTCCCCCACCCCCACCTACTTCCGAAGTAGGCGGCGAGCAATGAGCCGCTCCTTGAAAGGATTCAGTTCGGACGTTCGATTTTCCGCCTTGGAAGCCGAACCTCTACAACAGCAGCAGCAGTTTTTGGAGTAAATTATTTGGAACGGAAGCATCCCTCCCACGTCTCTCGTGCTCTTTCCGTCCCATTCATCACTGCACACTTCCATCGCGTGAAGCTAGCTCCTCTTCCGCTGTGCCATCAAGGATCCTCACGGACGGACGGACGGACGGGATCGGTTGGTGTGGAATGCGTTTTTCGGCACTCGTTGGAAAAATCGATAGCGCTTTTCCAAGCTGGGAAAATCGATGCTACACGCTAGCAGCTTGTTAGATCTAGCTAACTGGCTGCTAGGAGGGACGCACGTGTGTAGGCGGACACTGGCATAGGAGTTGAAGGTTAGGAAGTATGATGGTTAGCATGTTATCGCTCATTCATTCTATGAAAGCTCAACTCGGCCGAGCCGCGTTTTCTACGTTTACGTTTCGTTTACACACAGAGCGAAAGAGAGGTTCCCCTGGCTCATCACGTGCTGCGCTTTTTTGGGGGCAATCAGTCAGTTAGCAGTTCAAGGTCATCTCCGCTATTGGTTGGTAGTTTTTGGTGGGGGGACGGTACCGGAGAGGCGGTGATGTGTGTATGCGTCGGTAGGTTTGCGAAATTTCGCAAACGCGTAACGAGTCTAGTTTCTCATTGCTGCCGTGGAAGCGAAAATCGATTCTGGTTCGGGGCTTGTTTAAAGTGATGTGGATTCAACAGACCGCGATCGGAATAATTTCGGGATTCAATCTTTATAGCATTTTATGTAATGCTGCGACAATTGTTTTGCTTTCTACTTCTACTACTAACCTTGATTGTTTGTTTTCTTCATTTTCCATTCATTCGTTCTTCCCTACTATTTTATTATTCTTTTTTTGTTGCGATTATAGAGGTTTTAACCTTTGGGTCATTCGCCCCTTTTTCGGGTCAGAACAATCTCACAAAAAATTCTAATCCAACGATCGGGGTTTGAAATCGAGTCCAGGTGAGCTGTGTACAAAGCAATCGACTTACGTCCTACGCTTGGTCCACTTCTATCTTCTTTTTCTTTCTTCCATTTATTCATTTGTTTTTTCTTTCATTATTCCTTTGTTTCTCATTTTTTCTTCCATTCATTCATTTATTTTTTTTTACTTTATTGTCTTTCTACTTCTTAACATATTTTTATTTTTCGTTCTTTATTTATTCCTTCTTCTTTCCATATTTCCTCCCTTCATTTATTTTATCTTCTATATTCCTTCCTTTCTTTTACTTTTGTTCCGTTCTTTTAACGTTTTTCTATCTTATTTACTTTCTTTGTTTAATTTTCTCGTCTTTCTCTTTTTATTTTCCTTTTCCAACTCTTGGTATTTTTTTCTTCCTTTTATGTGTTTTCCTTTTTCTTTCTTCCTTTTATGTATTTTCCTTTTTATAGCGTCCTTGATATCTGATTTTTTAATTTCTCCTACTCTTTCCTCCTTTCTTACGTTGTGTCTGTCTTTCAATATTTACTTCTGTCTTTATATATATTCATGTTTTCTTATTTTCTTACCTTTTCCCAATATTTTACTTCTTTGCTTTATCCTTTGCCTGTCTTCTCCTTTTTCAAATAAACCTATCGTTGTTTCTTGCTTTTTGGCTAATTTAGCTAATACATTTTTTCTTTAAATCCCTCATTATTTCGCGTTTTCTTTCATGTTCTTCTTTAGACTCTGTTTGTCTTTCTCTTTTTCTTACTTTATTCCTTTTTTCTCTCGTTTGTTTGTTTTGGTTTCTCTCTTATGTTTCTTCGTGTTTTCCTTTTTATATTCCTTTTTTCTTCCCTTTTTCAATAATGTTACTCTCGTGCTGTCCTCCTTCTGTCTTTTTCTAATTCTGATTGTTCATTTTTATCTCATTCTTCATCATTTTACCTACCACACATTTTAAATAGCATTCTTATTATTTTATTGCTGTCACTCTAAACTCATATTTTCTTCTTTTCTATACTTTTTCAATTTTTTTCTTGCTCTTTTTCCTATTTTGTTTACATTTTTGTTTTCACTAATCTTTCATGTTTCTATCATTTTTTACCTTCCTTTCATTCTTCCTTTTTTCTTTCTTTATTTAATTATTTCTTGTTTTCTTTCTTTCTATTTCTGATTTTTTTCATTTATTTCTTTCTTTGTTGTCTTGTTGTCCAAGCTCTATTCTATCTTCTCGTTTTTCTTGCTTTCTTTCTCAAGTGAACCTTTCCCGCTTCAAACCTTTTTCTATTCAATGCTTTCCTTAATTCGTTCTTCTTTCGTTTGGTTATGCTTTCTTCTATTTTTTCACCCGTACTTTCTCTTTTTCGTTGTATTTTAATTTTTTTCTTTGATTTTCAATAGCCTTTTTGCATTATTTTTTCTGTGTGTCTTTTACTATAATTTTGTGCTTAATTGTTATCTTTCGTTTTTAATTTCAGTCCCTTCCTTTCTGTCTATTTTGTTCGTTTCTTTTTTATTCATAATTTCTTTTATTTTGCTTTCGAGTTTTGTCTCAGTATTCTTTATTTTTATTTTTCGTTCTTCTTGTAAATAACGTCAATTTTCTTTGTTTCGTGATTTGTTCCTATCCGTTTTTCTTTCTCTTTTTTGATTTTTTTCGTTTAACCTTTCGTTTTCTAGTTCGTTTTCTTCCTTCTTTCTCTTTTATTCTATTCACCTTTCTTTATTCATTTTTTTCTTTTTCTCTTATTGTGCTCACTTTTTTCATTCTTATTTTTTATCTTATTTTCACATATAGCTCATTGTATCTCCTTTGTTTTCCTTTTGCCTTCATTCTTTCTTTCTTTGCTTTCTATTTCTGCTTGCTTCATTTTTTTCTTACTTTCTATCATTGATTTTAGTGTCTTACTTTCCTTTTTTTGTGTGAGTTTCTTTTTTCTTGCTTTCTTTCTTCTTTTTCTTTATACTCGCTCTTTCTTTTCCTATCTTCTGTTCTTCTGATTTTATAGCATACTTTTCCTTTCTTTCTTGTTTCATTCGTTTCTATCCTTCACTAAATAGTGATTCGTTGAATATTCATTCCTTCTGCTTTATTCATTCTTCTATCTTTAGTTGCTTTTTTCTTTAGCTCATTTGATCATGATTTGTTCATTCCTTCTTTTCCTTCTTCCTTTCCAAGTGAAAGAAATGCTTTGTTCGTAGAGTTATTTCATCACTTTTTATATTTTTTGCGTGGTTCGTTTTATCTTTCTTGCTTCCTAGTTATCTGGTTGATTACTTTTTTATCTACTTGTTCATTTCTTCGTGTCTTTGTTATTTCTCTCTTACTTTCTGTTTCTTTTTTTTACATACAATAAACTTACTTTCTTTAATTGTCTTCTTTATTTTCTTTCTTTCTGCCTATCTGCGTTGCTTCGACTATTGTTACTTTTTCTTTTACTTATATTTCTTTCTTTTCTTTATTCAGTTAATTTCTTCTTTCATGTTTGTGATTTCATTGGTTCGTTCTTTTTTGCTTTGTTGCATTTACTTTGTATTCCGTTGTTCCTTTATTGCTTACTTCCATTTTTTTCGTTTTCTTCATTTTCCATTCAATCTATTTTTTTAATCTTTGTTGCGATTGTAGAGGTTTTAACCTTCGGGTCATTCGCCTCTTTTTCGGGTCAGAACAATCTCACAAAAATTTCAAATCCAACGTATTTCCATATTTCCTCCCTTCATTTATTTTATCTTCTATATTTCTTCCTTTCTTTTACTTTTGTTCTGTTCTTTTAACGTTTTTCTATCTTATTTACTTTCTTTGTTTCATTTTCTCGTCTCTCTTTTTATCTTCCTTTTTCAACTCTTGGTACCTTTTTCTTTTTGTTTTCATTCTGTTTTTCGTCGTTGGAGTATTTATTGCTTTTTCTTTATAAGTTTCCTTTTTTCTTCTCATTCGTGATTCCTGTCGTTCTCTATTTATCTTTTCCTGTTCTGTATTTTCCTGTTTATTTTCATGTGTGTAGGTTTTGAATGCTTCCGTTTTTTCTCCATTTCTAACATCTTTCTTTCTTCCTTTTTATAGCGTCCTTGATATCTGATTTTTTCTTTCTCGTACTTTTTCCTCCTTTCTTTCGTTGTGTCTGTCTTTCTATATTTACTTCTTTTTTATATATTTTCATGTTTTCTTTGTTTCTTACCTTTTTTCAATATTTTACTTCTTAGCTCTATGCTTTTCTTGTCTTCTCCTTTTTTCAAATAATCCTATCGTTGTTTCTTGCTTTTTTACTAATTTAGCTAATACACCTTTTTTAAATCTCTCATTGTTTTCTTTTGTGTTCTTCTTTTGACTCTGTTTGTATTTTTTTCTTCTTACTTTATGCCTTTCTTCTATAGTTTGTTTGTTTTGGATTCTCTTTTATGTTTTCCTTTTTATATTCCTCCTTTCTTCCCTTGATGCTACTCTCGTGCTATCTTCTAATTCCGTTCGTTTATTTTTTCTCATTTCTCAACATTTTACCTACCACACATTTTAACCACCTTTCTTATTATTTTATGTTATTGGCGAGTTTAGAATTCGCCTTTTTCTTCTTTTCTATACTTTTTCAACTTTTTTCTTGCCCTTTTTTTCCATTATGTTACATTTTTGTTTTCACTAATCCTTCATTTTTCTATCATTTTTTACCTTCCTTTCATTCTTCCTTTATTTATTTATTTCCTTTTTTCTTTCTTTTTCTGTTTTTTTTTCATTCCTTTCTTTCTTAGTTGTCTAAGCTCTATTCTATCTTCTAGTTTTTCATGCTCTCTTTCTCAAGTGAACCTTTCCCGCTTTAAGCCTTTTTCTGTTCCATGCTTTCCTTAATTCGTTCTTCTTTACATCCGGTCATGCTTTCTTCTATTCTTTCATCCGTACTTTCTCTTTTTCGTTCTACTTTTCTCTTTGATTTTCAATTGCCTTTTTGAATTATTTTTTTGTTTGTGCATATAACTATAATTTTGTGCTTAATTGTTATCTTTCATTTTTAATTTCAATCGTCCTTCCTTTCTATCTTTTTTGTTTGTTTCTTTTTTTACTCGTAATTTCTTTTATTTCACTTTCGAGTTTTGTCTCGGTATTCTTTATTTCTATTTTTTCATTCTTCTCCCTTGTAAACAACGTCAATTTATATTTCATTCATTCTATTTTTCTTTCTCTTTCTTTCTTTCTGATTGTCTCTCTTATTGATTTTGATTGTTTGCCTTCACATTTCTCCATTCCTTTTTTTATTTGTTTCGTGATTTGTTGCCGTCCGTTTTTCTTTTTCTTTTTTAGATTTTTTTTCGTTTTCTAGTTTGTTTTCTTCCTTCTTTTTCTTAAATTCTATTCGCCTTTTTATATTTATTTCTTTCTTTTTCTCTTATTTTTCTTATTGTGCTTCCTATTTTTTATCTTTTTTTATATTTCCACATATACCTCATTGTATCTCCTTTCATTTGTTTTCCTCTTGCTTTCATTCTTTCTGATTTGCTTTCCATTTCTGCTTGCTTTGTTTCTTTCTTACTATCTATTACTTATTTTAGTGTCTTGCTTTCCTTCTTATTTGTGTGAGTTTCTTTATTTCTTGCTTCCTTTCTTTTTTTTCTTTCTACACTTTCTTTTCATATTTTTTCTGTTCTTCTGATTTTATAGCATACTTTTCCTTTCTTTCTTACTTTATTCGTTTCTATCCTTCACTTAATAGTGATTCGTTGAATATTCATTCCTTCTACTTTATTGATTCTTCTATCTTTACTTGCTTTTTTCTTTAGCGCATTTTTTCATGTTCTGTTCATTCCTTCTTTTCCCTCTTCCTTTCCAAGTGAAAGAAGTAATTTGTTTCGTTGAGTTATTTCATTACTTTTTATATTTTTTGCGTGATTCGTTTTATCTATCTTGCTTCCTAGTTATCTGGTTAATTTATTTTTTATCTCCTTGTTCATTTCTTCGTGTCTTTGTTATTTTTCTCATACTTTCTGTTTCTCTTTTTACATACAATAAACTTACTTTCTTTCATTGTTTCTGTTCTTCTTTATTTTCTTTCTTTCTGCCTATCTGCGTTGCTTCGACTATTGTTACTTTTCCTTTTACTTATATTTCTTTCTTTTCTGTATTCAGTTCATTTCTTCTTTCATGTTTGCGATTTTATTGGTCCGTTCTTTTTTGCTTTATTGTATTTACTTTGTTTCTGTTTTTCGTTGTTCCTTTACTGCTTTCTTCCAAATTTTTTTCATTATGTGTTTTAATATTTTTTTCCTTACTTTGTCAATTTTTTTTCTACCCTCTTCCTATTTTGTTTACATTTTTACTTTTACTAATCGTTTATAAGTCTATCATTTTTTACCTTCCTTCCAATCTTTCATTCTTTCTATCTTTCATTGTATCTTTATTTACTTGTTTCTTTTTTTTCTTCTTTGTGTAGTTATCTAAGCTCTATTATATCTTATTTACTTTTGTTCTCATGTGAACCTATTCCGCTTTTTTTTCTGTTTAATGCTTCTTTCATATACATTCAGTCATACTATCTTCTATTAATTCGTATTTACTTTCTCTTTTTCTTTCTATTTTCTTTATGGTTTTTCAATTTTCTTTTTGCACATTTCTTTTTGTGTGGCTTTTATTACAATTTTGTGCTTAATTTTATTCTTCAATCGGCCTTTTTTTCTAGTTTTTGCAATTCAGTTCGTTCTCGATTTTCTTTATTTCTATTTTTTTCATTCTTGTTCCTGTTGTTTGAGTCAATTTTTTTTCGTTCTATACTTTTTTTATTTCTGTTTGTCTTTCTTATTGTACATCTCCATATTTTTGCAACCTTTTTCTTTGTGTCTTGATTTGCTGCTATGCTGTTTCTATTTTTTTTCTCATTTTACCTTTTGTTGTCAAGCTCGTTTTCCTTCCTCTTATTCTTGTATTATTTTCGCCTTTCTATGTTTATTTCTTTGATTTTTTTCTATCTTAATGCCTACTTTGTCCATTCTTATTTTTATCCTATTATTCCTCCTTTCATTTGTTTTACCTCTTTGCTTTCAATTCATAGTGCTCCTTTTCTCTTTCGTCAATTCTTTCTACCTTGCTTACCATTTATGCTTGCTTCATTTTCTCTTGCTTTTTATTAATCATTTTGGTGTCTTGCTTTCCGTCTTGTTTGTGTGCGGCTTTGTTTGTTTCTTATTTCCTATCTAATTTTCCCTTCTACATTTGCTCTTTCTTATTGTTTTCTGATTTTATCGTATACTTTTTCTTTCTTTTTTATTCAATTTATTTCCATCTTTCACTATTTATTCTTTCTACTTTATTTAAGAAGTTTACTTGCTTTCTTTCTCACTTTTTTTCTTTCGCTCATTCTTTCATTTTACGTTCAATTCTCTCTTTCGTTTATTCTTCACGAAGGAAAGAGATTCTTGACTCTTTTTTTCTTGCTTTCATTTATAATTTCTTCGTTGACTTGTTGCATTCCTTTTTCTACTTTTTGCTTTGTTTGTCTTGCATTTCTTGCTTCGTAGTTTTCCGGTTCATTTCTTTCATTATCTCCTTGTTCTTTTCTTCGTGTCTTATTATTATTCTCTTTCGTTGTTTCTTTTTATGCATAATAAACTTCCTGTCTTTCAATTTCTCTTTTCTCCGTTTTGTTTTCTATCTCACTTTCTTTCCTTTCTGCTTTGTTTCGACCATTCTCACTTTTTCTTCCACTTATTTTTCTTTCTATCCTTCCTTCAGTTCATTTCTTTTTTGTTTGTTATTTTATTGGCTCTTTCTTTTCGTTGTAGTTACTTAGTTACTGTTTTGCGTTGCTCCTTTATTCCATTTTTCCTTTTTTATTTACTTTCTTTTTTCCGTTTATTACGTTTACTTTAATTTTCTTTCATTTCTTCTTCCTTAATATTTTTCTTTTCTTCCATTTTTGCTTGTTTTCTTGCTTCGGCCCTTCACTCTTTGGATAATAATTAGCTTGAGCTATTTCATTGTTTTATGCACGGGATTACTTTTATGTACGAGATTTTTATCTCAATCATGCATTCTTTTGGTTTTTCTTTCCGTCTTTCCATTGTAGTTTCTTTCCTTCTTCCATGTTTTTTTTTTCTTATTATTTTCCTTTCTTACTTCCTTCCTGTCTTACTTTTTGTATTTGCTTGTTCCTTTCTTTCTTGGTTTCTGTTATTCTTTTTTTTCTGGTTGTTTTTGACAGTTTTATTCATTTTAATCCCCATTATTCCTTTATTTGACGCGATTTTCTGCCTGAGTTTGAGTCTTTCTTTTTATTGCATCCATTTTCCAATAACTTTACTCTTTGTTGGACTTTCTGTTTTTTCCTAGTTTTGTTTTCTTTTCTTTTTGTTACCATACTTTTAGTTTTCTTTTGGTTTTTTTGTTCTTTCTCGACCATTCATGCTCTCTGTTGTTCTTTTTTCAGTTTATTTATTCTTTCTTTGTTTTCTTTGTTTGTTGCATTATTTATATTTTCCATTTTTTGTTTCCGTTTTTCTTTGTTTTGATATTGCTTTATTTATTTCGCTTATTTTTGCTGGCTTTCTTTCTTCAGCATTTCTCTTTTTCAGCATTTCTCTTTTTGTCTACTTCTTTGATGACAATGACAATAATCCGAGCTATTTTATTCGTTTATGTACGAGATTACCAGTCCTTTTTGTTTCTTTCATTCAGTCTTTCAGTCATTCTGTCTTTCTTACTTTCTTTCCCTCTTTGGTCCACATATTCTTTCTTTCTTTTTTTCTGCGTTTCATACTATTTGTATTTAATTTTTCCTTTTACTTCTTAAGTTTCTTTCACACATTCTTTTTTGACTTTTTTGGCACTTTTTTCATTTTTGTTCTCTTTATCCTTTTACTTGACGTGGCTCAATGCTTCAGTTTCAGAGATCCATGGGTTTTTTTATTTTTGATATCAGATTTGCTGATTGATTGCAGCCTTTCTTTATTATTTACTGTACGCCCTTTTTTCCCTTTCTACCATTTATTAGTTTTAGTTTATCTTGCTTATTCTAAAATTTGCCTTTCACATGTTCTTTACATCTCCGTTCTTTTTTCATTTCTGACTTTTTTCTTGCATTTTATTCCTTTGTTTTGTTTCGTTGTTGTTTCGTTGCATCGTTTTTTATGTTTCCTTTTTCTTACTTTTTTGTTTCCTTTCTTACTACTACTTTTTACTGCCTTTATTTTACTCTTATTTTTTATCTTTCTTTCTCTACTCTTTTCTTTTCGTCTTTCCTTTTCTTGCATTCGTTTTTTCCTTCATTTTTAATGTTTTCCTTGTTTTGTTTTTCTTTCCTGCTGTCTTTACTACTACCTTACTTCATGCTTTGTTCAGTTTCCTTTCGTTTTTTCTTCTTTTGTACTTTCTTCATGTTCTTCCTTTTACTTTTTTCATTTTATAAAGCTTTCGTACATGCCTCCTTTCAATCATTTTTTTTTATATTCTGTCGATTGGTTGTCTATCTTCTTATAATGTTTCTTGTTTGTTTTCGTGCAATCCTCACTTCTTTAATTCCTTTCGTTCTTTCTACTTTTCTCCCTAACGTTTTTGTCTTTCTTTGGCTTCATTTACTTCATTTTTACTTTCTGGCAATTCAGTTGTTTTGCCTTATTACTCATTCGCACACTTCCCATTCTTTCGTCTATTATTTTTTTCTTTCTTTCATCCTGCTCATCTTTCTTTAGTTTGTCCATTTTGCATTCATTCTGCTTTAATTTTTGTTTTTTTTTCTTTTGTTGATTCAGTCATTATTTATTTCTCCCTATATTTCTGAAACTCTGTCTCTTCTCTTTTAACAGTTCTTTCTAAGAAATAACTGTTTTTCTTCTTTGTTACTTTCTCATCTCTTTTCTTTCATTTTTTCTTATTTAAATTTTTCTTTCAATAGTACTTTATTTTGTTCCTGTTTTTTCTCCTATTTTTTATTGCTTGATTGCATTCTTGCTTTTTCGGCTTTTTTCATTGTGTCTTTCTTCTCCTTTTTTGTTTACTTTATTTTTTCCCTTGTCTCTTTTCTCTTTTACCTGTGTGCTTTTCCCTTTTTCTCTTTTCTCTTATCCTTCAACCTTTTGTCTTTTACCATGTACCTTTTGCCTTTTCACTTTGCTTTTTGCCTTTTAGCTTTTGCCTTTTGTCTTTTGCCTTTGGTTTTTGCTTTTTGCCTGTTGCCTATTGCCTATTATCTTTTGCCTATTGCCGATTGCCTTTTGCCATTTGCCATTTGCCATTTGCCATTTGCCATTTGCCATTTGCCATTTGCCATTTGCCATTTGCCATTTGCCATTTGCCATTTGCCATTTGCCATTTGCCATTTGCCATTTGCCATTTGCCATTTGCCATTTGCCATTTTACCATTTTCCTTTTTCCATTATTTCATTTTTTCTATTTTTCGTTGCATCTTTCTTTACTTTACTTTCTTTACTTTTTCCTTTTTCTTTGTCCTTTTTTCCTTGTTTTTCTCCTCCTCTTCCGTCTTCTCCTTTATTCCTGGTTTCCTGTTTTACTGTTTTACTGTTTTACTGTTTTACTGTTTTACTGTTTTACTGTTTTACTGTTTTACTGTTTTACTGTTTTACTGTTTTACTGTTTTACTGTTTTACTGTTTTACTGTTTTACTGTTTTACTGTTTTACTGTTTTACTGTTTTACTGTTTTACTGTTTTACTGTTTTACTGTTTTACTGTTTTACTGTTTTACTGTTTTACTGTTTTACTGTTTTACTGTTTTACTGTTTTACTGTTTTACTGTTTTACTGTTTTACTGTTTTACTGTTTTACTGTTTTACTGTTTTACTGTTTTACTGTTTTACTGTTTTACTGTTTTACTGTTTTACTGTTTTACTGTTTTACTGTTTTACTGTTTTACTGTTTTACTGTTTTACTGTTTTACTGTTTTACTGTTTTACTGTTTTACTGTTTTACTGTTTTACTGTTTTACTGTTTTACTGTTTTACTGTTTTACTGTTTTACTGTTTTACTGTTTTACTGTTTTACTGTTTTACTGTTTTACTGTTTTACTGTTTTACTGTTTTACTGTTTTACTGTTTTACTGTTTTACTGTTTTACTGTTTTACTGTTTTACTGTTTTACTGTTTTACTGTTTTACTGTTTTACTGTTTTACTGTTTTACTGTTTTACTGTTTTACTGTTTTACTGTTTTACTGTTTTACTGTTTTACTGTTTTACTGTTTTACTGTTTTACTGTTTTACTGTTTTACTGTTTTACTGTTTTACTGTTTTACTGTTTTACTGTTTTACTGTTTTACTGTTTTGCTGTTTTACTGTTTTACTGTTTTACTGTTTTACTGTTTTACTGTTTTACTGTTTTACTGTTTTACTGTTTTACTGTTTTACTGTTTTACTGTTTTACTGTTTTACTGTTTTACTGTTTTACTGTTTTACTGGTTTACTGGTTTACTGGTTTACTGTTTTACTGTTTTACAGTTTTACTGTTTTCCTCTTATTCTAATTTCCTCTTCTTCTTTTTTCCTGTATTCCTGTATATCTGTATTCCTGTTTCCTATTTCTCCTCTTTATCCTTTTTCGTTATTTCGTTCTATATTTCTTTTTTTATTTGTCAATTTAATAATATCCCCATTTTCCTTTTTTTGTTTTGTTTTCTTATTTCCATTTCTGTCATTATTCATGCTTCTGAAATTTCTTTTTTCTGCCTTTCCTTCAACCTTTCTTACTGTACTAATTTCTTTCTGCTTTTTCTTGTCTATTTTTATGCTACGTTATATGATCTTTGATTTTTTTATTCTGTGTTTCGTCTATTCTTTTCCTCCTTTAATTGTATTCTTATTATTACTTCTCCTATTAATTCTTCTTTATTTTCTTATTACTTTTTTATCTTTTCACTTTATTTCTTATATTTTTTCTCCGTATATTTTTTCGTCCTGCCACTTTTACTGTATTAAAAGTCCTGTTCTCTTTCTTTCCTCATTATTAGTTTTTTTTTTCTTTTCTACTTTTTTATTTCCCTTGAATTATTTTCCTGTTTCTGGTTTTTCTTTCTCTTTTTTTCTTCTCTCTCGCTTGTTTGCTTCTGTATTTACTTCTTCGTTCCACTAATTCATTCTTTTTTTCTTCGCTTTCATTCTTTTTTTCCCTTTTTTGTTTCTTTTTTCACTTTTTCCATGTTCGTTTCTTTCTTCTTCCTTAGTTCTCACTTGACATCTTTTATTTATTGTCTTATCATTATTTCGCTCAATTCTCTACTTTTTAAATTTTTTCTTTCGATTTTTCTGTGACTTGCCTGGACGAATCTTTGATAAGTAAGACACCATTTAGCGAAGCGAAAATAATTGTCTTCTTAACTATCCTCTCGTCGAAATAATAATAAATCGGGGTTACTCATTACATATCGTTCGTTTGTCAGTTTCCAAATACTTTTTTTTGTTTTAGTTATTGGGCTTACAACGGATGAGTTGCTTAAAAGATATACTCTTTAGTTATGTTGACGGAAGGTGATAGCTCTACTGTATAACGACCAATTTTAAAAATGCTTTCTCATACAATCAGTTAATTTGATAGGAACATTGTCATTCTAATCATAATTGCACCTTGTATGGAGGGAATCTCATAGAAAATGGGACAAATGTTCGTATGGCGGAAGTGCACTGCATTCACACTTCTATAATGAATAATTTGATTTTTTCTTCCCCCAAAGCATATAAGGCCTTCCATATTGAAAGCAAACTGTAACTTGTTTCCCTTGTCTTATTTGCTTATTAGATAATCTTGTTACAATATGCTAAACTGCTGTATTAGTTTTTAAAAATAATTCTATCTGTCACTACTCCATCATCTTTTCTATATCGAGCTATTTTCCTAGCTTTAAATTAACTGCGAAATCGTACCCCTTCTTTTATTATAAAAGAAATTTGAAATAACAATCTTCTACTTTTAAGAAACTAATTATAAAACAATGAAAGTGGCACCGTACAGCCAATGCAAACGTGAATTAAATGAAATTATTTTAGATTTCGGCACACATTTAACTCATAAGCAGAATATATGAAAGAATCGTAAATTGTTTGTTAACAATAATGTAAAACGATCCCACCAACGTCCTGTTTCGAACAGATGTATTTTGCTTACCAAAATCCGATAGCGTTTTGACTGCTTCCCACAAGAAAACCTATTTATGAGTTGAATAATTAGTGGGCCGACCTTGAAGCGCCCGATTTGGTCGTTCGACTGGGAAATTTATCAACAGTCAAATTTTTTATGGGGTATTCGTTGGAGAAAAATAGCCACAAAAAATTTGACGTTTTTACTCAAGCGACGCCTACTTCTATCTTCTTGAATACAAAAGCTGCTATTATACATAAAATAACGAAGAAACGTTTATGCTCGAATATTAAAAAAGGTGCGTAATTAAAACCATTCTCTTGATCCACGCCATTGTCACTACCATGACGAAGAAATCTTTCTCTTTCCGGATTCCATCAACAAAATAATGCAAATCACATCCTGTTGAGGGTTCTCAACGACACAACCCTTCTTAAATTTAATCCCTTCGGTGCACTGATTTCCCTATGATAGCAAAACACACTTACAAACACACAGGCACATGTGTAGAAGCACATTAATTATTAAATATAGAAATTAAAACGTTGAGCAGCGTTATTTAAAATGGGACCGTATTATTTTCGCCCACCACGGCGAAACGGGAATTTTGAAACCAGAATCCGTACATCCCCGCACACACCGTCACACTCCTTTCAACCCCCTCCGACCGTGAGAGACCCCGCGCCGTCGTCGTTCACATTCGTCAAACTTCACGTCAAATGGGTGATTTAATAAAATAAATTTCGCTGTCGTTGCACAAGACGAATCAGAACCCCAACAAGGGAACAGAATATGAACCAACGAACGGCTGCCGTCAAAATTACGCCAAAAGAAAAGGGGTTCGACATCAAAAATTAGCTAACCCTCCTCCGGGCGGGTGAACGAGTAAACACTGCGGCAGCAGCCACTTTTACTGAGCTGAGCACCCATACTACTACGGCCGATGACGAACGACGACGACGGTTTGGCAAACAATAACAAAACATTCCGGGAACCCCTTTCTCCGCGCTAGCGAGCGAGATTCGGCCCATTGCTAATGACAACGGAACCTCTCGACTTACGCCGCCGCCGTCCGCCCTTCCACCGAACGAGCGCTAAAGGGTTTGGGGACGGAAAAACTTTTAATGAGCGACAAAATCGGGTGACTCGCTTGGTGTGAGAGAGAGGGTATGGTCGTGCCCTGTAATAAGCAGGTTACGCGGAGGGTATGTGTTTCGATTATGCCACTGACTGAGTGGGCCGGTCCTGACTTTGGGAGTGAAGTTTTCCTATATTTGTAGTAAGGACGATTTCCGGCGTCGTCGTCGTCGTCGACGGAAATCCCTATCCTGAGTGGATGTGGAGGATAGGGGATATTTTTGCTTTGAATTAAAAATTTTCAAGTGCTGTTCAAACAGAAAGTGACTCGAGCGAAAATGTCGAGTGGCGGTAAATTAAATTAAGGACTTAATGGCTTCGGCGGAGTGCGACGCCATGACGTTTTTATTTTGCGTGCTGAGTAGCGAGCGTGACGGGTTCTCCATTTTATGTAGTGCTTCCTGAATTCCCAAATGCGTTCATTTTGCTAGGAGAGTCAAGTAATCTCGATTCGATTCTGCATCTGTTTTTAGTAGTAAAGAAATAGATAAAGCAATTAACGGAAAATAATGTGAACAATATTTTTTTCATTTCTCGACCGTTATATGAGTAGGGCGTGTAAGCCAACTGTCAAAATCCACTTTGAACTGCGGTCGGCCAGTAACGGTTTGTCTGAAATTTTCCTTCAAAGAAAATTTTAACAGTTGGATTTTACTCCGTAATCATATGTCGAGAATTGTTCGCTATAAATGTTTTCATTTTGCGAACAATAATAGATCCGGCAATTACTTGACCCCGTCACGTCAATACAATGCTGTTTTTAACGATCTGTAATGAAACAATTTCCACTTGGACATTAATTGTACATACTACATAGTGCACCGAGTACCTATTTCAAGAGTACACCGTGGTCTGGTTCAAAGCGGACGATGGCCGTTACAAATAAGTTTCTCCCCGGGCCCGGAGTTCTGAAGGGGGCCCGGATTTTTACCAAAAACTAAAATTTTGACAAATACTATTTCGACAAAAATTCATTTGAGAATGCAATAAAAAAAATCAAAAATCCGTGTATGATAAATATAGAATAGCGAAAATTCTAGGCTATTTCAATTATTTAATATCAAATATATATTTTTAATTAATCAGAAGATCAGACCCGGGCAGGCATAACGTAGTTGGTACACCGTTTGGCATGTACGCAGCTCATCTCGGTTCGATTCCCAACCCCGAACACAGGAAGAGAGATTCTTTTATAGAAATAATCTGAATGAACAATCGAATGACCCTAAGAATAAAATTTCTATAATCGAAACAAAAATAAGATCAGACTTGTTAGGTTTAAAAAAGTTAAATGGTTTGATTAGAAGTCGAGAGGTTGTCTTCAAATTTCGCCAATGTGAAATCGATTCTTTTGATTTATTTAATTTCCTGTCTTCGCAACTACTGGATTATTATCGAAAGCAATTATTAGAAAGAAAAAGAAAATTTCTCAAACTTGTATTTAGGGTTGCCACACCAGTTTTTGGAGACGAATTCCGGGTCTTCGTTCACGTAATTCGGATTTCGCCCGGGAAAATTTAGTGGATTATTTTGCAATTTTGCGTTGCCCTTTTATTTCACCAAGAACTCTCGGCATCATTTTATAAATCGCCCAGCACACAGTCATCATAAACAGCATCCTCTCGGTGCTATTTAAAAAGTGTTCACCACCATTTGGGTTCAACTTTACTTTTCCCCCACAGGACCTTCGTTTCAATGGATCAGAAAAGATCGAAGCAACCTTTGACGGGGAAGGTGGTGGTTTTTCGCTCCTGACAATCTTTTTCCGAAAGAAATCGTTCAAAAATGTTGTAAGTGTTCTACTAGAAGCTCTGTTAACTGTGACCAAAAATCATTTCGAAGCCAGCAAGTCGTGCCCCAATCGGAATTTTGAGAAGACTCACTTCGTTGGAAACGGACCTACACTGAGCCGAATACTGTTTCATCTCAACAATGCACTGAATCTGACAAAGCCTTCCAACGGTTCCCGCCTGATTTAGCTAACAACCAATACCAAGTGAATCTTCGGAGTGATAGCATAAGAATTGTGAACATGGTTGGAACAAATCCATCCGTCTTGACATAACAACGCGGATCTATGTTGGACCATCGTCCGATGATCGTTCTCTACATAATCCACATGGTGATTTCATTTCGCATTCCGTCGTTCACAATAAATTTCCCATGTTGATGGTGAGAATCTTTGGCATTACCAGCTTCACCAGCACATTAACTACGAATTTCATCACGGATATCGTGAGTACATATATCAAGATAGATGGAGATCTATTGAGGATTAGAAGGTTCCTGTGAAATTCCACCGTGAAGGATGAGAACATTTCGGGACCTGAGAGTCACCGACGATTCTGGGTACCAGTCGGCATAAAAAACAAGTTAAAAGCAACTGCTGCTAACGTAAAGTAGTAAACAAGCCATGTCCGAAGGACAATAGGTTGCCAGGAGCATTTTCTCCCGATGAACACAATTAGGATTATGTTGGCGACATAGGAAACAAAACGATGTGCTATTAAAATCGGATTCTGGGACCCAGCATTACTTAACCGGTGAGTTCGTTCTAATTACACTAGTTTAAAATAATAAGTTGCTGAAAAAGATGTAGAGCGAGAAAAGGCGCTATCACTTAGACTTATCAGCCAGGGCAAGGTGAAATACCTCTGCCCCATCCCAAAGGATCCTTCTTAGCAAAATTACTCCCAACGATTTATCAAATCCCCTTCAAACGGAAAGGTTGGTACGGTTGTCCTCGTTTCTTCCTCTTTTAAGATTAAAAACGATTCGTTAATCAAGTTATCCATTAATTAAATAATTTTATTGCCGTTTAATTTTGAATCATCTTTAAACCAAACTCTGCGCAGTTGGCCTGGCCGTTTTAACCCATTATTGCCCAACTTATTTTTCACGCGCATCACAAATTGTGTTTTCCGATCGAAGAAAAATGATGTGGTCATTCCAGTAAAATTATTTTTGTACTCAATGTAGCTGATATTATAAGGAACAACCAGTGAAAATTTAAGATTGATCGGCTAATCGGTTCCTGAGATATCGTGATCGCCGCGGATGAACTTTTCAACAAAATACAACTCCGATATAATCGAGTTTTACTGTCGGTCCAGCGAGTCAACGGTCTAGCGTATCAAACACTACGAACCGCTTACAAGTGGTGAATGGGTAGCGGTCTATGAATAGCTGTAACTTAAGTTGTAGTATTCCGATCTTAATGAAACTTTGAGAAAATTTTCCTCAGCGTATGTAGTTTCAGAATATCTAATTTACAAAAATTCGATTTTTTTTCATCCTAACAAAAATGTGTAACCCCTTAAGTGAAAATTGATTAAAAACAAAACATAAACACCGGTTTAACCACTCTAACTTCTCTAAACATATTCTGCAAGAGTATATGAACAATATTAACTCGTTTATAATGCCTGTTCTGCGTTATTAATTGACTAATAGGAGTTATTCTTAGCACCTACTATATATAGTAGGTTGGGCAATAATGGGTTAATATTTGCGACATATGAAAATATGCTTCGAATATTAATATTGACAAGAAAAACACTATAGAATAACTGTATTGTTTTCCAGGATGCCTTTCAATACTGGCTGTGTAAGAGTTAGAATAGAATAGAACAGGACCTTCGTTTCAATGGATCATCGGATTATATTATAAGCTCCCCACAAAAATTCTCGAAACTGAAGTGTGATTTCACGCCACATCTTTGCTTACTTTACCAAAACATTACACACTACAGTGACTGTGAAGAAAATATGTTATTTTTCCTCCTAGTGCAACATAAGAAATAAAGCAGAGCAAATTTATTTGATATAATGAATAAAAGAATTCGAAATAACTAACAATTTGAAGAAAATTGAAATCCATGGTTTGTCGTTTATTGTTATATAATCCATAAAAAATCATATTCAAATACGAGATGATACTGAAAGTTTTTGTCAATTAATGGGATATACATATTGGCCAATGATTAGAACTCTAACACTAATGTGCTAAATAATTCAATCCATAATTATGTATTCCTTTTCAGAATGTTTTTCGATTAAAAAAAATCAAAACTTTGACATTTGCCAATGGTTTACCATTAATATATGCATACTTTATAAACTTTGCGCTTAATATAACTAAATGATTCCGACAGTTGTGATTTCATCTTTCATCAAAATCTCGATTTTTTCAACTTATTAAAATCATTTGCGTGAAGAAAATTCTACAACCAACAACCGGTTGATCAGAGCTTCGTACTGAATCTCAAAAATAATTGAGAATCAAAACTCGAAAACTCATCCATAAAAATTGTGACGAATGATTGTTTGTTGGGTTAACGTTCATCGGAAAGCGTAATATATATCATTATGAAAGAACTTTGATATATAATACATTTAAACTTTCAATATATAATCCGATTTGGAACTATTTTTTTTCTTTTTGTACTATTTACTAGAAATCATTCTTGTAATATACTTCAAAGTATGCTAACACACCAACACAAATAACAGGAAAGGGGTGGGCGTAGCGTAGTTAGTAAATCGATTGCGTTGTACGCAGCGCACATGGGTTCGAGTGCCGACCCCGCACATAGGGTTAGAAATTTTTCATAAGAGATTTTTCTAACCAGAAGGGGTGAATGACCTTAAGGTTAAAACTTCTATAATCGAAATAAAAAATAACAGGAAAAATTTTGTTTTTCATAGAATTATGAATGTTTTCGAAACTAGCATAGCGTAAAATCCACCCAAAATCCTTATTTGAAATTTGATCCATGTTTCGTTATTTTTTCCATTTTCATTATTTTTACATGGATTTTTTTAAAAAAAATTATTGAAATTTAATTGATTCTTTTCAAGTTGTAGATTTTTTTTGTATTATTGCAATTTTTACATTCCGCCTTTTTTATCTATTTCCATATTAATATATTTACCATATTTTCATTTTATCCATCTTTTCAAGTTATTCATTTTTTCCATTTTTATCTCTACCACTTACTTTAATTTATAGATTCATTTATCTGTTATTACATTTTATTTGCAATTTTTCGAGCGAATTCTACTTTCTTCATTTAATTTTTCTATTGTTTCATATTTTAACAAGCTACCTTTTTTTTGTTTCTTTTATCAGTCCATCCAATTTTTTAAATTTGTCCATTTACTCCATTTATTCTTATCATTATATTTTCTCCTTCCTCCATACTTACATTTTTAGAAGCATTTTTACGTTTTTAAAACTCTTCCTTATTTGTCTTATTGTCCCATTAATTATCCTATTCCTATTTTGTTCCGTGTTCTCTAGTTTTTAGCTTTACGTAGTTTTATTTTTTCCCATTGTTAACTTAATATAATTTTATCTATTTATTTTTTCGCATTTTCCCAATTCTTTTATTCTAATCATTGTTGTTATATCTTCATTTTTTCCATTTAACCTGTTTTGAAAGGAATTTCTCTGTTGACCATTTTCCTATACGTTTACTTTTTATTTGTTATTTTCTTGTTTTTTATTTCCCTACAAAACATTTGATTTATCTTATTTGCCATTACCCGTACTTTCTCCTCATTTTTTATTTAGTTCGTTGTTTGAATTTATTTCATTTTTTTGTCATGTTTTTTCACTCTTTAAATAATTAATATCCATTTTTTTAAATTTCTTCTTGTTATTTTCTCCATTTTGTGTGTTTCTATAGTTTACCATTTTGGTTTTTCTAATATTTTTGTTTTCTATTTTGTCCGTTTGCTTCGCTTTTGATCAATTCTTCTACATCTCTTTGTTTATTTTCGTCTTTTCATCATTCCAGTTTTTCAAAACTTTCCGGTTCGTCGTTTTTTTAATTTTTGCCATTGTTATTTTATTTTTGTATTTTATATTTATTCCACTAATTTTATGCACTATTAACGTTTTATTCACTTTTCCTATTGCATTGGATATTTCTTGTTCTTGATGTTAAATATATTTTATTATTTTCGGTTCATCGAGTTTTTCAGGTTTATACATTTTTTAAATAATGTTTGGTTTCTTTCTAGTACTTTTTTTTTCGTTTTCATTGATTCTTAAATTTTTCTACTTTTTCCCATTTTTTATTATTTTCACCATTTGTTTAACAATGTTTGACTTCTTTAATCTTTGCAATTTGTTTGCAATTTTCTATTATTTATATTTTTATATGTTCTGTTTTAGTTTTTATCGATAATACATATTTTTACAATTGACTTTAATTTGTTTCAATATTCAGTTTTCCCATTGCCTTTTTTATTTTTCCATCACCGCTTAGATAATATTTTTAATTTTTGTAATTATTACATTTTAAATTTTTCCATTTTTTTATTTTTACTAACACTATTGACTAAAATGGCTTTGTTCAAAGTCACCAAAACTTTTGAAAAGGTATTTAAAATATTCCCAAGTATAAACAGTCCTACGTTTTTTCCGTCATTGGCACTACAAATAACTAGAGCAAAAAATTTGTACATAACTATAAAATTTCAGTGAATATCAGTGAACTCCAATGAATCTCAAACTTTAGCTTTTTGGTGCTCGGGCAAAATACAGTGGTGGGGCCCGTACGTTTGATACTCCCGGGCCCGCATTTTTTCTCTCTGAGATCAGCTAAAAATTGTAAAAACTTTTCGACTTTGTGTGGTAAAAAACCCGAACCCGAAGCACAGAGAACAGACATATAAGCTGGAACAAACTTTCCCGAAAAACCTGTGTAAACATTTAAATGAAAATACGTTGAAAATCACCATCGCATACAGGTTCGCATGTATGAGTCACCATTGTATCCAAGTTTGTACACAGGTCCCGTATAGCGATTGCTGGCCAATCGAAGCGCCGCCAAGTGGCAAGTTGCTACTTGCTGTTGTCATTTCAAAGCGACAGTTTTATTTCTTACATAAGTTGAAAACTTTACTTGTATTTCAGTTCTCAGTGCCCGAAGTATGTACCTATTAGCAGAATCAAAATAGGATAGGCTGAGTGGAAATGAATCGCGTGAAGTGGTAATGAATCAATTAATTGATCGAGCGTAAATAATAAACTTTTCTTTCCATCGATCCGCGTAAAATTGTAGCTAAGAATGTCTTTGCGCAACGAAAGCACAGATTGTTATCATGCAGGTTACGCATGCAACCGCCAACAAACAGGGGTACCACATTGAAATCTGTGTTTCGGTCAAAAATACCTTATTACCATCTGTGATAACTGAAACAGGAAAAAATCTGTGATAAATTTCCGAAAAATCTGTGAAAAGTCATAATATTTCCTAAAACTTCGGCTTCAGTCATTTTCTGTTCTATCTGTAATTCCAAAATAAGCACGTGAAAACTTCCTGTCGTACCAACAGCTGTCTTTCAACGGTTTTGCCATCCCTCAAGCCGGTTCGTTGTTTTGTTGGGTCGGTTCCGAATAGCATTTTGCACTTTTCAGGATTACAAACAATTTCATTGCGGGTGGACTGCTGTTTTTAAGATGTTCAAAAGCATTAACAACGGAGCTTGCTGGAACAAACGCAAGAGCTTCGGCCTTCCTGAAATGCATGTACGCATTTTTGTCCTTTCGAAAAATCTCCTGTTAAACCGGTCTGCTGAATACGTTTAAACATATTTTGGGTCCAGTGAAAAAAGCAACCCTGTTGTCGTGTCCGACGCAACAAAGTCGCAACCGCGTTGATGGCAGCCATTTTGAAATCGGTAACTATCAATACGGGCTCCAGTATAACACCGATTTCACCCGCAGATTCCACAAACTCTTCCAAAGCTTCAGAATAATATTTCTCTGTCTTGCTGGGAAGGAAAAAAATAAACTAGTGGCAAATATCCTGGAGAAAACCCTGGATCGTGTAGATTTGTCCGTCCAGGGCCAGCTTCGGTTTTAATTTATTGGTCACTAGCAACTCACATTTGCTTGATTTGGATTGAACTTCCATTTGACGCTTCTTGAATCGACCATCCACAGTTTGAAAATGATCTTTGATGAACAAAAATTATTTCAAGGAGTACGTGAATTTGTTGATGGTTGCTATAGTGACTCATTGTAACCATGGCTCGAAAAAAATAACTTTGTATCTTAGTGACGTTGTATCATTTAAAGCGGACCATGATCTAGAAGATTGATCAACTTTTATTTTATTGATCAAAAGATTTATAGTATAATGAAATACAATTTGTATTCATGATAGACCTACTTTTTAAAGCAGGTTTGATGCTTTCAGCACTATTGATTATACTGTTTAGTAATTTTAGGTTTTTTATTCTTTGCACTCAGGGTGTGGTGCATAAAAATTGGTTTTACGACATAGTCAACGCGGAATATTATTCGGTTTTTCAGTAATTTCAAAAACATAGCTTCATTCAGATTCTTTTTAAATAAAAAAATTGTCAATGCCAATAGTTAGTTCTACGCCAAAAACAGCGCAGGTTTCATTGCTGAGGAAATACTACCCGAATAAAGTATTATTCGAATAAAGTTCATGTTAGCACCCTCCATGCGGTCACAGATGTAACTAAAATTTTCTAACCAAGACGTACTACAATTCCTCTGAACAAACTATTCAGCTAAATATAACCATTATCTCACAAAAATGTATAGTTAGTGGGAATTGAATAACCATTCACAACCATGCACTGCTAGGCCCCATGTAAAACTGACTCAGACATCACTTCGTTAAAAGTTTAATAACTTCTTTTAACAAAGCCGGATTGACTAGAAGTCTTCGATAAAGTTGTAGACATTTAAATTATCTTTCTTATTTTCATTTACAGTGATAATACAATGCATACAGTGCCTCCATGTGAATTGTTGAAAACTCCCATACAAAATTCAAGCACTTTGGTCCAGTAGCTAGACTTCTCCGATTTGCTTCAATTTTGGAGCAAGTTCTCCTGGTGGGACTAGGAATTGACTCAGGGGAGGGCCGGTTGAGCTTTCAATTTTTATTTTATTTTTCTGAGCAGTCTACTGGACAGGCTGCGAAAAATGTATACAGGTTGCAGTCATGTCCACTTCTACTACAAACATATGCGAGGAAACTTCATGTGAAGTCCATTGAGTAGTTTCCAGGAATACAGGTGAATTCGCGATAAGCCACAACAAATCTGAATTAGTAAAAGAAGGATTTTGTAAGCACCTGAACGAGGTCTAAGAAGACTAACCAAAATATGACGTGAGTTTCAGCTCAGATCGAAAGGAAATTAAAGAATCGATCATTTAGAAGAAATTAGGCAACATTATTTCAAGTACAATACAACCAATATTTGTATCTATCGTTCGCCATTCAGCAACACCTAACGGCCTTCCCAACGGGATCCTGACCTAATCAATCCCATACCGCGCACTGATATCGGCATCCATCCAACAACGATCAGAAGGGTTATTAACGACAGGCCACCGACCGCACAAACTTCGGGTCGAATGGACCACCTCAAATCATGGCAGAGAAAGAAGAAAAAAAAAGGCCAAATTTAAACTGCTCTATTTGCACTTACCACCTGGTCCGAAATGACCCCTCGCGGACGCAAACCAAAGGGACCGCTAGGGGCTGTTAGTTTACCAAATTGATCACAATCTGTGGCCCACGGCGGTGTGCGGTGGGACGACACGTGGACCTAACTCGCAACGAGATGCGCAATGCGTGCCCCCTCCACAGTCCACACAGGGGGAGCATCGGTATCAGCTGGAGTACCAGTGGCGGCGGGTTCTGATTTCAGGTGTCTACACGCGACCCTGCGGATCCCGGTCTAATTAGCCTTTATTTATGGTGTTTCATACTTTCATTCCGAATATGACGAACATAATTCGATAGTCGGATGCGGCATGATCACGATTAAGATGATAGTGGCTATGATGGTGCTTTTGGAAGCGGTAAAAACCGGACGAATTTCCACCGTGGCCAACATGGATTGTACGAAAAAAAAACTATGGTGGAACTAGCTCATATAGTTTGAGAATGATTGGATTTATGTTTCGGTGTTTCTAGGAGAGACACGGTTTATTATGTTCAAAGTTAATCAAGGCTTCTTGCGCTTCTAGAAAAAAGCTCTAACTATATAAACTAACTCGGTGATTTGTCTCAATAGATTCATCAACTTTGGGTCATCAGTGATGCCAGAAAAGATCCAAGAATTCATCAGAAATTTGAGCTGCAAAATGTCTAAAGCAATCCAGAACTATAACGGAATTGTTGATATATTTGCAACCCTGGACTTACTCATTCAACAATCGTTATTATAGCTGTTCGCGATTCGGAGCTGTACAGAACTACCGGGAGTATCAGTGTTTTGTATGATCAAACGATGCATTTTTATTGAATTCCTCAACAAGTAAAAATATCTAGTAGTTATAATTATTTACTCAGCTCCATTCTGGCAACACTGCCCGTTTCGTGCGTGAGTCTACCCAATTCATCACTTCCTGTCTTGTTTCAATCGCGATCGGACCGCGTGGCGTACACACGCAGTCCAATTTCCGATTGATGCGGTGACGATGGACAATGAACCGTCGAAAATCGACAAACGGCGACGATGAGGACGACCGGGCGGAGTTTTCGGTGCCGGTACACAAACAAGTCTTCGTTTTTTTATGTCCCTCTGCCCCCCCCCCCTCGCAACTCCCCACATCCCACCGCCGGAGAAGAAAGGTGTGAAGTGATTCAATACAAGACGGTACCGGTCGAGAAGAATCAAAGGGTAACAATCATCGGTTTTTTTTGCTGTTGTTATTGAACTCGGTCGCCGTGTGGATTATTGTCGACTTCCTCCCGTGATGCGTCCCTTGGACCGAATTGCTGTGGTACGGCCATTGTGTCCCAACTTTAAACCAAACAGACCAGATTTAATGGCAGCCCCAGCAGTAGCTCACTCACTGACCGGTAGCGTGTCCAATTAATTCATCCACACCCTCAGACCTGGTGGGCCTGGTTCACTAGCAGACCAATCCGGGTGCCAACGTCTGGGGGAGTAATTTCGTATGGCCCGGGTGGCGATCCCGGGGTAATTTTCTTCTAGCAGATTTGATTCATTGTTCGATTCGGTGCTGATCCCGTCAACTACGTCTGCTTTCGGCGCGGTAATGTTTCGTGGGGCGAAACTATTATTAGTTATTTTTTGTAGCTATGTCGTTGTTTTTTTTTTGTCTGGAAACCCAAGCCCGGCCTCTTCAAATGCGGAAATCGCTGTGGTCCACAGGTGTCCCGCTGAATGAGATGTTTGGTAATTGTATTCGATTTAGAGTCGGCCCACCCGTACACACTTGCACTTTGCCTTTCGAAAGCTAACAAACTTTGCAAATTCGCAGAAATTGCTTTTCATCCATAGGTAGATGTTTTTTTGTTGTCATTGTGGAACTATTTGACGAAAAGATTACATCGAGTAGCTTCTTCGTTTCTCGCCCCTTCAGAAGTACCTATTCGAATCTGTTTGTCACCGATCACTTGGATGCGTGAAAGATCCACAACAGAATTCAAATTTTGTTTGTTTATTGATTTTGCAGTGACCCGAGCAGCGAGGATGGAGAGGACTTCCAGGTAACATACTTGAACGCTTGAAGAGCGGTTGCTTCAGCATCCATTGTCGTGGCCCACCTGACAGGGATTGACCGAGCACTGGTTCTTTATTTGTGTTAGGTTTTAGAGAAAGGGATGGAGAAAGAAATGACCGTCATTCAATCGCGCATTCGAATTGAACTGCACCATCCTTCCTCCGTTTTTTAACAGTTTTGAGCAAACAAAGCGTCTTGTGCAGGTTCCATCGTTTCAATCAGATTTTGATTAAAATTATAGTATCTTTTATCAATTGATCCTTTTATTGTTTTATTATTTTATGTTATGAGTAGTTATGACTACTGTACACGAACAAAAATTGTTTCTAAAATCGTGAAAAAAGCGCCATAAATTCGGGATTAATCATGTTTTTACGATACGACACGGCCATGAACAAAAAATATGTGTTATAATTATGTTCAATTTCCCTTCAGTAACACGCACGTAATTATTTGTGGAAATATTTATTTTTGTTTTCACAGCAAAAAAAATATGAAAATAACTTAACCGTATTTCATACCATCGCAGAAAAACTATTTGTGTAATTATGATTCCTTTCGCGTTTCCTTTATGTGCATTACAGTTAATGTAATTTTAGATGAATTTTTTTTAACTGAGTAGATTGCAGTTGTCCGTCAAACGCAGATCGCTCGTCGGTTAGCCAGAGCCGTCAATATGAGAACCTCAATCAAATACGTAAAGTTGAAAATAGAAGTGCCGTCTGTTCGTTTGAATCATTCGTCGCTCGTCTGCCAAACGAGCAACATCATGGCTATAACGTCCGGATGGTACGATAAGTGGTTAAACACCGTTAATACCATGTTCGAATTCACACTCGTTTAGTTGCTGTGTGCAAAGCTTACCACGCGCGATTCGAAATGAACGAGTATAGTAATGCTATGGTAAGGATCTCTTCGTATACACACGATGATTTGACAAATTTAGTCAAGTTAAAACTAAAGGTGGGTTTGGATTGAGCTCAGTGACGTGTGTGCTTGTGTTTGTTAGTTAGCGTTGGGAAAATATAATTTATTTTTATGCTTTGAAATTCTCATGTCAAAATGCTTTCGGCGGGTTGGTAGGATAATGAACCTATTGGCACACGCGTGATGCGTTTTTATCACTAAGGCATCTGATAACATGTTTCTGTAAGAATTTCTAAAGCACGGGCGGACTCTACTGGGTTTGTGCTTACTTAAAGGCGGGAGTTAGTTGGAGATTTTAGTGGGTGAGGAGATTGAGTTATGTTAGAACAGTGACCAAGAATGGTTTTTATTTTTATCACAAATTTGCAACCATTAGTTTTTATACAGATCAAATTCCTTAGGGAATCTTCAGAAGTATGGGATTTAATATGGGAGAATACTATTGCAACAGAAACGATCACATTCCCAGTAGACCGCTTTGATTTATTATAGTAAATAGTTTTGTTTCGAACTTATATGTGCTGCCGTTCGTTTTGTTGCTTTATTTTAAACACATTTAGACCTGTTTTGAATAAAGATGAAACCCTCCCCTTAAGAAGTTTCTGCGCACACCAGGCCCGTGCGCAGAAATTTCTTAAGGGGAGGGTTTTGATTTGTTTTACGTTTCTTATAAAAGAAAGGTATAGAAACCCTCAAACTTCGAAGAATTTTGCCGAGAGCTGGAGGGCCGGGTCTTGTGTACCAATCAACTTAGCTCAACAAATTGAGTAAATGTCTGTTATGGAAAAAGAAATCTTCAACAGACACCGCAACCTGCAGGCTCGTTATGGTGTCGAATTGGTTTGTAGTAGTTAAGCCTACCGACTAAACCTAAAGCTCTTGTATCTCGCAAGCCTCATCCATCCAGGACAACTGATAGGTACTACATCAGTAAGGATTGTGTTCATGCTATTTTCAGTTTATATCAATCGTTCATGATTTTTTCCATTACTGACGTCCAACTTTCGCAGTATATCTGACCTGCTCAGGTCTGCTGCAAACATCGTCACCTGTTGAGTCACAAACCGATCCGAAGGTGTCGACCATAATGATTCACATATCTTTACAACCACCTTGATGGGGTTTCTTACCCTTCTTGGCGCTACTCGTCTCCATGTTTCTGTTTCCTGGTGCTGAGAGTTCCTCGGCTGCGGTATTTCTCCCGATACCGATGCCCATTTTCGCGAGCCCTTTAGGGGTCAGCACTCCAACGGAGAGAATGTTGGCGGTGAAATTTCTCCATACTGCGATATCCTCATTTTTCTCCGAATTCGTGTTGTTCCTGCTTAGCACCCACTGACCGACTTTTCTGTGTAACTAGTCTACTCTCAAGTGTTGCTAATATTGAAACATGCCGAAACGTGAACCGATCTAGAGAAGCAGACCAACTTGACTTACTTCCCTTTCCTGGGTTTGTTTTTAAAGTGACGGAACTCAAATAATATTTTATGTGTTATAACGGCTCGCAATATTTTTTTTTTCTGAACAGGAAGTTCATAAATATTTAAAAGTAATTCAAAACCCTCATGGGGGGCAAAAAACCCATCTTTGATTTAGATGAAATTTTGTTCCAAGATAGGTAATTGTTTTCTATCAATCGTAAAATATTCAAGTTGGTCACTTTCAAGGAAAAAAAGTTATTTGAAAAAAAAAAATTTCTTTGTCCAAACTGAATTTTTTATTATATTTTTATTCAGGGTCCACAGCCCAGAGACCAGAAATCAGAACCCCGAGAAGAGAACCGAGACTCCAGATTTCATTGTCCAGAGTCCCGAGGAAAGAGACCAGAATCCAGAGTCGCCAGTCCTTAACCCAAAATACTGAGGCGAGTCCAGAGTTCAGTGTCGAGAATGCAGAGTCCAGAGTCCATAGAGCAGCGTTCAGAACCTACAGTTTCGAAGACAGAGCTCAGGGTCCAGAATCCAGAGTTCCGAGTGCAGAGCTCAGAGTCCAGAGCGCAGAGTACAGAGCCCAGAGTTAAGAGTTCAGATGCCAGATTCCAAAACCTACAGTCCAGAGCCCAGAAATCAGAAACCAGAGTTTAGAGTTCTCATCCCAAAATCCTGAGCTCAGAGTCCTCAGCACATAATCCAGAGCCCAGAGCCCAAAGTCCAGAGGCCCTAACCCAAAATAGTGAGACCAGAGTTTAGAGTCCAGATTCCAGAGCTCAGCTCGATGATCCAAAGTTTAGATTCCATAGCCCAGCGACCAGAACCCAGAGTCCCGACGAGAGAGCCCATAGTCCGGAATTCAGAATCCTGAGTCCCAAGTACAGCGTGCATAGTCCAGAGTTTAGAGTCCAGAGTTCAAAGTCCAGAATCAAGACCCAGAGCCCATAGCTCAGAGATCCCAGTCTACAGTCCAGAGTCCACAGCACAGATTCTCGAGGCGAAAGCTCAGAATCCAGAGTTAAGAATGCAGAGTTCAGAGTGCATAGACCAGAGTCGAGAATCCTGGGCCCAGAGTCCAGAGTTCAGAGTCCTCAACACAAATTACTGTGACCAGAGTCCAGAGCTCTGCGACCAGAATCCAGAGCCCGAAATACTTAACCCAAAATACTGAGGCAAGAGTTCAGTCTCCAGAGCGCAGAGCCCAGAACCCAGAGACCAGCATCCAGAGTCCATAGCACAAAATTTCGGGGCGAGAGTCCAGAACAGAGCCTGAAGAGTGCAGCATGCAGAGTCCAAAGTCCAGAATTTAGAGCTCAGAGTCCAGAGACGAGAATCCTGCGACCAGAGTTTAGAGTCCAGAGACCAGTGTCCTCAACAGAAAATACTGAGCCCAGTGTCACGAGTTCAGAGCCCAGAGTCCAGAGTCCCGAGGAGAGAGCTCACAGTTCAGAATCCAGAGAGACCCGAGTGCAGAGTCCAGAGTTCACAGTCTAGAATCAAGACTGATTGGGTATTTTCGGAATGGTCTTGACGAGTAAGTGCCATAAATATATGTCTGAAGTCATGGTGAAATCCAAGATGGCGACTTCCGAACGTAAATTATTACGATTACACTTCGGAGTGTTTATATAGCAGTTAGGAAATTAGTTTCTGGGATGATTATGACTTTCATTGGTTTAGTTTTCGATAAAAAAACACTGAAAAAAACAGTTTGGACAAGCAATAGTTTTTTTCAAATAACTTTTTTCCTTGAAGGTGCCCAACTTGAATTTTTGACGGTAGGTAGGAAAACATAATTACCTATCTTGGAACAACATTTCATCTAAATCAAAGATGGTTTTTTGTAAATCGAGTTTTTAAAATCGATTTTTTCAGTGTAGGAGTCGATGAAAAAATTTTCCAATATTTTTATTCAAAAATTTAACTAGTTTTGTGATTTTCATTTGTGATTTTCACACAACATTTTTTTGTAAGATTTGTCATTTTTAGACTATTACCATTTGACAAAAAATGGTAAAAATCATACTGTGTTGCGTTTCGGCTTCGCCTCATCAGAAACCAACACTAACTTATTATCGGATTGACGCAAATCCCTTAAAACTAAAACACACTTTGTGTTTCAATCGAACGACTGATCAAACGTGATGTCCCGATATGCCGATAAGACACAGTGAAACCGACACTTGTCTTGGCTTAGCAGGCCTATGCGAAAGCAAAATAATATAGCATATTGGTAAAAATAGTTTGACCCATTTCAAAAGACAGTCTAGATCATTTTTGGAAAAACAAAGTATGCAAAGTAGCTTCTTGTGACAAAGTTCTCATGTACAGAAAGTTTCATTAAAAGGATGCTGCCAACGTAAGTAACAATGAGAGATTCTCTTTGAGGTCTTTCTCTTCTGTTAATTACTCGGCCATTTCAACATTTACTACTCTATCTCTTTGCATAATATTGTAGTAAAAACCGTCGGCTTTCGATATATACTGGAAAATTAGTACAAAGTGTTGTAATGACGTCGTAATAAACGAAAGAGATAGTAAACGAAGAGAGGCTCTCAATTTTACTTACGTCCTATTGAAAATGTTCTCTAGATTTGTTCGAGTTGGCGCGAAATTCGTCACACGCTCTACCCCCGCCCCCTTCTCTCTCGCTCGCTCGCTCTCTCTCTCTGTCGCTCTCTCGCTCTCTCTCTCTCTCTCTCTCTCTCTCTCTCTCTCTCTCTCTTCTCTCTCTCTCTCTCTCTCTCTCTCTCTTTCTTCCTTTGTACTCGTGGAAACTGTTACGACTCACATCTTTCTTCATGTTTTTCTATCCATTTCTAAATTGTTTGATAAGTTTTTCTGCTAATCTGAAATATATTAATGTCCATGTAATTGCGGAGGTTTGAGAACACAAAACTGTTTTTTATCTGCTGTTACCCTGCAAAACAGTAATAAGTCTTCTACCTTTTCCAGATTCTAAGAATTCCGTATTAGCTTCGGTCGCATTAACGTGCATCCTGCAAACTACTGTGTGTGAGACTTCAGCTAGCTTGACGGTTCTGTACGTTTGATCACTGGGGACACGCGAGACATTCCTATAAGGATGAATCAATAGAATTAATCAAGGCTGGCCGCCTTGCCCCACCAGTACACGTATTTTTTAAACATTTGCACTTCATTACTCGTAGATGAACTTGCTTGTTATTTTCCACCAATATGTTATTCAAGAGTAACATTATCGAAATAAAATAAAATCTCCGCAAACAAATCTATTTTTTCCTCGATAGACCTTAAAATTAGTTCAAGAGTTATTTCGCTGGATTGTACTGTATTGCACTTACAAAAAGGCCCATTCTATTTTTATTGAATAACCATAATTGAAAGATACATAGATACGACCTAATTAGTAACAAATGTGATTTGTTTGATTTAAATTAAATTGTTTTTATTTATTTTTTTATTCACAATATTTATTATTATTGATTTAAACATTCTGTGGGTATTCTCCTTCTTTGTATCATGAACTGTTCTTTCTATACATTGTTTTTATATCTGCCTACATCAAAATTCAGCAGTATTTTCCATATCCTTCATAGAGCTCGATAGTCTTCAGTTTTCAGAAAGAGAGACAGAGAAGAATAGATAGACGACATGCCTTCATTTCGAGTTTATAAGCACAAGCTTCAAACGAAATGTTTAACCATTGTAAGAAAATTTTCTAAGAGGATGTTTTTGGCCATGAAAACCACAAGAGAAATAAATTATCTTTTGAGTATTTTTATGTCTAACAACCCTGTTCAACTTTTAGGCTGTGCCTAGTTAGACTAGGCGCTTCTCTTATGTCCGTTTCATGTAATTGGCATATTTTATTCAGACAAAACAATTTACTACACCAGGTACATTTAATAACTATATAAAAATACAAAAATACATTTAATGAATAACAGATGACCGGTCAGAACGTGTTGAAGACTGATTTTGAAATGTTCAACCACTTTGGTTCGCTTTACCCTACTATTTGCTACTATTTAGTACTAGAGAGATAGTCACTGTCATGCACTGCTCGCATCTTCATTTCTGTTCTGTTTTGTTTTGGTCTGTTCTTTGTTTTCACTACGATAATTGGCATCAATAGATGTTTTTGAGTTTTTTTGTTGGAGACGAATCACTGCGACCAGTATCTAGATCTATTGTGGTAGTGACATTGGTTGGTTGCAAAGATACAACAACGAACCATAACTTTCTATTTGATCATTAACGGGGTGGATGGAGAAACTATCCAGCAGAAACATGGCACTTAGTGAAATTCAGGATTAAAAGTTTTGATCTCATGATATTATTTCTTTCGGATATGGGCTCTATTCACTAATATAATTGCTCCTATACTAAATGCAATTTTGTCCTATGCACGAATCGGTTAAGGTTGATAATTCAATTGAACGCTGAAATACGTAGATCGCAACAATTGTCATCTCATCAGAACCGGTCCACTCCAAGGCAGCTTCCAAAAATTATTCCTTTACTGCAGCTTATTCCGAGCCGGGTCGTTGCAACAACACCGATCCCCATCCTACAACTTACCTCAGTGCATTTGTTTGATTTGGTTGATTTTGTTTGCCCTCTCATTCTATCTCTCTCCCTCACTCTCCATCGCTCTCGTTTCCTCGGTTTGTATGTTTATTGAGCATGACTAACAATCCGATCAGATGATTATTTATAGGCAACAATTAATTTATTGTTTATTTTTATTATTTATCGCAGCACTTCTGCGTACCGGAGTCTCCGTCGCTGCTTTGCCTCGGCTCCGGCTTTTTGGTCATACGCACATACACACACGCATGCAGACACCTTCGCTCCAATGCGATTGATTTTTTATTTAAATTTATTTCGCCGGGTCTTTTCGTTGAATGCACATTTTCACGCTTGTTGATTTATTTCCATTCCCACACCGCTGCCGGCTAAGAAAACGCGGTCCGTTAGGTGGATCGATTTCAGTTTAATATAAGCATATTTTTTGTTTTCGTCTCATTCCGATCGTACCCGGCTGCCACCCGTTCGTTCCGGTAGTGTCCGTCCGATGAGAATTGGTTTATTTCATGTTCGGCTCTTTTTTATATTAAATTTTCTCACCTTTTCGATTTTGATCGAGTATTTTCGATTGCGGAGTTTTTCCGATTTGTTTGTGCCATTGCGGTGGACTAAGTGTGTGACTTTTTGTCTTGGGCAAAGTAGGCTCTGGTGCAGGGTTGAGCTGTTTTACATGCAAATTTCTCAGACCGATGTTCTGGAACTGCAAGAAACCTCATGGCGAAAGCAAAAAATGGTTTCGATGAACTATATATTAATAAGGGCGACACCCAGACCCAGCAAATACACCCCTGACAAGATGCGATGTCGGTATCTTCCATCTCACCGAGATATAAATTGAGATGGGTTCCACAACACAAACAACGGCAATCAGTCCTGAGGGTACTAAGCGCAACTAGAAGGTAAACGATGATTTTTTGAAGCAAAACGAAAATAAAATAAACTCATTTTCAGTCAGAGCTTGCACCTATATGTTGGCTGATATGCGTAGTGTATGGCCGACGTCTTTTATCGTGCACCCGCTTTTCTTACTTCCTCTTAAAATTGGAACGAAATGAACTGATTAAATTGAGCCAATCGGTCAACGGTGGCTTCAGTGACTAGCCGAGGGTTTGGATTTGATGAATTAACTTTTCGTTTTTCTCTCTATTTAAATATATTAATCGGGACATCTTTAAGGAATTGGACTAGCTCCATTCGATTAGGGTGAACTGGAGCCTTTTAGTCAATGGGTGTCATATAGGATGCTACTGAAGTAATTTAAATTTCGTTTCGACGGGTTTCTGATAAGATATGATATTATTAAGTCTCAGCAACCATTGCCATTGCTTGCCATCTCTGAGGCATGACGTGTTATTTTTTCGGATTTTTTTAATGTCCGCTTGATATTATTACTGTCGTCCTGACCATATCATTACACTTAAGCAGAAAAGAAATACCTTTCCACCATTTTAGCTACAGTACACGGTCATTGTTTGACAGATTTAGCCAAAACTAGGGTTCGTCGCGGCTGCGGTAATTACCGCAACCGCGCGGTATTTACCGCACCCGCACTGCAAAATCTGCGGTGCAGTGAGACACTTTTTCCCGCAGATGCGGTGCGGGAAAGAGCTTCTACCGCACCGCAAAAAAATAATTGATAAAGTGATAATTTTGATTATTCTAAATTGATAAACAGAATGCTATTATGAAAAAAAAACCTAGCTGTGTCCGAAATATTTTGACGCTATTTTTTACGACATATTTTGGACTAGTTATTTGATACTTCTAAGTAAAAATTCACAAACTAACCATTTCAAATACATAAAATGCAAGATCCAAATAGAGACAAAATTATTCGATCATTTAAAAACAATAAATTTGTACTCTTAAATCCAATTTAAAAGTGCATCACTTCTCCCGATTTCTGTTGATAATCGTGGAATTATGAATCGTTTTCGATATCAATTTTTCAATTGCGAATTTTGACTAATTTAAAGGAATTAGAGATGAACTAATTATGCTGGGACTTAAACACAACCCAAAGAATATAATTATCTTCATCAAACCAAACGAATTTGCAATAATTGGTAGTAAAGTATATGTATAAATTAAGTATAAATTTGTATATGAAAGCGTCCAAAATAAGGAGGGGTCCAAATTAGGATGATTATTCTATCATTCGTTCATCAACATCGTTTTTCAATCTTCTTTGATTGCTGTGTAAATTCAATGTTAATTTTTCTACAGTCAATTTTAATGGACTCTTTCTCAAAAAGTATGCTACATAACTTTTTTTCGCGTACTTCCATTCAAATTTACTATAATTTTCTACCAAATTAAGTCCGAATATTTTTCAGACTATTTTGTAGCTTTTTTGAAGCTTTTTTTTTTTGCCAAATACCAGTTTGACTCCCGTTCACTGCAATTGAAGTTTTTGCCATTGGCTCTTTGGGAAAATATTAGAGGAAAGTACATGCTAGAACTTTCGAACTAGCCTTTAGAAAATTACACTTCATACGTTTTTAAAGGGAGTAACACAGATAAAAATATTTTGTAATTTTAAGTTTATTTTCATGCACATATTTGGAGCATAAATATAAATGTAAAATTAAGTTCCACCACAAATACACACGACTTGTCGTGCTTTCTTCAACGAGTTTTATTACAATTTTACACGTGGATTGAAAATTACAGTTTCTTTAAACGGAAAAGCAATGCACTTCAATGTATTTTTACTCGAATACTGTTGTAAAATGAATGATCTGTAATATTACACGAATGAAAGTGTAAAATTGTATGCTGTTTGATGCTCCAATTGATTTTAACGTAATTTTCAATCAAATGTTGGATTCAATCGTTGTATGTTTACATTCGTATTGATTTACATGTCGTTTAAATTTCATTACTTTTTGGTGTGAATCTTAGTTTTTGAATGAGAATACACCTGTTTCTTGAAGAATGCGGAAGTTAGAGTTTTGAGATATATTGTCCGTAAAACCCCCTATTTTTAAAAACCATTTCTGCTATATGCTACAAATCATACATTTTTTGCAGTTTTTCAAATGTTCAATAATTCTGTACCGGTTAAGACCGAACACCTGATTAGATGTATAGAGCAATTTTTTTCGTCAAATATAGCGTCATTCTTATTGATGAAATACAATATGTTTTTATTTCACTGTATTGGAATATATGCGCTACTATATAGAAGTACTGGTATTTCGATTTTAAATTTTTGTTGGTGAAATTCCCTTAAGAATGAAAGGTGGTTTTACTAAGGAAATGCGAAAATCATACATTTTATTTTCATATGTCAAAAACATTGAAAATATGAAAATTTAAAGTAAAAAATATAAACTTCATTTCTTATTACATTTTTATTCCCCTTTTTTCAATTAACTGAAGGGTTGCTGAAATAAAAGTTTTCCTATTACTGCTGTAGAACGTTTTTGAATGTATAATGTTTGCTTTAAAATGAACGGAATTTTATTAATAGAAAATGCAAAAGTTGATTTTTTCATAAACATTACATTCTGAGGAGTCTCTTTAAGTTAAATTTCGTGTGAATAAAAATAACATTTTATTATATACTGGTACACAAATGAACAATTTTCCAACACTATTTTTTAAAAATATAAAAAATTTACCGCATTACCGCGCGGTGCGGTGCGGTAAATAAAGTGCGGTTGCGGTAAGCGGTGCGGTTTTATTATTTTGCTGCGGTTGCGGTGCGGACAATCCATTTACCGCCCACATCCGCACCGCGACGAACCCTAGCCAAAACAAATAAAGTTCTACTTAAAACAAGCAAAACAATCAGTTCTATTGAATATTTGGTTCGTCACGTTCATATCACGTCTTTTAAGGGTGAGGTAAAATCCACCTGGGGTAAAATGCACTTCTTGCATTTATCAAAAGTTTCTGAAAATTTCTGGAAGAAAATAACATCAGTTGGAAGTCCGTTATAGTAAAGGGTGTTAAGATAAAAAAATGGTCAAGCACACTCAGGCAAAAAATACAACGAATTTCATAGGAATATCGTATACACAAGTAGCACGTCAGAGTTGTAGCAATCCTGTTTTGCGTGAGGGGGCAATTTTTTTTTTATTAAACTTAACGTATATTTAAAGCAAGGGACTGGAAGATAAAATATTTTTAATAGTTAGAGCCACAGTACTCAAGACGATTCTGACTCCTGCGGTAGAACACAAAGGGTTACATCGTCAGCAAACTCTAAGCTTGCTCATATGACCTTTTCCACGCTGTTCTAAACTTTCTTCCTTCATCGTCTCGCTCGTTACTATATAAAAACAAGGAAGACCCACCTCTTGGTCGGCAGCTACTACGTGATTTGGTCTTTAATGTGGATGAGGCGGTTGCGCTATTTCGCGAAACGGATCCAATGTCGCACTCAGGATCCCGAAGCTGCAGTATTCTTTTAAGTTGACCTGTGAACTTCAGGTCATGAATAGTAACGTGCTCCCAATTCACCTGGAAGTTGTGTAGAAACTGGAAGTATTCTGAGCTGCAGTAAGATGTTTACGATACCGACTTACACCTAGACGCGACCCGTCTCAACATCACCGGGAAAAGCGAATATCTCCAAGGTAGCGGAGATTGGAGAATCGGATCTCGAACAACTCTGCCGCTATCATTGCACCTACTGAGCTTCGCATGCTGGGAGCTCGCCAGCTGACGAAAAAACACGACACACTAATACAGCAAGGGAGTGTCTTATCAAAATGGCTAAGGCGTTACACTTCTATGACCAAATCAGCCACATGAAGCTCAATTTCAGCGAAGGTCTACCGGATATCAGCGATGTTATGACTTTTGAACCAGTATTTGGGAGGTCCCCGTACAATATCGCGAAGGGCAACAGTGGCTTAGGCGCGAGGAGAAATGAGCAGGTGAAGAAATCGACGATGTCAGCTGTCTCCGTCGAAGCCAATGATGTACGCGGGGGTACGCAGTATCTTAGAAATTAGGCGTTACGCGAATCCCGTTTATTGCCGGATTTCATCACCCGTGGTACACTGAAACCTCCATTTACGAACTCTTTTTTACGTAATATTCGATTTACGTAACTTTTTTTACGAACTAAATTCGAAATAACGAACTCTTTTTTTACGAACTAAATTCGAAATAACGAACTCTTTTTGAAAAGTTTGAGTTCGTACATTACAGCATGAAATTATGTACTTATGTGTTCTTAGTTAATTGTTACTTATATAAGTTGGGTGTATGATGGCAATCGATGTCTTGAGCCATTTTGGAATCCAAGATGGCGACTTCCGGTTTAGATAAATTTTCTATGTCCTCAACAATATGGGTATTTTCGGAATAGAGTTGACGAGTGCATGACGGAAATCGATATCTTGAACTATTTTGGAATCCAATTCTCTATAACCTCAACAATATGGGTATTTCGGGACAGAGTTGACGAGTACATGACGGAAATAGAACCCATATTGTTCGTTATCAAGAATAATGCTCAAACGGCAATCGTCATATTGAACTTGGAAAAGTTTCCAATTGTCCATTTTCAGCATTTACTTGGCAAACCCATTCCAAAAATACCCACATTGTTAGGGTTATCGAGAATATTGCTCAACCGGAAGTCGCCATCTCGGATTTCAAAACGGTTCCAATTGTCCATTTTCAGTATCTACTTGTCAAGCCCGTTCCAAAAATACCCATATTGTTAGGATTATCGAGAATCTTGCTCAACCGGAAGTCGCCATATTGGATTGCGAAAAGGTACTTTCGGCGCAAAACGCGTGAGGGGGCAAAGCCCCCCCCCCTTGCCCCTTAGGTTGCTACGGCTCTGTAGCACGTATATAAATCATAAGATTATCTTATTCAACGGCATTTATTTTGTTAAATCGGATTGCTATGATTTCATGTTCCATAAGGTATTTTTGAATTATCATAAGACAATATTATATATTTTTTTTATGTTTATGAGAATCATAAGATGCTCGTATGAAATTCGTGCTACTGGCATATGCAATAACTTCCAAGATATGAATGTTTGAAGGTGCAAAAATTCTTGCAGTTTTTTGAAATTTGCTGCCGAAATTGATGACGTATCTAAACAATTTATATATTTCTAGATAGTTTATACGAATACCTTTTGAACGAACTACAGATTGTTGAAATCGGACTATTATCAAAAGAGATATTTAACGTTAATTAGTGGTGTAATTATACCTTTCTCATTTATCTAAACTATGAATTAATGCCTGGATACGTCCAATATACCAATGTGGAATTGTTTTAATAGACAATCACACTTGATAAGCATATATAAGTGCACGACTGTCATGAACCTGATAAACAACATGTCGACACTGACATATTTCGAATAAACAAAAATATAATATTTATATAGCTTAATCAGCGTGAGTTCAATTTTGTCTTCATGTTAACTTCCTGGTGGAGAAGGGAAGGGATATAATTAGTGGGAGGGGGAGGAATATAATTTTTAAACACCTATCCTGTAGCACTTGAAGTGGCTGCAATTTCGACTTACAGGCGTGCCCCCACACAATTATCAAGTATTGGAGCAGGGAATGAACACATGCGTAATAAAATTTTAGTAAATACAGTTGTGGAATGAACGAATGCAAGCGTCTCATCACTGCGCAAAATGTAGCAACTTTCATTCCCACGTGTTTTATATGTTTGTCCCATGACAACGTAGGGTCAAAGATAATCCCCAAGTACTTAAAATGTTCAACCCTCTCAATTGAAGTGTCTCCCATAGAGGGATTTACTTCTAGAATCACTTTTTTCCTGGGAGAATGAAACATCATGTATTTTGTCTTATGGAGGTTTAAAGAGAGCAAATTGGCATTGAAGTAATTCGAAAGTACGGAAAGATCTTCGTTAATATCGGAGATAATAGTTTGGTATTCTGTTCTTGGATAGAACAAAGCTGTATCATCAGCAAATAGCCGAGGTGTACCTTTAAGTCTCAGTTTGGCAATGTCGTTTATGTAGATTAAGAAGAGCAGTAGACCGATATTGCTACCCTGTGGTACTCCTATATTAATAGATTTGAATGAGCTCACAGAGTCTCGAATTGCTACAAATTGTTTTCTGCTTGACAAATAGTCACTTATAATATCATTGGCTATTCCTCTAATTCCATATTTTTCTAGTTTTCGTAGAAGTGTAGCATGGTTCAAAGTGTCAAATGCTATTTTCAAGTCAAGAAACAAAGCTCCCACTACTTTTTTCTCATCGATATATGCTATTAGTTGATCCACAAGCTCAGTAATAGCTGTTGTAGTAATGCAAGCCTTCCTGAAACCGTACTGATAGTTGTAAATCACATTGTGATTGCTGAAGAAATCCATCATCCTGATAACTAAAAGTTTTTCGAAAATTTTGCTGAAGACTGAGAGTGTGGATATTGGTCGATAATTGGACGGATCACAGGGTATTTCCAGCTTTAAACACTGGGACAACTTTGGCTGTTTTTAAACAATTTGGGTAAATTCCTGTTGATAAGATTTCGTTGAACACTTGAACAAAAATATGTGCAAAGGGTTCAGCATTTTCTTTGATTACTGGCTGGTATGTTATCAGGACCTCAACTTTTGTTGGAGTTTGAATTGTATATTAATATTAGCACTTCATTTCTATCAGCTAGCCGTAGAAAAATGGAGTTTTGAACACAAGGTACGCTACTAAGTGGGTGAACAGAGGAATGCGGAATTTCACTTGCTAATTTCTTGCCTATATTGGAAAAGAAGTCATTGAATATTTCACAATTTATGAAGTTATCAGTCGATGTTATTCCATCACTTATGAGAGTGATATTTTCGCTAACCTTTGATCGCCCCAGAATTGAATTCATATTTTTCCAAAACTTTGAGTGACAAGTGCCACTAAGCACGCTTTCATAGTATGTTTTTTTAGCATTTCTTTTTGCAATATCAACTTTTTTAGTAATATGTTGATGTAGTGCTTTCAAGTGTAAATTATTTGGATCCCTTTTTACCTTTTTTAGATAACCATTTTTTATTTTCATTAAGCTCCATATACGATATGTCATCTTAGCATAGTCTTATAGGACGTTATTATAAATAATCAAAATTTTCAATATATTCTTTAAACATGCCAATTGCGCGAACCTTCTGACTTATAACCATCGGATCGATCTGAAACATATCTCGGAAAATGAAAAGCGAAATGAATGACTCCAAGCAGTGGTGTAGCCAAGAGGATGCTTTGGGATTTAACCACACCCCTCCCCCTCACACAAAAAATTGGATTGAAGTTAGAAATTTATTGATGCTGACTGATTTAATTCAATATTACAATGATAATTATCTGATCAGTACATTGATAACATATTGTTTGAAACATCATGAGGACCTTTGAAAAATTGTGGGAATGCGATCCTGATCTGTAACTGATCTATTGGTCTTGATTTCACAATTGTCTAATAACATCAATATCAAATACCTGCCTGAAAACATTCCAATAGAAAATTCCAGAGTTCTAAAATCAATCATAATCCTCAGATTTATTTTCAAATTGAGCTCGTTTTTGTAAAGATGTACTGTAATAAGGGTCTTTATTTAATAGGAAGCAAAGCTAAAATTGATTTAATGTCTATGAAACATAGAACTGCTCACCAAAAAAAATGCATAACTTTCAATATTTGCTAAAAAATTTTTTGCCTTTCTCATTCACTCTAAAATTCGTCAATCTAATTCCGACCCGGAGAACCGAGTGTCATATGCCAATCGACTGAGTTCGTCGAGATCGGAAAATGTCTGTGTATGTATGTATGTGTGTGTATGTGTGTATGTGGAAAAAATGTGACCTCTGTTTCTCAGAGATGGCTGGACCGATTTACACAAAGCTAGTCTCAAATGAAAGGTACAATCTTCCCATCGGCTGCTATTGAATTTTTTATTGATTGGACTGCCGGTTCCGGAGTTACGAGTTGAAGAATGCAATCACACAGCAAATTCCCTATAAACTGAAATGAAAAAATTTCAAAATCAAATTTGTATTTTTGATGCCAAATGACTTTAAAATGCATGAAACATTGAGATGTTTGACAAAAATTGACTTCTTTGGACTTTGGTACATTTTTGCTAGAAATAATCACCGAACACTTCCAAGTTGTCTGGAAGGAACTTGATAACTTATCAGTGCAAAAATGTTCATTTGTGCGAACCTTCTGACTGCAATTTTTCTAACTTATAACCATCGGATCGATCTGAAACATATCGGAAAATGAAAAGCGAAAAAAATAACTCCAAGCAACGGCGTAGCTAAGAGAAGGTTTTGGGGTTTAACACCATACAACTGCCCCCCACCACACCCAAAAAAAAATATTGGATTGAAGTTGAAAATTTATTGATGCAGACTGATTTAATTCAATATTACAATAACAATTATCTGATCCGTAGATTGATAACCTGTTGTTGTAAACATCATGAGAACCTTTGAAAAATTGTGGGAATGCGATCCTGATCTGTAACTGATCTATTGGTCTTGATCTCACAGTTGTCTAATAACATCAATATCAAATACTTGCCTAAAACATTCCAATAGAAACTCATTCCAGAGTTCTGAAATCAATCATAATCATAATCGTAATTTCCTATCATATTGAGTTCAGCTTTGAAGGGGTCTACTGTAATATGGATTAGGGTCTTTTTTAATAGGAAACGAAACTCGAATTGCTATAATGTCTATGAAATTGCTATAATGTCTAAGAACTGCCACCGAAAAATTTCATACCTTCCAACATTTGCTGAAAATGTTTTTATTTTGGGAATGCGTCGAGTTGGGACGAAAACGTTATAGAATTAATAACGAGAAAACCGCCTTCCAAAAGTAGGGGAATTTATAAAAAATAGCGTATTCCGTTCCGCCAATTTCGCAGACGTTTAGTATCTTCTATGAATTTTACAAACTTTTAAACAGCGCATCATTAAATAAAATAATTTTGGCGCTATAACCTCCAACAAGTATTTATGACGAATATACTCTTCAAACAAATTGAGTTCCAGACTTAATGTTTTCAGCAAAATTTTAGGGAGTGTTATTACAAACCACTTTGTTGAAGACATGAAGGCTCCATGTGTTCAAGGTATTAACATATTTAAGGCTATTTCCATTTAATTTTAAATTACTTTATTATGATTTTACTGTTTATAATAAATTTTTTCTATTGTTTATAAACGATGAAACTTACATTTTATCCAAAGCTTGAGTTTGTGAAGCTCACAATAGAAAGTTATTTTAGAAAAAAAACTAGATTAAGGAACACTTCGTAAATATCATTTTATTTATATCATTGCTCGATATACTCCATATATTATATTATATTATATTTATATTTATTACCTGTGAATTAGTCGAGTAAATGAAAAAATCATTTCAGCGTACTAGAATGGTTTAGAATTTAATTCAGCTAACAAAAATTATCGAAAAACCGGTACCGGTACGATAGGATAACTATTTTCCAACCACCCTAATGAATACTAATGTAAGTTTAAAATTCAATGAACTCAATGCTCAAAACATTACTGCAAACTTCTTATTTGTACATAGTTTCAACAAAGTTTTGAATGACTTCGTTCATAGCCGAATGATTTCAAAATCGGGGGAAGCAAAAGAGACTAAGAGTAGCAAAGTGAAACAATTTTTATTGACTTACCAGATATTTTTCAGTATGAATAATCATTTCAAATTAAACTTTTTCACCGTTATTGAAAGTTATAACAGTTATTCAATGGAAACTGAATGAATAGTGCGTCGTAATATTTTTTTTGAGGATATATTTTTTAACCGAAAATATCTTAACTACGCTCCGTTCCCCACACCCTTAATCATCTTAATCGACAAGAAGGCGATTTTCTTGGTACACCACAATATTCAAGGGTTGTGATGAACAATTTAAAACACACAAGTCTGGCTAGGACATCTTCTCAAGATTTTTTTTTTAGTATAATCACAAGACTGGCTGATTCTGATAAAGTAATCACTTTCATCAACGAGTTGCAGCAGCTGGGCACTTCAAAAATGGGTGCCATGCATAAATCCTTACTCAGTCACTTTTTTCAAGCTGTCATAATGCGTTTATTTCTTTTGTTCTTTTTTTAAACATTTTTTTCTCGACGCACAGCCTTGTACAAACAACATCCACCGGGTGAATATATCATATACAAGCGATCACCAAAACAGGGCCGACTGTTGAAACAGCGGAATAATATTTTGATCCCTTCGCGTTCGTTTATCCGCGACCCTCTTTCTCTCGGTGGATGATCATACTTATCCACGCGGGTGTGTGTGTGCGCGGATCCAACCAATATCGAGGATCGGAATGATTAAGTGGAAGCGGAAATTTCATACGATTAATTATGCTTGCATAGTGTTTCGAATATTGAAATGATTCTTGGTTTATTTTCTTTCATTTTTTCAATCGTAGCAATCGGGAAAAAAGTGCATTCAGCTGCCTCCTCGATGCCATCCTTACTACAGCTGGGTGTTGTGTATATTTTTTCTTTTGGGGGGACTTTCCGTTCAATACTATTCGAACGGACATACACCCGCAGGGTGCGGATGTCCTTCGATTGCTATATGGATTAGGTCCCATATATAAGGACAGATGTAATATTCATTTTTTTTTTAAAAAGATGGATTGCGTTGAAGGAGAGCGCTTGCCCGAAACTGGTTCCAACCAAAACTGCACACTCCCATCAACATCAAGCTAATGAAAAAATGCAACTTTGTATGGTTGCGGTCATCGTCGATTGCATGTCGCAAACCGATTGGAAAGAAGGGACACTCCTTTCGAGCCGCTCGAGCACGCGAACCATTGATTTACAGATTCGCCAGGCAGCCCCGTGGGCATCGCTTAATTTGCAAATCGCTTTACGTCGGCGATGACGACCACGACCACGATGACGAAGACGACGACGACTTCGACGAAGACACAACAACGGTGAAGGCGCATCCGATGATTGATGACAAAGTGATTGGAGCAAATTAATTGGGGCACACTCTGCACTTACTTAGCTGTTAGTGTAACTGTTATTGCGGTGGTGCGGCTTGCGCCCCGGAAACTGTACACTAAATCATGCCCGGTTCTCGGTTCGATTTGCCTCCGGGCTTTTTGGGGCTGGCTACCGATTGGTTCACGCAGTTTCATCATACTTATTACACTGTATCTGATGTGAAAGGTTTAATTAATTATTTGCACATGCTTACACGGTGGAGTAGGAAGCAGAAAGGAATCCGTCCAGGTAGGTAGTTTCTGTGTCGTGTTTTCATCTTTTTGCTTGGGGAAGAAAAAGCTGGCGTGACATGGTGGCGCCCAGCTTTGGTTTGACCTTTTTAACGATCGTCTCGCGTGCTCCGTTTTCGGCCGAGAAGTTTATTAAGCTATAAACTTAATCAATTCTAATTGGTCCCGGGATTGGAGTGCTTCATTTCTGGTTTAAATAATGCTAGCAAAATTGAGCGATGTATGTATGGTATGTCTTAAAGTCAGTCCCAATATAATTCACGGTATAGAATCGCCATTTAGCGGTTCTAGTTCGGTCTAAATCGTTGGACCTATTTGTGAAATTAACGAGTTCCTTAAAACTCACACTGATACAAGCTCGGACAAAACATAAAATTATACAATTCGTTATTTCCTATTGTTTCTTATTGAAATTGCGATTTTATCCAGCACAAACCAACCTTTAAGGAGAGTACATACCAGATTTTTACGCATTAAGTATTTCTGGAACATTTGGTCTACAAAAACACTGTTCTAAACGTGTTTCAAATGATCTACTGAGGATGCGATTGTTTCCGTAATAGTAAAAAAATACTAATGCTTGCAAAGCTGCTATAAAAATAAAAACCATTCAGTGCATTCTCTCGGTCACTGCTCCAACGTGAGTCCATCTCTTTTCCCACGAAAATCTCCTTTCAGTAAGCATAAACCTATTTGCGTCTGCCCGTGCTTTAGAAATACCTACAGAATCATGTTGTCAAATGCCTGAGTGATAAAAATATCAAAGAATTGTATACACAACATGACCACGGTGACATTAAAAATATAGCTTTTTCAAGAGCGTGCAATATAATTTTAATTAATCAAAATTCAAAATAATCAAAATTATCGACTCATTTCAAGGTCTTATAGCTTATAAGACCTTATAGCTTATGAGACCTTATAGTTTCCTCTTCTGCTTATTCCTTATGTCTTTCTCTTGGCATTAATCGATTACAATTAGAAAGATTGTGACAAATATGCACAGATAATCAGGCTGGAAAAACCGGCGAATTTTTTTTTGAATTTTTAACTTAAAAGTGCACCTGTTTATGCTGCAGCTGGGGATAGTAAGTTCTAGTTTTATGTTATAGAACTGTCAAAATTCAAACTTAAACCGAACCACTCCAGAACGTGTCCTTAGGTCGTTAATTGACTCGAAAATATTTTTGTATGTGCTCAATACTCTTTATTTATTCAGTTCTAAACGTGTTTCGAATGAATCAACAAAGAAAATGGATACCAGATTCAAAGTTCGTAACAAAACTGTTCGTAATGATAAAACAAAACCCTCTGCTGGGGATATGTTTGTTTGTTTCAATTCCTCTTTTAAACTTCTATATTAAACTCCACGATGCTGAATATTCCCTAAGGAATTTGATTGGTATAAAATACTAACGCCTTCAAACTTGTGACAACAATAAAAACCAATCAGTGCTTTCTCTTGGGTAGACTACAAAAAATCGCTATAGATTGGCTTCGCAACAGTTTTAAACAAATTGAAACTGCTGCAACATAACTCAATCTTCTCGCTCGCCAAAATCTTCTACTAACATCCGTCTTTCAGTAAGCGCAAATACAGACCTGTCCACCCGTGCTTTAGAAATACCTACAGAAATATGTTGTCAGACAAATAAGTGATAAAAACGGATCACGTATATTCAAAATATGGAAATAGTGTGTGTGTGTCAATAGGTTCATTATCTACAGACTGAAAACATTTTTTCGTGAGAATTTCATCCATATCCTTAACACACAAGCAGAAAAATATAATAGTTTATTTCAATGGAACTCACACAAGCCGAACCCTGCAGTGTTGAACTCAATCCAAACCCACCCTATCCAGTCACATTGCATAACATCCTGTGTACACGGCTCGAACCTGTCGCATTTCCATACGCGTAGGGTAAAGAGCGCTTTGTAAACTTTGCACACAGTAAGGAAACGGATGCAAATTTTACACGATTTACTTGAGTGCTAGTTGACACGGTAGACGCTGTGGATTTTCAGTGTGGGTGGCATTCACTCGTACACAGTTAAATCGTGCAAAGCTTGCACCCGTTCCCTTACTGTCTGCAATGTTCATCGTGCACTTCTCACCCTACTCGATTTGAAACTTTGCATTTACACAAACGATTGTACCGTCCGGACGAAATAGTCATCATGTTACTCGTTTGGCAAGCGAACGACGAATGATTGCAAAAGGACACACGGCAGTTCTCTTTATAAAGATCTCGTATTTGATTTAGTCACTTAGGTGCGAGTGTGTGTGCAAACACCAACGTTGCCGAAAATCCATAGCGTCTATCGCTTATTGTACCGTACGAACATGATGTTGTTCGTTTGGCCTAGGAGCAAAATCTAATTCAAACGGACGCGCGGCACCTCCATTTTTAACTTTTCGTGTTTGATTGTGCCACTTAGCTGTTTCCCCTTTAACGGCTCTGTCTGAAAAATCTCAGCAGAATGGCATGGATATTAGCGTAGACTACATATAATAACCTGTTTTAATCCACCTAGTAGTGTAATTGTGCCTTGCTCATTTGTCCAAACTACAATTCCATGGCTGATTATGTTTAATATAATCAAGGAAATGTCTATTACATATTACACAGAAAATAGCGGTGGATCCAGGAGGTGAGTTAGGGGGGGGGAGTCTGGACCCCGCCAAAAAAGTTTACCTTGTTAAGAAATTTTAAATTAGTTTCAATTTTGAAGTAGTCTCAAACTCAAAACTATTTCAAATAGTACACCAAATTTTTACTTGTTTTTCCGACCGACTAGGAAAGTTTATTCTGGACGATTCCCCTCATCACATACCCTAACTACATCCTAAAACCTTTATTAGCCGGGATTAGGTTGACGATGTTCAGAGTGATTGCATAACCTTTCTATAGGAGAAAGGCAATAATGTGAATTTGCTGTGTGGATGCACTGTTCAACCAGTAACTCCAGAACCGGAAGTCGGAATTAAATGAAATTCAATAGCAGCCTATAGGAATGTTATACCTTTCATATGAGACTAAGTTTGATAAAATCGGTTCAACCATCTCCATGCAACCGATGTGCATTTGTTGATCACATACATAAACACACACACGCACAAATATTAGCCGAATTCGACGAACTGAGTCGAATGGTATATGATACACGGCTGGGATTAGGTTGACGATGTTCAGAGTGATTGCATAACCTTTGTATCTGAGAAAGGCAACTTTTTTTCTCATATATAAATGAGAAGCGACTGTTGTACGAAGGTAAGAAGCTGAACGTAATAGTAAATATGTATGCGTGCACCACTATGGAAAGTACTGCATGCTTCACTATGGCAAGATATTCCATTACTGTTGGCAGGTAGAGGGGTGTTCCGGCACCGACACGCTCGGCGTAGTGAGCTTTTCTCAATAAACGATGGATTCGGTCGGTAGGAGACTGGAGACCGACAACAGCCGACAGAGCGGGGTTTTGGATTTCTCTTCTTTCTCCTCCAATTGGCTCCGATGAATTTAATTGTTTCCGAAATCCCATTTTAGGAGGAAAAATTAAATTGTCCGATTCCATTGGCTCTTGGGCGCTAATGATATTTTATGTACATGAAGGTATAGAGAAGTGTTGGCCAAGCTAGTTCGATATTCTTACCATTTTTATGCTGTTGATCAATATTGAGACAGATTTTATTTGTTCTATCGTGTATTCGAGTCGCCTTTTGAAGTTCTTTTTTTCATTCTAGGGGACGACTAATGTAATCTAGAATTTTACTCTTTTCTGATCAGGATATGATCCTAACTTTTATTTTAATGAATGGCGGATTTCATTGTAACTTTTGATTGAGAACCCTGTTTATCCTTTTCAACATTAAAAGAAAGATTATTGAAAGAGAAAAAAACTCTGAGTTTTAGTTCCATGTTTGTTATCTCTTCCATTAATCAGATGCAGAGTTTTGCTTGTACTCGAACCGCATTTTATATCGTAAAGGAACTCATTTCACATAATTTTGGGAAAAGAGATCAACACCAAGTTTCAAATGCCCTTTATCAAGATTTTCTGGAGTCGTTACTCGCTGAACAAGTATCACAACAGTAAACAAAAAACAAAGCATTGCACTGTACCATACATTCAGTAAATTCTCCAGGATATTCCAGTGCAGTCAAAGGACTAAATATCTAATCGTGTTTGTTCAAATATAATGTTTTAATTTAAGCCAAGCAAAATGCTGATGAAAATTCGTAGACTCTATGCAGACTCAGGTGATTCGCATTGGATAAAAATGCCAAAACATCCTGACTCCTGCGGTAGAGCACAAAGGGTTAAGTGGTCGGAAATCTCTAAGTTTTTTATACGACCTTATTCCATGCTTTTCTAAACTTTCTTCCTTCACATCCTTGCTCTTCTCCGAGTATTTTGGCTCTTAATATTAAAAATACTTCATGTCTTCCAGTCCCTTGCTGATTGAATGTCATCTACACATAAAATTGTAATCTTTACATTCAGTATAACGGCAGATATTTACGTTAAAAATGTCGGGCAAAATTCCAACTGAAAATTTCTAAACAGGACCCCTAAATTGAAACGCTAAATGTATTCTATATATTTCAAAAAAACTCAATATTTTGCCCGGATAATCAAATAATTGTAATATTTTGTCTAAAAAGCAAGCATATTACGTTATTGGCGACAAGCTTTTTATGAAGAACTATCGCGTCTACATACCCGCTCACAAAGTAGAAATCGGCAGTGAGTCACCGATTCGAGTTTGTCATACGGGAGTTGGCTTTCTTGAAAACCCTTCGCTCCAATGTACGATGATTTTGAATGGCAATCGCACTGAACGGCGGAAAAGGGTAATTCCTTTTAAACCGCTTTGCGATTATTTTATAATCTTTGTTAAGGATCGTCTGCTTGTCTGGTTGCAAAGAGCAAATCTGTCATTGTAGCAATAAGGTTCGGCGCTGCAATTTCGCAGAGAATTATGAGAATGACTCACGCATTAGGAAGGCTGAAAAGTGCGAATATTGTGAGAAAAGTCCCCATAGTCTATTACCGTACCTTGCGTACAAATAGTCTCCGAGGAATCCGAAGTGTACTCATTGTTTGCTAAAAATGGTCCTAACACTCTTTCTCTTGAGAGATCGTCCTTTATACCAGCTCGATGTAGCCCTGATACAAAGCCGAAGGAAATAGATTCTGGTTTTAGGAACTTAAGATAAAATAAGGAATTTCTAGCGCTTCCAATAACAACAAAAATCCCATGTGTTATTTCAACCAGAGATTCAATTCTCACGGCCCAGCAGGTTGTCCTATCCTCAGACACGTTCGATGTTTATTCTTTTATCCACTTTACATTTGAGAACACCATTTATTGTGAATAAATGTGAATGGGAATGACAGGGCCGTGGCGTGACTTTCTAACAATAGTTTAGCGCGTACCTGGAAATGACTTTCCTATCATGACTTATTTTATGACTTATTTTTACTTATATTAAAAAGATTTAGTGTTTTCATTCTTACCTAGTGCCAGGGCCGGCGGAATGCGTGGGTAGTATGGGTAGTACTACCCACTCAAAAAATACCGCGGGGGGAATTACCCACACGAAAGTTTGGAATAATCCAAAATCTGAGATTAACCACGCATGTGTCTTGCGCACAAAATTCTTGCGTTGGAAATCCTCGATGTAAAACAATTACATATTTTTATTCAGATGCAAATTTCTTTGCTTTACAATTTAAATTTCTTGAGAGTAATTAGGATTTGTTTGAAATTTGGAATTATTTATTATATTTATACTCATGTGAATTCATCTACATCTTAAAATAAGGAGTTCAGATCGATAGATAGAAAATATTAATACAATTTTATTCAGACTATGGAATCCAGTTAGAAATATTTTTAAGGACAATATAAACAATTTGTATTTTTTTAAATTTGGTTAAAAATTGAAGACAGGAGAAACAATCACGAGACAATCAGTAGACTTTTTACAAGGAAGACAAAAAAATTGTTGAGCCCAACATCAGTAGCAGAGACCGTCTCAGAGAACAATCAGCGAAAAAATGACAGGGAAAAAAAGAAATTAAACTTGTAACTTTGTGGCAAACGGATCACTATCAGAACATCATGAACCGGATCGCCGACTGGCCTCCTTGGATCCGCTGGGAACTCTTGGTATCACATTTGCAGGTAGCTGTTAGCAAGTCAACCAAAAGAGTGAATATAAATAAATTTGGAGGATAGCCAGCATATCTTCGACTAGAACCAGGCCGAAGGGATTCGTTTAATGCAGATCTGGCGCTACACAACTAGAAAAATCGTGTAAATTTACGTCTCCTGATCATGACATATACGAGCATCAAAAATGACATAGTTTCACGTTTGATTTTAATTTTACATGTCGTTGAATTTTGCGATTCACGTAATTTTACTTCACATATGGCGTTTATTTAAAATGTGTAATTTTATGGCACTGCGCGTGGAAAGTACATCTTTCATGTAAAATTAAACAGAACATAGTTATATTTCGTCATTTCGTCAGTTACGGTTTTTGTTAGATTGTGGCAAGTTTCGAAACATCTCAACGGTAAAATTCAGTTTTTTTGGTGTGTAGAACACTAGGTGCACGACCAGACAATATGTATAATGTCGCGATTGCAGTCACTGCAAGCGCAGAGAACGCTCTCCACGACCTCAATACGCCGCAGATGCGCATTTCCAGTTTTCGAGCGTACTCTGACAAGAAATACTGAAAAATTAGCTGTGCAATCTTTCACAAATATTACCTTCTAATACCCAAGTGTCCGCCTTCTCATTACCATTCTAATCGCCCATATTTTCTCCAGGAAAGGAAAATTAGGAGTGCTTTCCATGCCCCATCGATTGAAGCGCCTACTTGGAACTGTTACGATGTGGACATGGTCGTAGGTAAATATAAAACCAAAAGTATTGTGCGGAAAATGCTTGGCGCGAGTATCTTTGCTGTCAGATCAATTCGTGTGTTTGAAGAACAATTATTACATTTATATACATTATTAAAATTTCATCGCGAAACACCTATCATTTGAATGTGAATCTACGTGGAATGTTGTTGTCGTCGATAACGGATTCTTAGTTCCGTGTATTCCGATCAATGGTCGAATCAAGTACACAACGTAGGACCCAGCTGCCAAACGAAATAGTTTCTCTCGTTAATCCGTTGACGAAACGGTGCCAATAACCGCGTTTTTCAGTTTCCAGCAAGTTTTTCATTTGCGTTCTAACATTGTGTATATTCGGAAAAATTTGGGGGATCTGACGTTCAGAAATTCTCATAGGACCTTTTCGCATTCAATTCTGAGCACTCTCTGCCCACAACGGAGTGGGAAACCGCCCACGATCGTTCGCGCCGGGTATTCGTTTCGTCTGACCATTAATCTCAGTGTAGAGAAACAAGCCAGTCAGAACGTTGTACATTTCCACCGAAGGAATTTCTAATTTTGTTTCGATTGTTTCGGAAATAGTGGACGCGTAAGTCTATCAATCAATGGGCACACTAATGAGGTAGAGTAAAACGATAAATCTAACGCGCTTGGCCATGCTGATAGGCATTCGTGTCATTTCCACTGTATTCAAGATGGTCATATTGAAATTGTCGCGAATATCATGCAGTAAGATAGATCGGTTACCAGAATTAAGACAACCCCATGACATACCGTGGGAATTGAAATCTTCTAGAACTAGTTGAGGTGCGATGTATATGGAAAGAATATCAATAAATCTTTGCCTATGATTCGGATTTAACAAGCGACATTTCTATACCTAGTACCGAACAAAGGCTAATCTGATCTGTTTGCATTGTGTAAAACCTTGGAAAATAATATGACTGAAATATAGGGAAACTTGGAGTTTTGGATATCCCATGCGGACTTTCCGAGACCAGGAGCCACTTCCTTCGGTTTTGTAACAGCACCCATCAAGGGACACTTTCAGGCCTTTACGAGGAAATCTAACGGAGGAAATGATTCTCCTCTTTCGAAAACTATTAGGCTCATTAGAAAATGTTTCCTCAACGGAATTGTCAGAATCTAGCTCTTTAGTGAACAAGGAAGCGTAGAAATTAACATTTCTTACCATCGTTTCTCAAAAGAATGTTTCTGGTTTTCTCCGTATATTTTATATGCCGGATATGTCGACAGTTCATTCGAAGTCTCTCCACAGAAGAAAAAGTTTTCTTGGTCCTCTCCGCATTTTCCACACCATGCCTTATTTCTACAATGGGCCCATTATTTGCAACGACGGCAGTTTATGACCCGCGGTACGAAAAGGCCATCAAGTAGACGAGCCCCATTCAAAAGATGTACGGGAAGCAAGACTTATTGTTTCCACCTATCCGAACCGAGGGTCCGGATCCAGACACTTGTCGGGATCTAAGCATCAAGTCTGGGCTAGATCCAAGGACTGGTTTATTTCCGGGTGGTCCAGATCCGGGAACTGATCCAGATCCGGGAGGTCCAAATTTGGGAACTGGTACGGAGCGGGAACTGTGTCGGATCCGGAAACTGCCTAAATTTTTTAGTACTAGAAATATGCCCGTCAGATTTTGGATGTAGTATTCAACAAACACATTTTCGCTTAGCCGTCGGACATACAGCCCTGTTAACAAAGAGTGTTTCCAATTAGCCACCAGATATTATCAGGGAATTTTTATTTTCAGTTACATACGCCAAATCTGAACTTTCGTCAGTACGAGGAGAAATCACTTTGAATCTTACTACCCACTCGGGAAAAAGGTGTTCCGCCGGCCCTGCCTAGTGCTACACCGGTGTATGGCAGAAAAGAGGCAGATTGATTACATCCAACTTAGAATGAGTGTAACACCGACTACACCGGTGTAGTGCACTGTCAAAAACAAAAATGCCATTAAAAATAAACAGATTTTCGAAAACAGATAATTTGTTCGGACGGAAACGTGAATTACTGGTAAGTAAGAGATGGGTTAGAAGGAATTCGAATCCCGGAATTGATGAATCGAAAATACATCCTAGATTGTTGTATTAAAATATTAGACACGGAATAAGACGCATGGTCACTTTTTGTTACAATTTGAAGCAAATTAATTTTGTTGTTATATAGTTATTAAAAGATTTACAGTTCGCAAGGAAAAATAGTTTGATTTTTCATGTTTCCCCAGCAAATTTAAGTAAACACTCGCTTTTCAACACACCGTGCCACTTCTCCTAATGACGACGACAACCATAATGACGTAGGTCGCTGTAATGCTAATACAAATAAGGATAATAATAATGTTCCCAAAAAATCATCTCTTTCAGTCTTTCGAATCATTACCCTTTCCAACACAGTGTCCTGTGCTCTGTGGAAAACATTCTGCGGCAGGTGAACCCGACTTTGACTGTTTCTGATGATCAGCAACCAACCAGACCTGGTTGAGAATATTCTCCCATATATATTATTTAATTAAAATCGAGGATGAAAGGGGTCGAGTTCACGTCTGTTTTGCCTGGCGTATATGTACGCTACTAAGCAACGACTAATGTTAGGAAATATTCACACATGGATTCACCCTCGCTTGCTTTGTTTGACAAAATGTGGACCGGATTTTCAGTGATTCCGTCGGATCCCAACCGGTGGAACCGGGGAAGGGACGCGTGTGTGTTCGAGCGTGGCTAAAAGCTATATCATTTGCCAGGATTTTGATGGTAGGAGGGATGAATTTGTGATCCCACACAAAATGGCTTTAACAGAAACAGACATGTTATAAAATCACATCCAGATCGGATGACGAACCATTATGGAACCATCGAAAGCGATAAGTCCATCAGATGGGGAATCAAGCGGCAATTTTACGGCACGAGTTTCAATCGCCGGAACACGATAAGTAAAATTAAAACATTTTGTATTAATTTTAATATGCCCCACTACCCGACTATTATCTACGGTTCCTTCAGAAGCAGACAGCTGAATCTTTCCCCGTCCACCTAAGGTTCTAATCCAGTCGGAAAACAAAAATGTGAGTTTCTGTGTCCGGTCCGCATTATTATGTATGTAATCTAGATCCCATCTAGATAAGAACCTTGACACAACCTGGACTGCCAGGCCGACCGACGCTGTTGACCACAAATGTCTGCCAGGGATAGCGCGATTGATCCGTGCACAAGGCTATGCAGCTACGTACACATAGGTACATATGAGACGGACGAACAGTCGGCTATCCGAAACGAGCGCGGACGACCGTGTACTTTATAAACATATAAATATTTTCTAATGTTTCCATAATGACCGGTGGACACCGCCCAAAATCAATGTGGATCGATAACGGCGCGGTTCATTTGTTACGAGTAGGCAACGACATCGTGCATTGGTTTGATGGGTTCCTCGAGCAAAAAGAAGCATAACGTAAAATTCATGTCCTAAATTAAACAATTCTGTCATATTCCGACGTTAAATTTTTCCATCTCTTCCAATGGATTTCGCAGAGGTGATCCTACTTCGTTTCTGAAAGCGTAGACAGTATGAGGTGGTCATCGAGTTTATCATCAGCTCAGGGTTATCCGCGAGATAAAATTTAGTTAAAATTCTAGTGGTAGAGATATGAGTATCTCTTTGCTATTTAGACGTACTGTGAAACTCGAACGATAAGTAGTCATAAACTCCTTGAAATAGAAAATGAAAGTGTAAATATACCAGTGTTTCAAAAATCACTCCAATCAGCAGGTGTTGATGAAACCATAGTTTGACAAATCATTAAAATCCATGATTTCATCACTCATGGTTTTTTTTGGCTCCTGAGGAGTGAAAACCGCCAAGGAGTGAAAACAGGTTACTAGATTATAATTGCAACATACAGTTTAAAAGCCCGAGCTCAATTTAGATTTTCAATTTTCATTTTATCAAGCACAAAAGCAAAACAGATCCTTGGTACAGTTCATGGCGAAACCTTCTTTTCGAGAGACCTCGAAGGCCAGCATTCAATGGTTAGCGTACTAGGCTAGGCTTAGGCCATTACAGTAATAAATAGTACACCTGTTGTGCATCCTTCCGCTATGCATTTGAACTTTTGGGTTTCATCACTTCAGCAGAAACTGTTTGGGACGGAGTGTGCTCCAAAACAATCATCGGTAATTTTTTCAAAGAGGGATAGACCATCGACAACGCACGCTACTGTTGGATTTAAGCGCACTTTGTCTGTCCAGAAATGCATAAAGAAGGTCTGAAAAACTTCTATTTTCAACAAGACAGGGCACCTTTCCACACCGCAACCAAGTTCTTACAGAGCAAATTCCCAGGACGCGTTGTCTCAAAAAATGGTGATTTGGAATGCCCTCCTCGTTCTCCGGATTTAACGGCACTAGATTTTTCTGTGGGGTTATTTGAAAAGTATAGTGTATTCTAGCTAACCTAAGCATCTTGACGAACTCAAAGCTAATATACGAGCTGAAATTGCTGCGAATAAGCCCGAAACGCTATCCAGTGTCATGCAAAATGCCCGCAAAAGAGCTGCTTTTTGTGTATCAAATAGGGGTGGTCATTTAATCGACGTTGTATTCTAAATTGGTATTGGTTTATAATAAATGGGATAAAATGTCCTAAAAAACTTGTTTACTTGTGAAAACGGCTAAAAATGGCGGAGTTGTTCAATGTTGAAAAAGGATACATCCAGCTGACGCACTCTGTACAATCTACTGGGATAATTGAGAAATTAAACATACAAATCTTGAAGCCCTACTAGCAAAGTTTGAAATTAAATTCGTTCTATAAGCGGCGCCAGAACAAGAATCACACACCGGAGTGGACTAGAGGAGCCAAAACCAGGAGTAAAAACCTAGGAGTCAAAACCAACTTGGATTGCTTTGATTTTTTTACTCACTCCCAGAAACGTGCATAACAATGATTGGTTTCCACCGCTCCTTTGGAAACAGGCTCCTTGGTGTGAAATGTGTGGTTTATTTGAAACACTGAAATATACTCTTGTGAGCAGAAACGGGTAATTTTTTACCTGAAGGGTAGAACGGTCAGAAATTGGTCAAACATACATAATGGCACGCTGATTTTGTGTTTATATAAAAGGAAAAACTATATTTATATTTGAAGGTATTCAAGGTATTGGTTCCACGTCAACTGGCCGAAAGCCATTTAGTCGAATGCCATTTGGCCGAATGTCATTTGACCGGATGAGTTCGTCGAATGCCTTTAGGGAGAATACACTTGGCCGAAAGGGCCATTTGGCCGAAAGGCAAATTTGCCCGAAAGGCTAATTTAGCCGAAAGGCAAATTTGGCCGAAAGGCTAATTTGGCCGAAAGGCTAATTTGGCCGAAAGGCTAATTTGGCCGAAAGGCTAATTTGTCCGAACGGCTAATTTGGCCGAACGGCAAATTTGGCTGAAAGACACATTTGGCCGAAAGGCACATTTGGCCGAAATTTGGCCGAAAGGCAAATTTGGCCGAAAGGCTAATTTGGCCGAAAGGCTAATTTGGCCGAAAGGCTAATTTGGCCGAAAGGCTAATTTGGCCGAAAGGCTAATTTGGCCGAAAGGCAAATTTGGCCGAAAGGCAAATTTGGCCGAAAGGCAAATTTGGCCGAAAGGCAAATTTGGCCGAAAGGCAAATTTGGCCGAAAGGCAAATTTGGCCGAAAGGCAAATTTGGCCGAAAGGCAAATTTGGCCGAAAGGCAAATTTGGCCGAAAGGCAAATTTGGCCGAAAGGCAAATTTGGCCGAAAGGCAAATTTGGCCGAAAGGCAAATTTGGCCGAAAGGCAAATTTGGCCGAAAGGCAAATTTGGCCGAAAGGCAAATTTGGCCGAAAGGCAAATTTGGCCGAAAGGCAAATTTGGCCGAAAGGCAAATTTGGCCGAAAGGCAAATTTGGCCGAAAGGCAAATTTGGCCGAAAGGCAAATTTGGCCGAAAGGCAAATTTGGCCGAAAGGCAAATTTGGCCGAAAGGCAAATTTGGCCGAAAGGCAAATTTGGCCGAAAGGCAAATTTGGCCGAAAGGCAAATTTGGCCGAAAGGCAAATTTGGCCGAAAGGCAAATTTGGCCGAAAGGCAAATTTGGCCGAAAGGCAAATTTGGCCGAAAGGCAAATTTGGCCGAAAGGCAAATTTGGCCGAAAGGCAAATTTGGCCGAAAGGCAAATTTGGCCGAAAGGCAAATTTGGCCGAAAGGCAAATTTGGCCGAAAGGCTAATTTGGCCGAAAGGCTAATTTGGCCGAAAGGCTAATTTGGCCGAAAGGCTAATTTGGCCGAAAGGCTAATTTGGCCGAAAGGCTAATTTGGCCGAAAGGCTAATTTGGCCGAAAGGCTAATTTGGCCGAAAGGCTAATTTGGCCGAAAGGTTAATTTGGCCGAAAGGTTAATTTGGCCGAAAGGCTAATTTGGCCGAAAGGCTAATTTGGCCGAAAGGCTAATTTGGCCGAAAGGCTAATTTGGCCGAAAGGCTAATTTGGCCGAAAGGCTAATTTGGCCGAAAGGCTAATTTGGCCGAAAGGCTAATTTGGCCGAAAGGCTAATTTGGCCGAAAGGCTAATTTGGCCGAAAGGCTAATTTGGCCGAAAGGCTAATTTGGCCGAAAGGCTAATTTGGCCGAAAGGCTAATTTGGCCGAAAGGCTAATTTGGCCGAAAGGCTAATTTGGCCGAAAGGCTAATTTGGCCGAAAGGCTAATTTGGCCGAAAGGCTAATTTGGCCGAAAGGCTAATTTGGCCGAAAGGCTAATTTGGCCGAAAGGCTAATTTGGCCGAAAGGCTAATTTGGCCGAAAGGCTAATTTGGCCGAAAGGCTAATTTGGCCGAAAGGCTAATTTGGCCGAAAGGCTAATTTGGCCGAAAGGCTAATTTGGCCGAAAGGCTAATTTGGCCGAAAGGCTAATTTGGCCGAAAGGCTAATTTGGCCGAAAGGCTAATTTGGCCGAAAGGCTAATTTGGCCGAAAGGCTAATTTGGCCGAAAGGCTAATTTGGCCGAAAGGCTAATTTGGCCAAACGGCTAATTTGGCCAAACGGCTAATTTGGCCAAACGGCTAATTTGGCCAAACGGCTAATTTGGCCAAACGGCTAATTTGGCCAAACGGCTAATTTGGCCAAACGGCTAATTTGGCCAAACGGCTAATTTGGCCGAACGGCTAAATTGGCCGAACGGCTAATTTGGCCCAACGGATAATTTGGCCGTACGGCTAATTTGCAAAATTTTCCGAACAGCTAATTTGGCCGAGCGGCTAATATAGCCGAACGGCTAATTTAGCAGAAAGAGTCAGTTGGCCGAAGGGGTCATTTGTCTGAAGAGTCTTTTGGGCGAAAAGATCAATAGGCCGAAAGGAAATGGTCCTGTGGGAAATTGCCGAAATGGACCTGTGACCGAATGGGTCATTTGGAAGAAAGGGTAATTTGACTGAGTCACAGTTTGGTGAATACCAGTTTTTCGAATGCTAGTTGCCTGATTGCTAGTTGGCCAAATGTATTTTGATTGAATGTAAAATTTTTGTTGAATTTTTTCGTTTTTTAACACATTCATCTTTTTTGTTTCACTGAATCTGTTGATATTATCTTGACAATAAGAGTACAGTTGTTTCTTGTAAAGCAATCTATAAACTGTGTATAGCAAACAACAAATTTTCCTAGTTCAATATATTTAACCCTCAAAAAGGCACGCGGATCTTCCAGGCCCAGCGGCTATCGATTTCTTAGTTACAAAGCGTTATGCATGCAGTAAGAGCTTGAGCATGTAAATTCCATTAACTGATGCTAAAATTCATTGAAAAAAATAAGATATTACAAAAATATCACATATGGTGTGCTTCATAGATTCGTATAAACTTTTTACATGCACAAAAAGGCAAGGGGACCTAGCAGGCCCGCTAGATATTTCGACATCAACTGTACATACTGGTGATGCAAATAATATTCCTGGCACGTATGTTTTCATCCAAAAATCAATTTTGATGGATTCATTTCAGTTTTTACAAATATTTCCTAAGATTTGACAAACCTATCTTTGATTAAGTCAAAACACATTTACCATTTATTTGTGTCATGTAATTTTTCACACGTAAACGCTTTCCAATGCACCCAGAACTGTGCACGCATACTAAACCGGCAACATTTTTTAAAACTTTTTTGGAACACTGCTAAATCAAGTGTTAATTAGCTCTACAAACCATATGTAACTTATAAGCTTTTTCCTATAGCTCTAGTACACTAAAAAGAGTTTTAAAGTTTCTATGATGAAATATATGGAAAATCGAAAACCAGAAATCAAATTTCAATAAAAATTCTCACAGTTACTCTGTATACCTCAAAACTTCAGGTGGTGTAGCCTTTTTAATAACGAACAACTTTGTTGAAAGTTGCATAATGACTGGAGGTTACCGGACAAAGTTATTTAACTTCGAAGTTAGGAAGAATTTTTGAAAATGTCCTCTCCTATACTAAGCATGTGCGAGAAAGAGATACAGATTGTAACATTATATCACAATATCTTTTTACCATAAAGTCGGATGAATTAGCAGTCTTCTGCAAAGTTAATCCTTTCATCTTCAACTATGTACCGGAGGATTTTAGGCCAAATAAGATGATACTGACATTTTTACTTTCATTGCCGATATTTCATATATTTTTGCATTGCGCATCTCGAAACGAAGGGTTTATTGTATGCAAGCTTGTATGAAAAAGTCGATTCGAAATGGTCCCATAATGTCGCCCCAGTTCTATAAATATAGGAAATCCCACAGAAAACGGGACAAATATACAATCATGGGCAGTAAAGAAGTTTGAGACATGCGTTTTGAAGAGCAAAAATTTTGCTCGGCAATTCTATCAAAAAACTATCAAAATTGTAAATTGCCATAATTTTGATTTTTTTTCTTGCCAGATAATGAAGTGAATGAATGTTTTCCAAGGGCAAAGTTCTCCATTTTTAGCCTGTGGGAAAATAAGATAGTGCTCGACACATTCGAAAAGTGGTAATTATTTATTTACATATTTTAGATCTTGGCTTCACCCAATGCTTACTCTAGCTAATCCCAAGGGTGCGTATTCATCGGGGATTCGTATTTTTATGAGAATTTGACTTTATTAGTATATAGCATAGCAAGTAACTACAGGCGTGAGCTTTAATTTTGAATCTTTTAAAATATTCGGAAACAATCTACTAGCCCTTCATTTTTCGCTTATGCGTTGTTTTTTCACAGTCTATTCTACATGGTCCAATAAATTCGAATATAGAAATCATTCAAGCTCTTGAAAAGTTTGTATTTTGGAATAAAATTGATCAATACGCTTTGAATTTTTCATGCTTTTTCTGTAAGAGCGTATAAAATTTTACCGGGTGGTCTTAGAGGCCCGGCTTGCCTTTTAGCGTAAGGATTTTAGCTTGCCTTCACAAGGGTTAATAAACAGTTCTGACTATAAGGAATAGTTCATATTGTAATAAAAGAAAGATATAATCAGTAACAATGGAAGCAGTGTTGAGATGTTTGTACTACATTAAGTTTTTGAACTATACCTATTTAAATAAATCTCAAGTCTTTAGTCAATTTTTAGCCTTTATGAGAAATTTCGTACCAATACAATGCACAGTGGAAGAAATCCAACCAAAAAGGCAATTAATTGGAAGCCGCTGAAAAAGTATCACAATGTACACACCAAAAGTTGCGAATTTTTTTAGGTAATAAAATGCAATTAAATTTGTTCACCGCACGCAACTGTGACCGAAGATATGGGGCTTTAAAGATCCGGAATATTACCGGTTTTCATCAAATCTGAGGCCTAATTCGGAAGCCGCTGTAAAAGTACAAATAGTTATACCCTTTAAGTTGTGGAAAACTCCAGCGATCAAAATGCAATCAAGTTTGTTCACCGCTCGCACTTGTGACAGGAGATATAAGGCTTTGAAGATCCGGAACATTACCGGTATTCATCAAATCTGAGGCCTAATACAGAAGCCGATAAAAAAGTTCAAAGAATTATACCCTTAAAGTTGCGGAAAGCTCTAGTGATCAAGATGCAATCAAATTTGTTCAATTTGTAATTCTTTGAACTTTTTCAGCGCCTTCTGTATTAGGCCTGAGATTTGATGAATACCGGAACGGTGTATTTTTTTAATGACTTTATAAAAAAAAATTCAGCATGTCTGTAACTTCACAATATGAAAGACCAACGTTTTCCCTATCATTCGCGACCGAAAGTGAAATGATCGGTCGGGGGGTCTAAAACAATTATTTTTTTTAAAGTTTTATATAAAACGCTTGCGTTCTATAGTAGTCAACTAAAGTTGTTGCATAGAGTGACAAGAAAAAAATGACCCCTATCGGCCCACCCATGAGTCGATTCCTAGTCCCACCAGGAGTACTTGCTCCAAATTTGAAGCAAATCAGACAAGTCTAGCTACCGGACCAACGTGCCTGAAGTTTGCATGGGATTGTTCGACAATTTACATGGAGAAAACCCACTACCCCGCATTTTCGCCACTAGGTGGCACTGTATACATCATATTATCAACATAAGTGAAATTAAGAAAGATAATTTAATTGTCTACAACTTTGTCGAAAACTACTAGTCAATCCGACTTTGTTAAAAGAAGTTATTAAACTTTTAGCGAAGTGATGTCTGAGTCAGTTTTGCATGGGGCCTAACAGTGCATGGTTATGTATCAGTACTCAATACGCACGAACTAAACATTGTTGTGAAATAATGGTTAGGTTTAGCTCAATAGTATGTTCAAAAGAATTGTAGCACATGATACGAGTTATGTTTTGGTTGGAAAATTTTAGTTCCACATTTTACCGCATAGATGGCGCCAACACTAACTTTTTAACGGAGAGAGATAGAAATTGGGTGTCTTCAACAAAGTTGTAGAACAGGCATTTTTAAATAATTCTTCCGAACATCTTGATATGCTATCTCTCTTCTATGAAAAGTTAGTGTTGGCGCCCTCCATACGGTAACATATGGAACTAAAATTTTCCAACCAAAACATAACTCGTATTATGTGCAACAATTCTTCTGAACATACTATTGAGCTAAATCTAACCATTTTTACACAAAATTCTATTGTTCCTGGGAATCGAGTACTGATACACAACCATGCTCTGCCAGGCCCCATGCAAAACTGACTCAGACATCACTTCGTTAAATGTTTAATAACTTCTTTTAACAGAGCTAGATTGACTAGCAGTCTTCGACAATGTTGTATACAATCAAATTATCTTTCTTATTTTCACTTACAGTGATAATGCGATGCATACAGTGCCACCTACCGGCGAAAATGGGAGGTAGTGGGTTTTCTTCATGTAAATTGTTGAAAAATACCATGCAAACTTCAGGTACGTTGGTCCGGTAGTTAGACTTGTTCGATTTGCTTCAAATTTGGTGCAAGTACTCCTGGTGGGACTAGGAATCGACTCAGGGGTGGGCCGATTGTGTTTTCAGAAATTCATTATTTTTCTGAGCAGTCTATTGTTGCATGCAATATTAGTCAGCTACAATCAATTGTAATTTTTTTTTAATTTCTTGAGAAATTTTTTTCTATTCTAAATTCAAAATCATTCGAAACCAGATTCGACCACCAAAACTTATTTTAATTAAATGAGGGTACAGTAATGTTTCGATTATATCACGGTTGGTCTGTATTTTAGCGTGATATATTTGAAGCGTGATATATTCAAAACAAAACAAAAAAATATATTCAAGCATTAACCCACGTATTTCTATAAACAAAAGTAATAAAAAGTTAAAGTTAGTCAAAATGATAAATCATAGTAGGGTAATGAGCATATTTTTGCCAAGCTTGTATAATCACACTACCCATTTGAAACCGTTGGTTAGAGCGGCGTCTGCCATATTTATTTAACGCATTAGGTAAAACGGTATGGCATCAGTGGATAATTTTTCCCCGCACAGCTTCACTTTACGTATCCCGTACCGTTACTTATGGGATTTTCGATTGATTGACACCGGTGTAGTGGAGTGCATTGAAACTGCACCATTTTTGCACTTTCTAACAGAAGTGCAGAAAACTGGGTATGTTCAATTGACACTTCTGCTAGAAAGTGCAAAACCAGTGCACTCCACTACAACGGTGCACATCAATCGAAAACCCCATTAAAATTGTTGAACCATCCAAAACTAAACTTGAAAGAATCTGGCACGTTAAGGTTTTGGACAAATATCTTGACTATTAAAATCAGTGTCGATCAAGATTCAGTGTCGATTGTCGTGTCAGTGTCAGTGTCGATTCAAGAGAAAATGCATATCTCGGCATAGCTACCATATCTTGCGTATTTTGGTTTTCTCATTAATTTGTTAGATTTAAACACAATTTAAAAAATAAGTCGATTTGTTTACCTGCTAAACCAGACGGTCCCTTAAGGACACGGCAAATAGGTTACGAAGAATTTAAAACTAAAATTGAAATCGGCCGAAAGATATTTCGGCAATCCTAGTAATTGCAACAACGTCTTGGTAAAACATGATTTCGAGATTATTCCCGTTTAAAGTTTCGCGCCACGCCCTCCATTCACTTAAAGGAACAAGATGAACAGCGCTATAACTTTGCTTCTACTACTTAGACCTCTAAAAAAATTTCAGATACTTTCTTAAGAATCTACCTTAAGATAAAAGAATAAAAAAGATCGACTTTTTGACCGACCTCATCATATATAAACCCTTAAAGAAAAAGTTCGAAACCTAATAATAGGCTCATTACCCTACATGTAAATAAGCAAATCAATTGTAAAAAAATCCTAAAAGTACCAGGACACAACATGTGGCTTAAATGGATCAAAACGTAGTGTGCCTTGTCTGTTTTTCAAAAAGCGTGATATAATCGAGATAAAACCGTGATATAATCGAGGGTGATATAAACGAGTATTGATATAAACGCATAGTGATATAATCGAAACATTACTGTATTACATATTTTGTATTGTACAATAAATATTTCAAAATAAAAATTTCGGACCCCTTCGAATTTTTTTCTGGATCCGCTCCTGGGTACAATACTGTGTGTAATGTGACGTTCAGGAATTGAAAAAAATGGAATTCGCTTTCTTAGGAACAGAAGGGGAATGAGCTTATATTCATTTATTTTTATTTCATTCAATTCGTTGAATAATGTCAACGCACATTATTATTATTCATTTGATTTAAGATTTAAGTTCGTTTTTTTTTCTAATTTATTTTCAAGTGATTAATGTTGATGTTTGGTATAAATATCATTGCAAAATTAACTTGTAATTAGAATATGATGTTCTTTAGAGATGAGTACTGTTATAAAGGACAACAGAACGTAACAAAGGTTCATCATAGTGCTCCGATGATTCGGGAACTTTTAACTTTGACCATGCTATTCCAAAATCGAAATGAACTGATTCACTTGCTTGTTCTCTATATCTTCCCAATCCTGATCCAGTAATCGCACAAAACCCTGGTACACGGAACCTTAAGATGTGGAATTTTGAACTATTCGGTAGCCCTGCTTTCTGCCAACCAATAGAAAAATCTTCGACAATCTTCGCATATCCGATTTCGAGGGACTCTTGAAGGCAAGCTTTAAATAGCTCACCAAATCGATCGAGCACCTAAAAATTTGTATCAATATTGAAAATTTTACAATGTTTGAATAATACAGATATTACCGTTCGGTATATTCCCAGTGGGCCATCATTACCCAATATGGCCCTTTTAGCAAGAAGCTTAGAAGCTCTCCCTGTGAAACCATACTTGCTATGCCGTTGACAAGAGTTTTCGTTTATCTTACCCACCGTACGAGATTCTTTGCATTCTTGTGACAACAATGCTTTACTTATGATGCAATATGGACATGGAAAAGAAGAGCTATGCCCCATAATACCCAATAAAAGATTAATGATTTTGAGGTCACCTGCTAAAACCACATCTAATTCATTCAGTTTTAGAAGTGTTGACCAAATTTGCGCCAAATTGGAATACTTTTCTGGAATACCGGGAACAACAGCTATCAAAAACAGTTTTTTACCCCGGTGTCTAATTCGCTTTTTTTGGGTTTCGCACCTTCTCTACGATAGATAAAGTAATCTTAAATGAGCCGCCTCCACCATCTGCTCCTATTTTGTAAAAAACTTGTGATCCACAAATCGATCGCTCGTTTTCGAATAACTTTATCAATTCTTTCACATCATTGCAATATATAACTAAGTCTTAAGTATTCTATCTCGAGATTCATTGTTGCTTTTGTCGAGGTCAAACGAAAGGTGTGTTACAGAGAAAAACTTGCTCAGTTTTTGGTTCAACTGAGTTAAACCGTGAGGTAGGTTTCGAGGGGTTTCGATATCCATTCCACGGGGAAGATGGCTGAGCCTAATGGTCTTTCTCGTACTTAACTCGCAACTCTTCCTAATAAGAAAAAGATCGTCAAGAGAAAGAGATTGTTTATTTGACGAAAGAGCTGCTCCTATGGCCACGCATGTTGGCCGTCCTCCGATGTTTGTTAAAGTTACTACACCCTCTTTATTAGGTTGTTGTTCTCTTAGATATTTTCCTACGACCGAATTGCCGGCTCGAGTTTCATTCTCCTGTAAAATCTGTAAAACATTGTTGTGCCGTTCAATGCTCGTACAAGGATGTCGTTGTCCTTTCGAAACCTCAGAGTAACACACAGTGCAGATCTTTGCTACGCGTTTCTTCTTGGCTGATTCCGCATTGCATGGCCTACCTCGCTTCTTGGATTTGTTTTGCGATTTACTGACATTTGGTAAAGTGACACGCGCAGCTACACAAATCTCACATTCACATAGCTTCTCACTTCTCGTTGTAATATAATAGTCATATTTATAATGATGTAATTCCACATTTGGTTCACAAGGTTGGTCATACAATAGAAAGGAGCAACGACTACAAATGTTCGGTGCAGTCACAAGACACAAAATACACACTCTCTGTCGATTTTCCTCGTAACTTTTCGGTTTCTTGGTGTAGTTTCACAATGCACTACGCCACAATAAAAAAAAATACGTATGGTGAGAAAGCACTGCAGTAATGGTTTGATTTTAATAGAAAAAAAAATACACAGTAGTGGCGCTGCGATAGCATTCAACCCCCTCCCCTCTCTCTCTATGTTCATTTACCACACCTGCAATAATCTTGCATGCAATAATACCATCCATATTGCAATAACTGGAGCTAGTGGTATAAGACATGATTCCTGGACAAAAAATGTTAAAAAACTACAAGGGACAGCCCTATGGCGTTGTACGAATTGCAGACGTAGGACTGCAATACGTGAAATATTTAATTTTTTATTACATTTGGATTAATAATTAATCAAACATTTCTTTCTACAGTTCACTTCATGAATCAAACTGTCTTGCTCATCAGGTCATTACGATTAGAGATGGGCTATTCGTTCGCGAACGGTTCAAGTGAACTGGTTCTTCGAAGAGAATGAGCGAACGGAAGTTCTTTTTAAAAGAACGGTAGTTCTCAATTCTCTTCAAAGCGAATGAACTGAACCTGACCCAAAGCCGTTTGACGAATTTCTCGGACCGATTTTTAGGCGAACGAATGAAAATGAACCGACTTGCCGTCCCACAAACCGCTCTCTGTGCTCTCCCAGAATGGAACCGGTGAAGAACGACTCACAAGCGAACGACTCATCACATTTTCTATTTCTCTAATTATACATCATGAAGAAATCGCTACCCTTGATGAACTTGTTAAGCATACAGGGGTATAATATTTTGGGCAGCATCTGTTTGGTTTCTCTCCAAGAATCGAATGTTTTGAGAGACATTCGCTAGATACAAGTAAAATATCAGCTGAACGGAAGAACGGTTCATCTGAACTAGTTCTTTTTACAGAACTGTTCAGTCGGGAATGGTTCTTCGAAGTGAACTGTTTCGCCCATCTCTAATTACGATACAATGAGCGATCGAATCCGATTACAGAAAGCAGACAGAAAACTGCGATGGAAAACCGAACTAATATTTGGAACTGCTTTAAAATTTTAAAAAGTTTTCTATTGTGTGCGGTAAACAACCAGACCGATGCTTAAACATCATGTTTTAGACAATACAGTCAAAGTTCTTGTATAGGACAAGCTTTATAGTTTTATTTTGCCGTTATTGTAATTTTCCTAAAGTACACATAAATGTAGCGAATGCAGCGGTCTTAATCATATATCGAAGCAAAACGTATACAAGAATCGAAAATAGTTTTATGGATGGACTTAGATGCATTTTTTGCAGTGATTTTTTAAGCAACAGTGCATCCATTCATAAATAGGCTTTTGTTGTACCTATGTATTGGTAGAATCAAAGTGGGATAGGTTGAGTGGAAATGAATCTCGTGGAATCAATAAATTGATGAAACGTAAATAATAAACCTTCGTTGCACTTTCTTCTATCCATTCGCGTGAATTTGTTGCTAAGAAAATTTTCGTCTCCTTAGCCTGCCATGGAGACGACAACGCAAAGAACAACCGAAAGCTTTCGCTTCGCGCAACGAAAGCTCAGATTTCTATCATACACGCAACACTTGGATATACCGACACATTCGCCTCAAACAATAAACCCAAGCGAACGGTGTACCGTACTTGAATCAAAAAGCTGTCCCAGTACATCGTGTCCGTACACGAATGGAAGATACGCACCAAGCAAAATGAGCCAACGCTGGTGATGATGGGTGGTGCGAAAGAGACAACTAGTACCACGACGCTAGCCTCTGCTACACTGGCTGTGGGAGCATGCAGCGCAGTGCTCTGCTCACTACCCCTTACTATATCAACAATATTATTAACCCAAAAGCTTGACTTAGTGAAGTTCTAAGATGTCACAAAGTTTCA